>NC_091997.1:85804572-86129851 GCF_044704955.1 Pristiophorus japonicus
AGTAAGGACTTCATCTAACTCCCTTTTGAATATATTAAGTGAATTGGCCTCAACTACTTTCTGTGGTAGAGAATTCCACAGGTTCACCACTCTCTGGGTGAAGAAGTTTCTCCTCATCTCGGTCCTAAATGGCTTACCCCTTATCCTCAGACTGTGACCCCTGGTTCTGGACTTCCCCAACATTGGGAACATTCTTCCTGCATCTAACCTGTCTAAACCCGTCAGAATTTTAAACGTTTCCATGAGGTCCCCTCTCATTCTTCTGAACTCCAGTGAATACAAGCCCAGTTGATCCAGTCTTTCTTGATAGGTCAGTCCCGCCATCCCGGGAATCAGTCTGGTGAATCTTCGCTGCACTCCCTCAATAGCAAGAATGTCCTTCCTCAGGTTAAGAGACCAAAACTGTACACAATACTCCAGGTGTGGCCTCACCAAGGCCCTGTACAACTGTAGCAACACCTCCCTGCCCCTGTATTCAAATCCCCTCGCTATGAAAGGCCAACATTCCATTTGCTTTCTTAACCGCCTGCTGTACCTGCATGCAAACCTTCAATGACTGATGTACCATGACACCCAGGTCTCGTTGCACCTTCCCTTTTCCGAATCTGTCACCATTCAGATAATAGTCTGTCTCTCTGTTTTTACCACCAAAGTGGATAACCTCACATTTATCCACATTATACTTCATCTGCCATGCATTTGCCCACTCACCTAACCTATCCAAGTCACTCTGCAGCCTAATAGCATCCTCCTCGCAGCTCACACTGCCACCCAACTTAGTGTCATCCGCAAATTTGGAGATACTGCATTTAATCCCCTCGTCTAAATCATTAATGTACAATGTAAACAGCTGGGGCCCCAGCACAGAACCTTGCGGCACCCCACTAGTCACTGCCTGCCATTCTGAAAAGTACCCGTTTACTCCTACTCTTTGCTTCCTGTCTGACAACCAGTTCTCAATCCACGTCAGCACACTACCCCCAATCCCATGTGCTTTAACTTTGCACATTAATCTCTTGTGTGGGACCTTGTTGAAAGCCTTCTGAAAGTCCAAATATACCACATCAACTGGTTCTCCTTTGTCCACTTTACTGGAAACATCCTCAAAAAATTCCAGAAGATTTGTCAAGCATGATTTCCCTTTCACAAATCCATGCTGACTTGGACCTATCATGTCACCATTTTCCAGATGCACTGCTATGACATCCTTAATAATTGATTCCATCATTTTACCCACAACTGAGGTCAGGCTGACCGGTCTATAATTCCCTGTTTTCTCTCTCCCTCCTTTTTTAAAAAGTGGGGTTACATTGGCTACCCTCCACTCCATAGGAACTGATCCAGAGTCAATGGAATGTTGGAAAATGACTGTCAATGCATCCGCTATTTCCAAGGCCACCTCCTTAAGTACTCTGGGATGCAGTCCATCAGGCCCTGGGGATTTATCGGCCTTCAATTCCATCAATTTCCCCAACACAATTTCCCGACTAATAAAGATTTCCCTCAGTTCCCCCTCCTTACTAGACCCTCTGACCCCTTTTATATCCGGAAGGTTGTTTGTATCCTCCTTAGTGAATACCGAACCAAAGTACTTGTTCAATTGGTCTGCCATTTCTTTGTTCCCCGTTATGACTTCCCCTGATTCTGACTGCAGGGGACCTACGTTTGTCTTTACTAACCTTTTTCTCTTTACATACCTATAGAAACTTTTGCAATCCGCCTTAATGTTCCCTGCAAGCTTCTTCTCGTACTCCATTTTCCCTGCCCTAATCAAACCCTTTGTCCTCCTCTGCTGAGTTCTAAATTTCTCCCAGTCTCCGGGTTCGCTGCTATTTCTGACCAATTTGTATGCCACTTCCTTGGCTTTAATACTATCCCTGATTTCCCTAGATAGCCACGGTTGAGCCACCTTCCCTTTTTTATTTTTACGCCAGACAGGAATGTACAATTGTTGTAATTCATCCATGCGGTCTCTAAATGTCTGCTATTGCCCATCCACAGTCAACCCCCTAAGTATCATTCGCCAATCTATCCTAGCCAATTCACGCCTCATACCTTCAAAGTTACCCTTCTTTAATTTCTGGACCATGGTCTCTGAATTAACTGTTTCATTCTCCATCCTAATGCAGAATTCCACCATATTATGGTCACTCTTCCCCAAGGGGCCTCGCACAATGAGATTGCTAATTAATCCTCTCTCATTACACAACACCCAGTCTAAGATGGCCTCCCCCCTAGTTGGTTCCTCAACATATTGGTCTAGAAAACCATCCTTTATGCACTCCAGGAAATCCTCCTCCACCGTATTGCTTCCAGTTTGGCTAGCCCAATTTATGTGCATATTAAAGTCACCCATTATAATTGCTACACCTTTATTGCATGCTCCCCTAATTTCCTGTTTGATGCCCTCCCCAACATCCCTATTACTGTTTGGAGGTCTGTACACAACTCCTACTAACGTTTTTTGCCCTTTGGTGTTCTGCAGCTCTACCCATATAGATTCCACATCATCCAAGCTAATGTCTTTCCTAACTATTGCATTAATCTCCTCTTTAACCAGCAATGCTACCCCACCTCCTTTTCCTTTTATTCTATCCTTCCTGAATGTTGAATAACCCTGAATGTTGAGTTCCCAGCCCTGATCATCCTGGAGCCAGGTCTCCGTAATCCCAATCACATCATATTTGTTAACATCTATTTGCACAATTAATTCATCCACCTTATTGCGGATACTCCTTGCATTAAGACACAAAGCCTTCAGGCTTGTTTTTTTAACACCCTTTGCCCTTTTAGAATTTTGCTGTACAGTGGCCCTTTTTGTTCTTTGCCTTGGGTTTTTCTGCCCTCCACTTTTCCTCATCTCCTTTCTGTCTTTTGCTTTTGCCTCCTTTTTGTTTCCCTCTGTCTCCCTGCATTGGTTCCCATCCCCCTGCCATATTAGTTTAAATCCTCCCCAACAGCACTAGCAAACACTCCCCCTAGGACATTGGCTCCGGTCCTGCCCAGGTGCAGACCGTCCGGTTTGTACTGGTCCCACCTCCCCCAGAACCGGTCCCAATGTCCCAGGAATTTGAATCCCTCCCTGCTGCACCACTGCTCAAGCCACGTATTCATCTGTGCTATCCTGCGATTCCTACTCTGACTATCACGTGGCACTGGTAGCAATCCCGAGATTACTACTTTTGAGGTCCTACTTTTTAATTTAGCTCCTAGCTCCTTAAATTCATTTCGTAGGACCTCATCCCTTTTTTTAACCTATGTCATTGGTACCAATGTGCACCACGACAACTGGCTGTTCTCCCTCCCATTTCAGAATGTCCTGCACCCGCTCCGAGACATCCTTGACCCTTGCACCAGGGAGGCAACATACCATCCTGGAGTCTCGGTCGCGGCCGCAGAAACGCCTATCTATTCCCCTCACCATTGAATCCCCTATCACTATTGCTGTCCCGCTCTTTTTCTTGCCCTCCTGTGCAGCAGAGCCAGCCACAGTGCCATGAACTTGGCTGCTGCTGCCCTCCCCTGATGAGTCATTCCCCTCAACAGTACTCAAAACGGTGTATCTGTTTTGCAGGGGGATGACCGCAGGGGACCCCTGCACTACCTTCCTTGCACTACTCTTCCTGCTGGTCTTCCATTCCTTATCTGGCTGTGGACCCTTTCCCTGAGGTAAGACCAACTCACTACACGTGATACTCACGTCATTCTCAGCATCGTGGATGCTCCAGAGTGAATCCACCCTCAGCTCCAATTCCGTAACACGGACCGTCAGGAGCTTGAGGTGGACACACTTCCCGCACACGTAGTCGTCAGGGACACCGGAAGTGTCCCTGAGTTCCCACATGGTACAGGAGGCTGAACACTCTTTGCAGAGAGGACAGCTTACATAGCAGACTCAGAGAGATAAAGAGAGATATGGAGACAGTAACAGAGACACAGAGAGACAGAGAGAGACAGAGAGAGACAGACAGAGAGCAACACAAAGAGAGAAAGAGAAAGAGAGACAGTGTTTTGGATCGATAATAATAGATCCAGGTTCGGGATCTGGGTGAATGTTAAATAATAGACAAGACAAATGAAGTAAAGAATAAAATACCGTTTACTGAGGGAAAATAAATATTAATTAAAAAGTTTACGAAGAAAAGAGAAGTATGATAAGATGCAACAACGTTCATGGCCTTCGGCCTGTCGGGAACTCTGCAGCGAAGGCTGGTCAGGAGCCTTGGGGGTCCCGGCACCGCTCGCGAATCGCGGTCCAAGGTGAAGTTCGAAGAGCTAAGGGACAGTGCCGCTCCTTTATACTATTAAACAAAACATGGGTGCATGTGGCTTATGGCCAACTCCTAATCTGTAATGCCCCGGCTGCTTGTCCACAAAGCATGAGATCTCGAGGCGCCGACAGTCTCATAATAAGCTGGTGTGCATCTCAAGATCGCTTCCCTCTCTCTCTCTCTATAGCAACAACAATCCACGAAGCATGGAGCAGAAACACACTGTAAATGACTAAATATCATAATTAACTTTATGTGATTAACCCTATACAATAGAGATGGAGATAGACAGTGAGACGGGGATCGAATAACAGACAGAGAGCGAGAAACAGAGACAGAGAGAGAAACAGCAAGACCAGCAGAGACAGAGAGAGAGACAGAGAGAGAGACAGCGAGAGAGAGAGAGAGAGTGAGAGAGAGAGTGAGAGAGAGAGACGGAGACAGACAGAGAGGCAGCGAGAGAGAGAGAGAGAGAGAGAGAGAGACAGTGAGATAGGCAGAGAGAGACAGAGAGAGACGGAGGCAGGCAGAGAGAGAGACGGAGACAGGCAGAGAGACAGCGAGAGAGAGAGAGAGAGTCAGTGAGACAGGAAGAGAGAGACAGAGACAGGCAGAGAGAGACAGCGAGAGACAGTGAGACAGGCAGAGAGAGACAGAAAGAGACGGAGACAAAGAGAGAGTCTGAGAGAGCGAGAGAGAGAGAGAGAGAAAGACAGGCAAAGAGAGACAGTGAGAGAGAGAGAGAGAGACGGAGACAGTCAGAGAGAAACAGCGAGAGAGCGAGAGAGAGAGAGAGGGAGAGACAGAGACAGAGACAGAGAGAGCAACAGAGAGAGAGGCATAGAGAGAGACAGGGAGAGACGGTGATAGGCAGAGAGAGAGACAGAAAGAGAGAGACGGAGACAGATAGAAACAGCGAGAAAGAGAGATAGAGACAGGCAGAGAGAGACAGAGACACAGAGAGACTCAGAGCGAGAGAGAGAAGGAGACAGGTAGAGAGAGACAGAGAGAGAGACAGGGAGAGAGACCGTGCGAGAGAGAGACAGATGGAGAGAAAAAGAAAGAAACAGAGTGAAAGAGAATTGGTGAGACAATCCGAGAGTCAGAGAGTGACAGACAGAGAGTGAGAGACAGAGAGTGACAGACAGAGTGACAGACAGAGAGTGACAGTCAGAGAGTGACAGTCAGAGAGTGACAGACAGAGAGTGACAGACAGAGTGACAGACAGAGAGTGACAGTCAGAGAGTGACAGTCAGAGAGTGACAGACAGAATCAGGGAAAATGAATGAGGGAATTTCAGGCTGGGTTAGACTCAAATCCAGGCCAGTGGGGAGAAAGTGACTGAATGTAGTTTCCACTTACAGCTGTTTAATATTGTTTGAATCATATGTTACTCATTTTTCACACATTTAATTTTCTGTTTTCCCAGTGATGACGGCAAAACTGAAATCCAGGCAGTAAAATGTAAGTCGTGGCAATCTTTCAGTATCTTTCATTATCTGTCCCCACATGGAAGTGAAACCCATCAAACGCGATCTCCTCTTAATTTCTAGGCAGTGACCGCACGGACCATATACCGCAGGTTGAAACCTCTTTAGCCATTGAACTCAAACCAGACGGCCAATCGCAGCCCAAAGAGGACAGTAAGGAGGATCCCGTTGCTCTGTCTAATGAGCAGACTTATTCTTTGATAGGTTGCCCGGGGACAGGGAGCCCAGGAGACACGGAGACAAGGTCTCGGCTGGAGGAAGATGATCCACAACCTGGCCCGTTAGAGATGGAAGAAAATCCTATTTATGCTAAAATAGAGGAAGCCTGAATGTGATTGAGTAATGGGAGAAAGGCAACGGATAACTTGGTTAAACTCATTGTGGTACTAGATTTTAAAATATATATTTTACACTGGGTATTGAACACTTTCCCACTGCAGACCCCCAGGGTGGGGGAGAATTCGACATTGTTGCACTGGATTTCTGGATGGATCATGGGTGCAAAAGAGGTCCAATTTAGGAGGCCAACCCACCATGCCCGAGTAGTGTCGGAAACATGTTTGATGCCATATTGGTTTGGGCCTGTAGAGGAGTCCCTGATGTAGGCGTTAGGCTCCTTTGAATATGCTAATAAGGGGCCTACCACTTATTCCAGGATCCAAACCGGCCATTATCACATTGCTGTTTGTGGGACCTTGCTGTGTGCAAATTAGCTGCCACTTTTCCTAAATTACAACAGTGACTAAACTTCAAAAAATACTTAATTCGCTGTAAAGTGCTTTGTGATCTCCAGAGGTCATGAAAGGCACTCGATAAATGCAAGTCTTTCAATTCATTCATTAATTTTGAGGGAAGGGAAACCACGCAGAATACAGGTGGACAACCGACGCTCGTTGAACACAAGTGCGTTTTCACAGATTGTAACATTGAAGCTGCTTGAAGCGCAGGATTGTGTGTGGAGAAATCTTCTCCCAATGTTTCACAAATGATATAAAGCCGCTGGTGGCAGCTCCTTGCCTTTCCCGGTTTGTTCTGAGTTTTTGTGGCGACCGACACAGAACATGGAGACAGACTCAATGTGAGTTTCCACTCTCACCGACACCGGACGAGGGCGATGGGAACCCACGGTTGAAGAATATAACTGTAACACATTCGACGTGAAATTGGTCCTCGCCAGTTTCGACTTTGATGGAAATGAAATTCGGGCTCGGTGTGAAACGTGCGCTCGATTCGCGATGAGCTTCACACTGCTGGCGAAGAGTAACTTCATCCCCTTGGACTCTGCTTAGATAGAACAACGCATCGCTGGTGTGTAATACGCAAAATGGAACTTGTGTGATTGGAAGTCAATCAATAAACACTGTTTAAAAATTATAACTAAATGACGAGCTGTGTCATCTGTCCAGCAGGAATTTTATGGCAAACTAATTGAATGAATGAACTGATCTCAGTGAGGACACTGCATTTAGACTCAAGGGGAAGTGGGAGGAGGTAGGGGGTGTGGGGAGAGTGGGAGTAAGGAGGGTTTGAGGGGATTGGGAGGGAGGTGTGAGTGGGCAGTGGGGAGTGGGAGGGAAGGGGGAGTGGGAGGGAGAGTGGGGAGTGAAGAGGGTGTGAGGGAAGGGGCAGTGGAGAATGATAGGCTAGGGGGAATGGGAGGGTGGAGTGGGGGGAGTGGGAGTGAGGAGGGTGTGGGGGGAGTGGGTGGGAGGGGGAGTGGAAGCAAATTTATGAGGACGCTGAGGGAAGTTCATGATTGTGTAAGAGAAAGTTTGGTATAAATTGTCAGCCCCCAGCAGATCGCTAAAGAGTATTTTTAAAAGCATAAAACATTTCAATGTTGAAATGTTGAACAATACATGTCTATCAGTAAGATAAAAGGACTTTCACGCGAGAGTCACCAATCCCACACTCCTTGAGGGCAGCCATGCTCAAACGGGTCAGGGGTTAGCTCTGTGACCCTCTGCTCCATTGTGTCTCCTTGAAGCAGAGCTCACTCTGACGGCAGGTTGGGGGGGAGGGGGTGGGAGGGGACAGAGTCAGTGAATTAACCCTCATAACCCTGGCATTTGCCTCATTGTCCAGCCCTTGGCTTCAGCACGATCTCTGAAACAATGGGTGCCATTTGCAATATGAGCACCACACGCAAGGACTGGTGTGTAGCAAATCCAAACGAACTCAGTACGGAAATGGAAGGAAGCGTGTGATGATTGGAAATTTTAATTGATGGGAGCAAGTCTAAAAGGCTCAGCTATTTACAGCTTGTTAGTAGAAGCGGGTGTGAGCAGAAATGCCAACCGCACTGTCGCATAAATCAAACGATGAACTCTTAAAAATCATGAGGTTTGCTATACAAATCATGAGTTGCTATTTTTTTCCCTGACCCCTTGCTTACCTTTGATCCTGGACAGGAAGCGCAGTCCGCGACCTTTGCTCCCAGACAGGAAGCGCATTCGGCCGTCACTAACCGATTACTGACATAAGAAATAGGAGCAGGAGTGGGTGGATTGATGGCCCCGCTGTCGGGTCACTCACGGGCCAGTCTCGCTCTCCTTATCACCGTTACTCCTCCCGCAGCAAAATTTTTACTTCAGGCACCAGGAGGTGATTTCTGTTCCCACTGCAAATCCGAATAGTTGGCTGAAGAAGATTAAAAACAATCTCCCACCCATTGGATACCTGAAGTCCACCCAACTCAAATTCACGAGCGAGCATCAAAAGGGCCTCTAGAACTCCCACCGGGATTGGTTGGGAACCATATTTCAAATCTGCAGGGCTATGGGAACAAATTGGATAGCTCTTTCAACCCACGGGCACAGGCACGATGGGCTGAATGGACTCTTTCACTGTCTGAGGTGCCGTCTTTCGGATGAGATGTGAAACTGAGGTCCCGTCTGCCCTCTCAGGTGGACGCGAAAGATCCCACTGCACTATTTCAAAGAAGAGCAGGGGAGTTCTCCCGATGTCCTAGCCAACACTTATTTCAATCAAAATAACTAAAGACAGAGGATCTGGTCATTTTCACATTGCTGTTTGTCAGACCTTGCTGCATGCAAATTGGCTGCCGTGTTCCGTACATTACAACAGTGACTACACTTAGAAAAGGTACTTCGTTGGCTGCAGAGCGGTTTGAGATGCCCTGAGGTCGGGCAAGGTGAGCTATAAATACAAGTCTGTCTGTCTTTCTTTCTAGCTTTTTTCTTTTCTGTCTTCATCCTACTCCGTAGACCATGTACAAGTTGCTCTATCTTAGAAATCCCCTATTTCAATCTCTCAACCATTGGTGGCCGTGCCTTCAACTGCCAAGGCACTAAGCTCTGGAATTCTCTCCTGTGGCCGGGATTACACCACAGGAAAACTTTCTGTCTATTATTGCTCGCTGACCCCCAAAGTAACCAAGGAACACACTTTGTTCCTGACCAATTACATTCTGTTTCAAAACTGAAAATGCTGGAAATCTCAGCGGGTCAGAGAGAAACAGAGTTGACGTTTCGGGTCTGTGACCCTTCGTCAGAACTGGAAAAGTTCGAGATGTAACAGATTCTTAAGGAAGTGCAGGTGGAGGGGAGGAAACAACAAAAGGGAAGGTCTGTGATAGGGTGGAAGGCAGGAGAGATTAAGAGAGAAAAGGGACGATGGTCAAAAATGAGATGGTAATGGAACAAGTTAAGAAACAAAAGATGAGTCTAGATCGGGTGTGATTGGTGGAATCATCACCAGCTGCCATGGGAAAGAGAAAAAAAGTGGAGGATTTAAAAAAAGGTAACTATTTGTACTGCACTTTTTTTGACAGACATGCGACAAGCCCCGCCCTCTGTCAAGCTCTGCCCTCTGCCCCGCCCCCGAATCATTCCCTCCACATGGTGCAAAGAAGCAGGACCTGAGGCCCGAGATTCCGCTGAGGTCCCGACTCTCCCTCCCCCGACTCTCCCTCCCCCGTCCCCCCCGACTCTCTGCTCCCACGCTCTGACGGCTTAGAACGGCGGCCGTGGGACCGAGAGCAGTGGCCGTGGGGCCGAGAGTGGTGGCAGTGGGGGCCGAGAGTGGTGGCAGTGGGGACCGAGAGTGGTGGCCGTGGGACCGAGAGTGGTGGCCGTGGGACCGAGAGTGGTGGCCGTGGGACCGAGAGCGGTGGCCGTGGGACCGAGAGTGGTGGCCGTGGGACCGAGAGTGGTGGCCGTGGGACCGAGAGTGGTGGCCGTGGGACCGAGAGTGGTGGCCGTGGGACCGAGAGCGGTGGCCGTGGGGGCCGAGAGTGGTGGCCGTGGGACCGAGAGTGGTGGCCATGGGGACCGAGAGTGGTGGCCGTGGGACCGAGAGTGGTGGCCGTGGGACCGAGAGTGGTGGCCGTGGGACCGAGAGTGGTGGCCGTGGGACCGAGAGTGGTGGCCGTGGGACCGAGAGTGGTGGCCGTGGGGACCGAGAGTGGTGGCCGTGGGACCGAGAGTGGTGGCCGTGGGACCGAGAGTGGTGGCCGTGGGACCGAGAGTGGTGGCCGTGGGACCGAGAGTGGTGGCCGTGGGACCGAGAGTGGTGGCCGTGGGACCGAGAGTGGTGGCCGTGGGACCGAGAGTGGTGGCCGTGGGACCGAGAGTGGTGGCCGTGGGACCGAGAGTGGTGGCCGTGGGACCGAGAGTGGTGGCCGTGGGACCGAGAGTGGTGGCCGTGGGACCGAGAGTGGTGGCCGTGGGACCGAGAGTGGTGGCCGTGGGGGCCGAGAGTGGTGGCCGTGGGGGCCGAGAGTGGTGGCCGTGGGACCGAGAGTGGTGGCCGTGGGACCGAGAGTGGTGGCCGTGGGACCGAGAGTGGTGGCCGTGGGACCGAGAGTGGTGGCCGTGGGGACCGAGAGTGGTGGCCGTGGGACCGAGAGTGGTGGCCGTGGGACCGAGAGTGGTGGCCGTGGGACCGAGAGTGGTGGCCGTGGGACCGAGAGTGGTGGCCGTGGGACCGAGAGTGGTGGCCGTGGGACCGAGAGTGGTGGCCGTGGGACCGAGAGTGGTGGCCGTGGGACCGAGAGTGGTGGCCGTGGGGACCGAGAGTGGTGGCCGTGGGACCGAGAGTGGTGGCCGTGGGGGCCGAGAGACCGAGAGTGGTGGCCGTGGGGGCCGAGAGTGGTGGCCGTGGGACCGAGAGTGGTGGCCGTGGGGGCCGAGAGCGGTGGCCGTGGGACCGAGAGTGGTGGCCGTGGGACCGAGAGTGGTGGCCGTGGGACCGAGAGTGGTGGCAGCGAGCAGAAAAGCAGCGGGTGCGCGAGAGAGACTGGGGAAGAGAGAGAGGCTGGGGGGCAAGGAAGACTGGGAGAGAGAGGCTTGTGGGAGAGCACAAGAGAGGCTGGGGGGAGAGAGAGACATGAGCGAGAGAGAGGCTGGGGGAGAGAGAGAGAGAGAGAGAGGCCAGGGGAGCGAGAGAGAGAGAGAGAGGCTGGGGGAGAGAGAGAGAGAGAGAGGCTAGGGGAGCGAGAGAGAGAGAGAGAGAGGCTGGGGGAGAGAGAGTCTGCAGAGAGAGAGAGGCTGGAGGGAGAGAGAGAGAGAGAGGCTGCAATGAGAGAGAGGCTGGGGGAGAGAGAGAGGGGGGCTGGGGGAAGAAAGACGCTGGGGGGGAGAGAGAGATGCTGGGGGAGAGAGAGGCTGGGGGGGAGAGAGAGAGTCTGGGGGAGAGAGATAGAAGGGCTGGAGGAGAGAGAGAGAGGCTGGAGGAGAGAGAGAGCGGCTTGGGAGAGAGAGAGAGGCTGGGGGGGAGAGAGAGAGAGAGAGAGACTGGGGGGGAGAGAGAGAGCGAGAGAGGCTGGGGGGGAGAGAGAGCGAGAGCGGCTGGGGAAGAGAGAGAGGCTGGGGGGGAGAGAGAGAGAGAGCGAGAGAGACAGGCTGGGGAGGGGGGAGAGAGAGAGAGATATAGGCTGGAGGGAGAGAGAGAGAGAGAGAGAGAGAGAGACTGGGGGAGAGAGAGAGGCTGGGGGTAGGAGAGAGAGAGAGCGAGAGGCTGGAGAGGGGGCGGGGGGAGAGAGATAGAGGCAAGGGGGGAGAGAGAGAGAGAGAGAGGCTGGAGGGAGAGAGAGAGAGAGACTGGGGGGGGGACAGAGAGGCTGGGGGGGGGGGACAGAGAGAGAGAGGCTGAGGGCAGAGAGAGAGAGGCAGGGGTAGAGAGAGAGCAAGAGAGAGGCTGGGGGCGGGGAGAGACATGGGTGGGGGGGAGAGACACGGGTGGGAGTGGGGCGGATGGGAGTAATGGGAGGGAACTCAGGCAAGACAGATCACATTCTTGCAACCACCTACAAGGGACATCGTTGCCGTGGATGATATCCAGAAGTCACAATTCATTTCATACCCAATAAACCTGTTAATTCTTACACAATGCCCCATCTATGGGGGGGTGGGGAGGCAGGGGGAGGATGAACTTGGACTGGGGTAAGGCACTTGGGCTGGAGGGGGGATGTACTTGAACTGGGGTAAGACACTTTGGCTGGCCCTTGCTGTCTTCTGGGGAGCTCTGTCCTCTGTTGCTTCAGAAAGTCAAAATGGATTGAGTTAGAATTTGCAAAGTCAGTGAGAGCTTGGGAGGGGCCGTTCCAGTTACACATTCCTGTGAAACTTCAGGGTGTGGCTTAATCTCCAAGGAGACCAATCATAGACAAAGAGTGGAGTATGGTGGCCAGTTTTGCAGTACAAATAAGCACGTCCTTAAAAAAAAAGGGAATAAAATATGAGCAATGTTTGAGTCCAGAAGGCTGTAAAGTGCCAAAACGAAAGATGAGGTGCTGTTCTTCGAGCTTGCGTTGAGCTTCATTGGAACAGTGTAGGAGGCCGAGGACGGAGAGGTCAGAGTGCAAGTGGAGAGGAGAATTAAAGTGACAGGTGACCGGAAGCTCAGGGTCACACTTACGGACTGAACGGAGATGTTCTGCAAAGCGGTCACCCAATCTACGCTTGGTCTCCCCAATGTAGAGGAGACCACATCATGAGTAGCGAACACAGTATACTAAATTGCAAGCAGTACAGGTAAATCGCTGTTTCACCTGGAAGGAGTATTTGGGGCCCTGGACTGTGGGAAGGGAGGAGGTAAAAGGGCAGGTGTTGCATCTCCTGCGCTTGCAGGGGAAGATGTTGTGGGAATGGGCGGGATGCTGGGGGTGATTGAGGAGTGGACCAGTATGTCCCGGAGGGAGCAGTCCCTTCGGAATGCTGAGAGGGGAGGGGAGGGGAAGATGTGATTGGTGGTGGGATCACGCTGGAGGTGGTGGAGGATGATCCATTAAACATGGAGGCTCGTGGGGTGAAAGGTGAGGACAAGGGGAAACCTGTCATGGTTCTGAGAGGGAGGGGAAGGGGTGAGGGCAGAAGAGCGAGAAATAGAACGGACACGGTTGAGAGCCATGGTAACCACAGTGGAGGGGAATCTTCTGTTGAGGAAAAAGGAAGACATGTCAGAGGCACTAGTGTCAAAGGTGGCGTCTTCAGAACAGATGTGACGGAAAGTAATACGACCTTACTATACAGTTTAAATGCACACGAGGCCCATGCTTGAGAGAAGGTCACTCTGTGACCAGTAACCTTTATTCACGAGCACTCAAGTGATGAAGGTGGGTGGAGCTTCCCCTTTTATACCTGAAAGTCCAAGTGAGGAGTGTCTCTCACAAGTTCACCACCTAGTGGTCATTGCTCTCACAGTGTACAACTAAGGTCAGTTTATACATGGGTTACAATGATGGTTGAATACATAACATCACCTCCCCCCCGAAAGTCTTATTGGGATCACAGGTTGAGTCTCTCTGGTGGTTTACGCTCCCTTGTAGAGCCCCTGAGTTGGGGCTCCGGTTGTTGGGCGCTGGCCTGAGTGTCTGCTGTTTGCAGTGCCTCAGGCCTGTCCGGACTGCCCACAGTGACTGGGCTCTCCTCCACTTGGTTCCGGTGTTCGGTCACCTGTGGTGGAGTGAACTCGACATCGTGTTCTTCCTCTGCTTCTTCGATGGGGTTGCTGAACCTCCTTTTTGTTTGATCTACATGTTTGCGGCAGATTTATCCATTGGTAAGTTTAACTATCAGAATCCTATTCCCCTCTTTGGCAATCACAGTGCCTGTGAGCCATTTGGGCCCTGCAGCGTAGTTGAGGACAAAGACAGGGTCATTGACATCGATACCTCGCACCCTCGCATTCCTGTCATGGTAGTCACATTGTGACTGACGCCTGCTCTCGACAATTTCTTTCATGGTGGGATGTATAAGAGATAACCTGGTTTTGAGCGTCCTTTTCATTAGCAGCTCTGCGGGTGGAACCCCTGTGAGCGAGTGTGGTCGGGATCTGTAGGCAAACAGGAGGCGTGATAAGCGGCTTTGTAGGGAACCCCCTTGGATTCTGAGCATTCCCTGTTTGATTATCTGCACTGCTCATTACGCCTGCCCATTAGAGGCCGGCTTGAACGGTGCCGTTCTGACATGGTTAATTCCATTGCCTGCCATGAAGTCCTGGAATTCAGTGCTTGTGAAGCACGGGCCATGGTCACTGACCAAGACATCCGGTAGACCATGGGCGGCGAACATTGGCCGTAGACTTTCTACCGTGGCAGAGGATGTGCTTGAATTTAAAATGTCACACTCGATCCATTTGGAGTAGGCGCCTACTACAACCAAAAACATTTTTCCGATGAAAGGAACTGCATAGTCCACATGGATGTGTGACCATGGCTTGGTGGCCCAGGACCAGGGGCTAAGGACGGCTTCCCAGGCCCCTTTCCCAGCTGGGCACACATATTGTACCTGCGAACACAAAGTTCCAGGTCTGCATCTATCCCTGGCCACCAAACGTGTGACCTGGCAATTGCCTTCATCATGACAATGCCCGGGTGCTCGTTGTGGAGTTCTCTGATGAACACCTCTCTGCCCATCTGGGGCATGACTACACGGCTTCACCATAGTAGGCAATCGGCCTGAATCGAGAGTTCATCCCTGCGCCTGTGAAATGGTTTAAATTCCTCAGGGCATGCCCCGTACGTGGCTGCCCAGTCCCCATTCAGGACACATTTCTTGACTAAAGACAGTAGCGGGTCTCTATTTGTCCAGACCTTAATCTGACGGGCTGTCACAGGTGAGCCTTCGCTTTCGAAAGCTTCAACAGCCATGATCATCTCAGCAGCCTGCTCGGTAGCCCCCTCAGTGGTGGCTAGTGGGAGCCCGCTGAGTGCATCGGTGCAGTTTTCAGTGCCCGGTCTGTGCCGAATTGTATAGTCATAGGCGGCTAACGTGAGTGCCCACCTCTGTATGCGGGCCGATGCGTTTGCATTTATGGCCTTGTTGTCGGCCAAAAGGGACCTTAGGGGTTTGTGATCTGTCTCCAGCTCAAATTCCCTGCCAAACAAGTACTGGTGCATTTTCTTTACTGTGTATACACATGCAAGCGTCTCCTTTTCTACCATCCCGTAGCCCCTTTCTGCCTGGGACAGACTTCTGGAGGCATTAGCTACTGGCTGTAACTGACCCTTGGCATTAACATGCTGCAACACACACCCGACCCCATAGGACGATGCATCGCATGTTAAAACAAGTTTCTTACATGAGTCATATAGCGTTAACAGATTGTTGGAGCATAATAAATTGCATGCTCTATCAAAAGCCCTTTCCTGGCGGTCCCCCCAGACCCATTCGCGACCTTTGCGTACGAGCACGTGTATTGGCTCTAACAGCGTGCTCAATTTGGGAAGAAAGTTACCAAAATAGTTCAGGAGCCCCAGGAACGAACGCAGCTCCGTCTTGTTACGGGATCTGGGTGCTCTCTGGATCGCTTCCGTCTTGGACGCAGTAGGTCTGATCCCATCTGCTGCTACCCTCATCCCCAGGAATTCTACCTCTGGAGCTAGGAAGACGCACTTCGCCTTTTTCAGTCGCAGCCCTACCCGGTCCAGTCAGCGTAGCACCTCCTCCAGGTTGTGGAGGTGTTCTTCAGTATCGTAATCCGTGATGAGGATGTCGTCTTGAAAAACCACGGTCCCTGGAATCGACTTGAGGAGCCTTTCCATATTTCGTTGAAAGATCGCGGCGGCCGAACAAATCCCGAACGGACATCTGTTATACTCAAACAACCCCTTGTGTGTCGTGATGGTGGTCAGCTTCTTCGACTCACTCGCCAGCTCCTGGGTCATGTAAGCTGAGGTCAGGTCCAATTTTGAAAAAAGTTTGCCACCAGATAGCGTCGCAAAGAGGTCTTCCGCTCTCAGTAGCGGCTACTGGTCTTGGAGTGACACCCGATTGATGGTGGCCTTGTAATCACCACATATCCTGACCGACCCATCCGCCTTGAGCACCAGCACAATTGGGCTCGCCCAGTCACTGAATTCGACTGGCGAGATGATGCCTTCCCTCAGCATCCGGTCCAATTCGCCTTCTATCTTTTCCAGCATCAAGTACGGCACCGCTCTGGCCTTGTGGTGTACTGGCCTGGCGTCCGGGTTTATGTGAATCACTACCTTGGTCCCCATGAAAGTGCCAATGCCGGGTTGAAATAATGAGTCAAATTTGTCCAGGACCTGTGAGAATGATACTCACTCCACAGAAGAAATTGCATTGACATCGCCCCATTTCCAGTTCATGACAGCAAGCTAACTCCTCCAAAGTAGTGCGGGACCGTCCATCGGGACAATCCAGAGTGGCAACCTGTTCTCCAAATCTTTGTGGGTCACAACTACCGTGGCACTGCCTAGCACCGGAATGATCTCCTTTGTGTATGTCCGTAGCTGTGCGTCAATCGGCGATAATTTTGGCCTCCTAGCCTTGGACGCCCACAACTTTTTGAACTGTTTGATACTCATCAGGGACTAGCTGGCCCCCGTGTCTAGCTCCATTGATACTGCGATGCCATTGAGGAGCACTTTCATCATTATCGGTGGCATCCTGGTGTATGAACTGTATTTGTGCTCCACATGAACTCGCTGAACTTCAGCTTCCAGCGATTTCCCCCAGTGTTCATTTGGCCTCGTAGGGCTTACATCGGGCCCATCCTTCTCGTACATCACCCTGGCTGCAGGCTTCCTGCACATACGGGCCAAGTGACCGCTGACGTTGCAATTTCTGCAGGTATATTGCTGATACCTGCAAACTCAGGCTGGGTGTGTGCCTCCACACCTCCAACATGAGCCGTTGTTGGAAACAAAAGGTCCATTACCAGTCCATCGTCTCTGACTGTGTCTGTAACTGTCCTTAAGCACACCATTAACAGATGTTGATGGCCCCATTACTGGCCTCATTGTCCCTTGTGATGGCGTGAATCGCCGTTCAGCTAGCCATTGTCTCTGATAAATTCTGATAAACAGGGTTCGACTACATGTTGGGGCATGTCTGATTGCCCTTGTCTGCCTGGAGAACTGTGTGCTGCGTTAACAATGTTAACTCCCTGTCCATTTGCTGCATTTGAGCCCAGATTTTTGTCAAACATCATTCTGGTCTCTTCCTCCCCTGAGATAAAAGTCTGGGCCATCAAGGCCGCCGTTTCCAGGGTCAAGTCTTTGGTTTCAATCAGTTTCCTGAAAACCCCAGCGTGCCCGATGCACTCAATAAAAAAGTCTCGCAGCATCTCCACTCTGCATGTATCAGGGAACTTACATCGGCTCGCCAGTCGCCGGAGATCTGCCACAAAGTCTGGAACGTTTTGCCCTTCTCGCCGCCGGTGCATGTAAAACCGGTGTCTCGCCATGTGTATGCTGCTCGCCAGTTGAAGGTGTTCCCCGATTAACTTACTGAGCTCTTCAAACGTTTTGTCCGCCGGCTTCTCTGGCGCTAGAAGATCCTTCATCAGGCAATACGTCCTGGATCCACAAACCGTCAGGAGTTGAGCCCTGCGTTTGTCGGCCGACTCCTGTCCCAACCATTCCTTAGTGACGAAACTTTGCTGTAGTCTCTCAATAAAATCATCACCAACACATTACCTCTCGTCTGTGCTGCTAGTGGCCATGCTCACGTGGTTTAAATCCCAGTTTCCCGTCGCCAATGATACGTCCTTACTATACAGTATAAATGCAGACGAGGCCCATGCTTGAGAGAAGGTCACTCTGTGACCAGTAACCTTTATTCACTAGCACTCAAGTGATGAAGGTGGGTGGAGCATCCCCTTTTATACCTGAAAGTCCAGGTTAGGAGTGTCTCTCACAAGTTCACCACCTAGTGGTCATTGTTCTCACAGTGTACAACTTAGGTCAGTTTATACATGGATTACAATGATGGTTGAATATATGACAGAAACGAAGAAACTGGGAGAATGGAATGGAGCCTTTACAGGATGTGGGGTGGGAGGAGGTGTAGTCCAGGTAGCTGTGGGAGTCAGTGGGCTTATTGTGAATGTTTGTCAATAGCCTATCTCCAGAAATGGAGACAGAGAAGTCAAGGAGGGTAAGGGAAGAGTCGGAGATGGACCATGTGAAGGTGAAGGATGGGTAAAAATTGGATGCAAAGTAAATGACATTTTCTAGTTCAGGGAGAGAACAAGAAACAGCACCGGTACAGTCATCAATGTACCGGAAACAATGGTGAGGGAGGGGACCCGAGTACCCACAAAAAGGAGTATTTTGTTTGCATGGTTTCAGAAACTAGAGCTTTCACTTATCTTACAGAACAAATGCTTTATGTGTGGTGAGAGGCTAAGTGTAATTTTAGGCTAACTCGCCGGGGGCGGGGGAGCAGGGGGGGCTGGGGGGGCTCCTATGGTGTAATGCCATATTTACACCCTGCCCAAGATTACTCTCCACAGATTTCAATGGAGGGTAAAATTGGGTGAGTTGTAAAACCATTGTAGCGCTCGATCCCATCACTTTCCCGGTGGGTGGATTAATGGAAAGCCTCCTTCAATGTTTCAGAAAGTGTTTCACTATTTTTCCTGCACTGGGTGTTGATCTAAGTGGCCAGTGGAAAATGAAAAGGTTCACTAGGTTGATTCCGGAGATGAGGGAGTTCACTTATGAAGATAGGTTGAGCAGGTTGGACCTATACTCACTGGAGTTCAGAAGAATGAGAGGTGATCTTATTGAAACTTATAATATAATGAGCGGGCTCGACAAGGTGGATACAGAGAGGATATTTCCACTCATAGGGGAAACTAAAACTAGGGAACATAGTCTTAGAATAAGCGGCCGCCCATTTAAAACTGAGATGAGGGTTGTAAATCTAAGTAATTCTCTGCTCCAGACAGCTGTGGAGGCCAGGTCATTGAATATATTTAAGGCGCAGATAGACAGATTTTTGAGCGATAAGGGAGTAAAGGGTTTTGGGGAACGGGCAGGGAAGTGGAGCTGAGTCCATGATCAGATCAGCCATGATCTTATTAAATGGCGGAGCAGGCTCGAGGGGCCAAATGGCCGACTCCTGCTTCTATTTCTTATGTTCTTATGACACGACTGCCAAGTGAGCACTCACTATCACTGTGCTGCACAGTGGCATGCTCATAGAGTACACATTGTATTTCAGAGCCTCTCACTTCCCCAGTCCCTTCTGTGACTGGAGAGTTGAACGAACAGCCCAACCACTGTCCCCAGGCTCATTAATACAACATCAGTGCACACACATCATCTGAGTCATCCATAAGTCTACTGCCCATTTCCTAACTTGCACCATGTCCCGTTCACCCATCAACCTGACCTACATTGGCTCCCGGTTAAGCAAAGCCTCGATTAAAAAATTCTCATCCTTGTTTTCAAATCCCTCAATGGCCTCGCCCCCTCCCTATCTCTGTAATCTCCTCCAGCCCCACAACCCCCAAGATATCTGCGGTCCTCTAATTCTAGCCTCTTGAGCATTCCCGACTTCAATCGCTCAGCTGCCAAGACCCAAAACTCTGGAATTCTCTCCATCAACCTCTCCGCCTCTCTAGCTCTCTTTCCTGCTTCAAGATGCTCCTCAAAACCTATCTCTTTCACCAAGCTTTTGGTCATCTGCCCTAATTTCTCCTTATGTGGCCTGGTGTCAAATGTTGTTTGTAACACTCCTGTGAAGCGCCTTCTGACGTTTTTCTACATGAAAGGTGTTGTGTATCTGTAAAGCATGCACTCCCATGTTCCACCATCCCAGCATCCCTTGGGAACACTCTATATAAGCCGGCCCCTAAGGCTTGTTCCTCACTCTGGAGTGTCTGATTAAAGACTGAGGTCACTGTTACTTTAACCTCCCAGTGTGCAGCCTCATAATAGGAACATAATAACTGGTGACGAGAATACGAATCCAACGCAAAGATGCAACAAACTGTGGGCATCCTGGAGAAGTTCTCGGAGGGTGAGGACTGGGAAGCCTATGTCGAATGGCTAGACCAGTACTTTGTAGCCAACGAGCTGGACGGAGAAGGAAGCGCTGCAAAAAGGAGAGCGGTCCTCCTCATGGTCTGCGGGGCACCGACCTACAGCCTCATGAGGAATCTTCTGGCTCTGGTGAAACCCACAGATAAGTCGTATGAGGAGCTGTGTACACTGGTTTGGGAGCATCTTAACCTGAGCGAGAGCGTGCTGATGGCGAGGTATCGGTTCTATACGTGCCAGTGATCTGAAGGTCAGGAAGTGGCGAGCTACGTCGCCAAGCTAAGGCGACTTGCAGGACAATGTGAGTTTGATGGCTACCTGGAGCAAATGCTCAGAGACCTTTTTGTACTGGGCATTGGCCACGAGACCATCCTATGAAAACTTTTGACTTAGAGACACCGACCCTCAGTAAGGCCATTGCGATAGCACAGATGTTTATGTCCACCAGTGATAACACCAAACAAATCTCTCAGCACACAAGTGCTAGCAATGTTCATAAATTAACTGCAACTGTGTTTGCGAGCAGAAATGTACAGGGCAGAACCCACGAATCTGCAACTGCCAGCAGGCCTCAGGTGACCCAGATGACTCAGAGTCCCCAAAAAAGGATGAATGCAAGGCAATTCACACCTTGTTGGCGTTGTGGAGGCTTCCATTCAGCCTATTCATGCCACTTCAAAGGGTATGTTTGCAAGAGCTATGGAACAATGGGGCACCTCCAATGAGCTTGCAAGCTCTGCAAAACCTGCTAACCACCACGTGGCAGAGGAAGATCAGTCCATGGTGGGTCAAAGCAATTTCGAGCCTCAGAGAGAGGAGGTAGATGCTGAAGTACATGGGGTGCACACATTTTCAACAAAATGTCCACCTATAATGCTAAACGTAAAATTGAATGCCTTACCCGTAGCCATAGAACTGGACAGTGGTGCTAGCCAATCTATCGTGAGCAAAAAGATGTTTGAGAGACTGTGGCGCAACAAAGCATTCAGACCAGCCCTGAGCCCCATCCACATGAAACTGAGAACGTACACCAAAGAGCTTATCACTGTCCTGGGCAGCGCCATGGTCAAGGTCACCTACGAGGGCACGGTGCACGAACTGCCACTCTGGATTGTCCCGGGCGATGGCCCCACACTGCTTGGAAGGAGCTAGCTGGGCAAAATCCGCTGTAACTGGAATGATATCCGAGCGCTATCACATGTCAATGAGGCCTCATGTACCCAGGTTCTTAACAAATTTCCTTCCCTTTTTCAGCCAGGCATTGGAAACTTTTCCGGGGCGAAGGTGCGGATCGATTTGGTCCCAGAGGCAGGACCCATTCACCACAAGGCGCGAGCGGTACCTCACATGATGAGAGAGAGAGTGGAAATCGAGCTGGACAGGCTGCAACGCGAGGGCATCATCTCCCCAGTGGAATTCAGCGAGTGGGCCAGCCCGATTGTTCCAGTACTCAAAAGTGATGGCACGGTCAGGATTTGCGCCAGCCCAGCGAGGGCACAGCCAACACACCAGAACAGACATTTGTACCAAGGCGGTCCACCAAGGAAAGAAAGGCTCCCAACCGCCTCACCTAGTAAATAGTTTTCACTTTGACTTTGGGTGGGGAGTGATGTTGTGTATCTGTAAAACATGCACTCCCATGTTCCACCACCACGGAGCTCATCCCCTGAAGTCCCAAGGGATCCCAGCATCCCTTGGGAGCACTGTCTATAAGCCGGCCCCGAAGGCCTGTTCCTCACTCTGGAGTGTCTGATTAAAGACTGAGGTCACTTTAACCTCCCTGTGTGCAGCCTCATCTGTGTTAGGAACACAATAAAAGGTGTTATATAAATACAAGTCGTTTTTAGTGTGGTTGAGTTGTTAAAAGAGGACGAGGATTTCCTCTTTCATCACTTCTCTGTTTCTCTCACTGACCAGAATGTGATGGTGAAAGAGGCACCCAGCTTCTGAACCAGCTAGGAATGTGAAATGGCGCTTGGTGCTCTGTTTGTGGGTCTTTTCCTTCTGTTCCAACATGTTGTAGGTAAGGATCCATACTTTCAACTAATCTTCAACATGTTTATCTGGAAATATCAGTTTCTATCTGTACCTGAACGCAGAAATATAAGGATTGAAGGATATTGATTGCCATCAGTGCTGCTTTCACGCGGATGTTTAATGTACTCATATGACAGTTGTTGTTGGGTCATTTTAACACGGTTTAATCATGGGTGGTCAGTTTAAAATTGGCACTAAGAGAGTGAGGAGACAGATTAGGAGAACATTTTTTACACAGAGGTTTGTTTTGCCACAGGGAGTGGTTGACGCAGAGACATTTTCATCTTTTGAAGGAAAACTGGAAAACATTTGAAGCAGAGGAAGATTTGGGGCTGTGGGGCGAGCGAGGCAATGGATTTGCTCTGGCAAAGAGCCAGCACTGGCACGATGGGCCCAATTGCCTCCTTCTGTGCTGCAAACGTCTTTGGTTCAACTCCTGTCTTAAAACAGTGCAGGGATGAAATACAAGAACAGTGCTGATCCTATCCCAATTTCCCTTACAACAGAATCATATCTCACTCTAGGAATGAAATAGTGGAAGATTTAGAAGAGTTAGAAGGATTTGCTGATGGGCTTTAATGGAGAGAGGGGGTGGGAAGTCCGTGCAGAGCATAAATGCGGCATGGAGCAGTTGGGCCGAATGGCCTGTTTCTGTGCCGAACATTCCATGTAATTCTGTGTAAGATTTTATGCTCAGGCTCGATTATTGGGAACTCGAAAGTAACAATTATATTTGATGACTCAGCCGAGCCTCACACCATTAAAGGGTGGAGACCACACTAGGCGGGGCCCACGACACCACTCGGACCAGGGCTCGAAATCAGCACCACTGGCAAAATGGAGCAGCTCAGAGCTTTCTGTACATTACAGACCGTCCATTCCGCGATTGTTCTGTAAGGAAATGGAAACCGACACTGTGTAAAGGGGGATTTGTAACCATACTCTGCAATTTGTTTCTAAACAGACTCTGTGTAATATGGGCGGTCTGCCGACAGATTCTGTTCCTCAAATGATAAGTGACGTCTGCCCCTAACCTCAGTCCAAACACGGCTAAGTTACAACCGAGTCTGACTGGGAGATGTGGTTTGGTGTTTATTCGAGCTCTGGCGTAATAGTGATCTATAGTACAGACACACCTGGGTCAGTGGGGCCAAGTTTCAGTTGAGTTGCTCCTGTTTTTTTGGAGCAACTGGTTTAGAATGGAATATCTTAGAAATTTGAATTCTCGGCATTTAGTTTGTTCCAGTTCTAGTCAGTTAGAACAGTTTCACTTTGGAACAGAATTTTTTTTTCAAAAGGGGGCGTGTCCGGCCATTACGCCTGTTTTTAAAGTTTAGGCAGTGAAAACTCACTCCAAACTAAAGTAGAATGGAGTAATTGAAGATTTTTGTACGTTCGAAAAAACCTTGTCTACACTTTAGAAAATCAGGCGTAGGTTACAAATTCGGCGTAGGGAACGAGGGCGGGGGGGGGGGAGACGGGGGGAAGGGAAGTCATTAAATTCTACAATCAATCCTTCAGCCATGAACTCATTGAATGGCGGTGCAGGCTAGAAGGGCCGAATGGCCTACTCCTGCACCTATTTTCTATGTTTCTATGTTAGTTATACTTATACAAATATTATACAAATAAATCCAACCTGAATAAAAATTTATAAGCAAAGAAAAGATTAAATAATCCATGTTCCGACCTGTGCGAAACAGCAGCAACCTTCAGGCAGGCCTTTCATGTTGGAGACAGGCAGGGGTGGTGTCAGTGTCTCGACGGCAGCCCCACAGCAGCAACAAGCAGCCTTCGAGCTGAGCTGTGGTGCTTCAGGCAGGCCTACATTCCGTTAGTGGCTGGCCGGCAGCCGAGGAATCAACACGCACGCAGCTTTCGAAGGGGGTTGAGGCCATTCGGCCACACGATAGGGGCGGCGTCAGTGGCTCGATGGCAGCCGAAGATACAGCAGCAGCTTTCGAGCTATGAGGGGACTGAGGCCATTTGGCCAGGGAGAGGCAGCCACATAGACAGTTTTATACTTAAATTTGCAGAATGGGTGCTGCATTGTCAACACCACGTATTATGCAATGGTTTGCCATCAATTCACTGCATAGGAGAGAATTGATTAGAGCTCACCGCACCAGGAACATCGTAACCCGTAGGCTGATGGGCAGGAGACCTTACCCACGTCGACAATATCGAGCCAGGCGCTCGTACCTGGACATGAGCGAGGCTGATTGTGTGAAAAGGCTGCGTTCACTGAGATCTGTGATATGGTGAGAGCAGATTTGCAGCCCAAAAGCAGAATGCCAACTGCCCTGTCTGTTGCAGTGAAGGTAACAGCTGCACTTTCTTTCTATGCCTCGGGATCGTTTCAGGCTACAACTGGAGATGTGTGTGCCATCTCTCAACGTGCAATACATGCCTGCATTTACCAGGTCACAGCTGCACTGTATGTGCGAAGGAATGACTTCATCAATTTCCCAATGACCGCACAAGCGATCCATGAGAGGGCTGTGGGCTTCTTCAGGATTGCTGGCTTCCCAGGGCTGCATTGATTGTACCCATATAGCCTTGCGAGCACCTGTGGAGGATTCTGAGCAGTACCGAAATAGGAAAGGTTTCCACTCTATCAATGTGCAGCTCGTGTGTGACGACAAGCAGCGCATCATGTCAGTCGATGCGAGATACCCTGGCAGCACCCACGATGCGTTCATCCTACGCGACAGCGTTATATCTGACATGTTTGAGCAGCAGCCAGAAGGGCAGAGCTGGCTACTGGGAGACAAAGGGTACGGCCTGACCACCTGGCTCATGACGCCCCTACGCGTGACACGGACAGAAGCTGACCGTCAATACAACATGGCGCACATTGCGACACGCATCATCATTGAGAGATCCATTGGCATATTGAAACAGCGTTTCCGATGCCTGGACCATTCTGGAGGACAGCTGCTATACTCTCCTCAGATTGTCGGTCACTTCACTGTTGTGTGCTGCATGCTTCATAATTTAGCCATCATGAGGCAGCAGGAGCTGGTAGTGGAACCTGAAGACCTATGTGAGGGTCCAGTGCCTGATGATAATATTACGGAAGAGCAGGATGTGGATGATGACGATGATCAGGAAAGCATGCAAGTGCCTGATGCTGGAGCACGAGGTCGGAGAAGGTCCGTCCATCGTGCCCCTTTAACGATTGCTCGAGCCTTGCGCCAGCAGCTCATCCGTGAACGCTTCAACTACTGATGCCTGAGGGCTCTGCGACCACTTTTGCACATGGACATGTTTATTCTTTGCAGTTGTTCCGACGTTGTGTTGGAACAGTTAATGGAAGTTTTAATGAAAAAATATTTTATTGAAAAGTTAACGTCACTGTAATAAAATATTTGTTGTATCAAACTATACTTTTTAATATGACTCTTGAAGATCACTTAAAAACTTTAAGGTCACTTATAAACTTGTAAAGTTACAAAAGTTACAAAACAATCGCAATGTGAAAAATCTTACTCTTAAGATCACTTAAACTTCAAGATCACTTTTTAGATGCAAAATTAAATAAGTTACAGAATTTAAGAGCATTTACACTATAAGATCACTTGAAAACCCTGAGATCACTTATAAGTTGTAAAGTTACAAAACTTACAAAACAGTTTCAATGTGAAAAATCTTACACTCTGAAGAACACTTAAACTGCAGGATCACTTTTTAGGTGCAAAATTAAAGATACAAAAAAATATGAGAGCATTTACACTATAAGTTCACTTAAAAACCATAAGATCACTAATAAGTTGTAAAGTTACAAAACTTACAAAACAATTTCAATTTGAAAAACGCTACTACAGCTACATCAAGAACAAGAACAAAAGCAGCAAAGAAAGGCTGCATCCATGTCTCATCCATATCTCAGTGAATGTTCACTTCCTCATAGGGGTGTTATTTGATTGGCCGGGCTGTGTGCCCTTATTGCAGCAGCTACCTCAACCAGGCCCTCCCTGACGGCCTGTGCCGTCGATTGCACTCCCTCGGACATTCCCTCCCTAAGTTCCCGTGCCATTACTGCTATTTCTCCTGTCAGGACCGTCAACTCTTCACCCACTGCACTGACGCCACCGATGAGTGATCGGGTAAGCTCATTGGTCTCCATACCCAACGCCACAACCTGAGCCGCATCTGTTGCACGCTGCATCTCAGGAGAGCGTGTCTCCAATCTCCTTCTCCTCTGCCTGGGTCTGCCTCGTGGCACCACTACACAGGGAGGCGCGGGCTGGGACTATGGGACGCTCTGTGTACCAGACGGCAGAACTAGAGGGAGAGGCTCGGGCTGGAACGGTAGGACGCTCTGTGTTGCAGACGGCAGTACTAGAGAGAGAGGCTCGGGCTGGGATGGTGGGGCGCTCGGTGTTCCAGACGGCAGTACTAGAGAGAGAGGCTCGGGCTGGGATGGTGGGGTGCTCGGTGTTCCAGACAACAGCACTCGAGTGCGAGCCATGGGCTGGGATGTTGGACGAATGAGTATAAACTGCTCCATGATATCAGCAGCAGCACTGGGACCCGCAGCGTCGGAATCAAAACCATAGTAGATGGAGCCAGAACCTATGCGAGAGGGAGGCGCAGGCTCGGACGGTAGTGCACTGACTGTAGAATGCTGCATTATACCAGCAGCACCACTGGGACCCGCAACATCGGAAGCAAAACCATGGAAGGTGGAACCAAGACCTATGCTAGGGATTGAAACTCTGATGCCCCTTGATGGGGGCTCATAAACATTAATTTAGAAGCTCTCCCCTGCAGACATTTCAGTCATCGCTGCCATCATCCAGTCTGGTTCATCCACATCTGGTTGTACTGGTCCTTGTTCTGTACCCTCAGGATCCTCAGGGTTGGAAGCAGCAGCACCGTCATCGTCATCATCATCAACATCGTCATCATCATCATCATCATCATCATCATCATGTTCTGCAAAATATATCAGAACAGTCAAATGTTTAACAGCAAGGGAGGGGGCCGGATGGATGGCATGAGTACTCTCACACATAGCAGGTCAGGCAGCAGGTTGATTTAAAGGGCCACGATGCATTTTCAGGACTTACCCTCTTCCTCGTGTGCAGGCCCAGCTTGTGCTGTACTGATTGCTTTTCTCCATGTACCACTCATCATAGCAGCTTCCCTCTGTTCCAAGGGTGTCAGTGGATGCAGATTGGGCATGCCTCCTCTTGTCCGAGTTGCCTCCCTTTTGTTGTGGGCCAATTTCTTCTGCAAAGAGTAAAATCTAACTTTTTACAGAGTGTGTCAGTCTGCAAGTTGGGATATACAGATAGCCAGGTTACAATTACGATTAAATTAAAAATGGGAAATATTACTTACACTAACTACTTGACCAAGGTCATGCCATTTCTTTTTACACTGGCTTCCAGGTCTCATGGTATGCACCACTGCGCAGTAATCTTCTGTAACTTGGTTCCACTGTTTCTTCATTTCTTTTGGTGGCACTTTTATGCAACCCCTATTGCTGGTATCTCGCTCCTGCCATCTCTGCTCAATTACATTGACTAATATCTTTACTTCCTCATGCAAGAAATTCTTTGTTCTTGGTGGACGTTCACTCTTATTTCTCAAAACACACAGTCCTTAATTTGCATGCACCAATGCAGCACCGGTTCTGCAAGTTTAGCAGTGAAAAGCTGAACTCACTGATTTCAGCAGGTGATTTATTCAACAGTGCTGCTAAAAGCACTCCCTCACACACAAAAATATCACAAAAATTAAATCACAAGCCTTTCCAGGGGTCCAAGAGACAAATCTTCACTTTTCCTCCAGTCCCTTTAAAAATGGCCGAGTGCCAATGTTTGTTTCACACTGCGTGTGCGTGCACGCTCCAACGCGCATGCGCAGGGTTGCCGGCACGACGTTGGCTCATTTGAATTAGACCCGTCCCCCACTGCTTAGGGAATCGGCGCGAGTGTCTGGCTCCACCCCCTGCTGTGATGTGCGCGCTGCGCCAAGCTGAGTTAGAGCTCCAAGGAGCCGGAGAATCTCGCAGTTTTTTTCCTGCGCACTTTTAGGCGTGAAGAACAGGCGTCCAGCTCGGGGCTGCGCCGTTTTCAGCGCGGTCCTAAACTTGGGGCCAGTGAGTGGAGAGTTTCTAGGTGCAGTCTGTCAGGGCCATTACAGGGGGGGGGTTGCGTGTGTCAGATGCTCAAGTTGCAAACACAGATCCATAACAGCCGCTCCATGATACCCTCTGTTCAGGAATTTAACCCAACCAATCAGAGCTCTGCTAACTTCTCCATCGCAGCTTATCATCTTAACTAGCAGAAAATGAGCCTCTGAACACAATGCAAACAGAAATTATCTTTCTGATAATCTAAATGTGCTGATCAGAAACCTGTTGATTACAAGAAAAAAGATTTGCATATACCTTCCACAACCTCAGGACATTCCAAAGCATTTTACAGCCAATTAAGTCCTTTTTTTGAAGTGTAGTCACTGCTGTCGGAAACGTTGCAGTTTACGCTGAGCAAGGTCCCTCAAACAGCAGTATGAGAATGAGCAGATAATCTGTTTTAGTAATGTTGGTTGGGTGATAACTATTCACCAGGGCAGCGGGGATAACTCCCCTGCTCTTCTTCAAAATAGTGTGATGGGACCTTTAATGTCCACCTGAGTGGGTAGACGGGGCCTCGGCTAAACAGCTCATTCAAAAGATGGCACCTCTGACAGTGCAGCACTCTCTCAGAGGGTCGGCGTAGATTTTGCACTCAAGTCTCTGAAGTGGGACCTGAACCTACAACCCTCTGACTCAGAAACAAAATGCCTACCCACTGAAGCACAGTTGACAGCATGTGAAAAAGAACTTGAATTTATAGAGAGCATCTAAAGTGGGGCAAGGTCGTGCGGTGTTTTGTAAATGTGGAAATGCAGGGAAGGACGTGAGCTCGATGTAGGAGGAGAGTGAGTGGAAGTGGCAAATGTCTCGGTTAAAGAGGTAAGTTTTAAAGAACCTTTTGCAGATGCCAAAGATGTGCCAAGGTGGAGGGTGAGGGGTTAAGGGAGAGAATAGCAGAGTGTGGGGCATAAAGGCTGAGGGCTGAGCAAGTGGTGGTGAAGGATAAGGTTTCTTAAATCAATGCAGTGGGCCACAGAGGAGGCCAAAGTCAGATGAAGCCATGGAGAGATAGGTAACTAGCCACTTAGCCTGACATCAGTAGTAAGCAAAATGCTAGAATCAATTATTAGGGACGTGGTATCAGGGCAATTAGAAAATCATAATATGATTACGCAGAGTCAATATTGTTTTATGAAAGGGAAATCATGTTTGACAAATCTGTTAAGAGTTTTTTGAAGATGTAACTGATAAGATTGATAAGGGGGAATCAGTGGTTTTGTATTTTCAAAAAGCATTCGATATGGTGCCACAGAAGAGGTTATTAGTCAAAATTAGGACTCATGGTACTTGGGGGTAATATATCAGCATGGATTGAGGATTGGTTAATGGACAGAAAACATAGAGTAGGAATAAACGGGACTTTTTCGGGTTGGCAGGCTGTAACTACAAGAATCAGTGCTGGGGCCTCAGCTGTTTAATGACTTAGATGAAGGAGTTGAGTGTAAAATATCCAAGTTTCCTGATGATACAAAGTTAGGTGGGAAAATAAGCTGTGAGGAGGACGCAAAGAGGCTGCAGAGAGATATAGACAGGTTGACTGAGTGGACAAGAACATGGCAAATGGAATAGAATGGAAGTGTGAAGTTAACCACTTTGGTAGGAAAAACAAAAATGCAGAATATCTTTTGAATGGTGAGAGACTGGGAAATGTTTGCACTCAGAGGGACCTGGGGGTCCTTGTACATGAATCACAGAAAGTTAACATTCAGGTACAGCAAGCAACTAAGAAAGCAAATGGTATGTTAGCTTTTGTTACAAAGGGATTAGAATATAAAAGTAAAGAAGTCTTACTACAATTATACAGGGCATTGGTGAGGCTACACCTGGAGTACTGTGTACAGTTCTGGTCTCCTTACCTCAGGAAAGACATCCTTGCCTTAGAGGGGCTGTAGCGAAGATTCACTAGACAGGTTCCTGGGATGAGGGGATTGCCATATGAGGAGAGATTGAGTAGACTAAGCCTATATTCCTTTGAGTTTAGGTGATCTAATTGAAAAATATAAATTTCTTAAGGGGCTTGACAGGGCTAATGCTGGGAAATTGTTTCCCCAGGCTGGGGAATCTCGAACACGGGATCACAGTCACAGAATAAAAGGTACGCCATTTAGGACTGAGATAAGCAGACATTTCCTCAAAGGGGTGTGAATCTTGGAATTCTCTACCCCAGAGAGCTGTTGCATATATTCAAGATAGTGGTCGATACATTTTTGGGAACAAAGGGAATTAAGGGATATGGGAATACTGCGGGAAGGTGGATTGAGGTAGAAAATTAGCCATGATCTTGCTGAATGGCGGAGCAGACTCAAGGGACCAAATGACCTACTTCAGCTTCTACTTTTTATGTTCTTATATTTGTATGCTATGCCAGTGGTGGAGGGAGTGTATATTTAATCTGGTGGATGGATGGGGTGTCAACAAGCGATCTGTCTTATCCTGGATGGTGTTGAGCTTCTTGAAAGTTGTTGCTGCTGCACTCATCCAAAAGTGGAGAGTATTTCATCACACTCCTGACTTGTGCCTTGTAGATGGTGGAGAGGGTTTGGGATTCAGGAGGTAAGACACTCATCACAGAATATCCAGCCTCTGACCTGCTCTTGTTGTCACATCATTTATATATCTGGTTGAGTTTTGTTTCTGATGAATGATGACCTCCCCTGGATGTTGATGGTGTGAGATTCAACTATGGTAATGCCATTGAATATCAATAGAGGTGGTTAGAATCTGTTTGGAGATGGTCATTGCCTGGCGCTTGTGTGGTGCAATTGTTACTTGCCACTTATCAGCTTAAGCCTAGACGTTGTCCCGGTCTTGCTGCATGTGGGCACGGACTGTTACAATATCTGAGGAGTTGTGAATGGAGCGGAACACTGTGAAATCATGAGTGAACAGCCCCACTTCTGTCATGATGGAGAGTAGGTCATTGATGAAGCAGCTGAGGATAGTTGGGCCTGGGATACTGTCCTAGGAGGGTAAAGGACGGTTTTGAATTCAGTGCCTGGGGGGAGGTCAGTGAGGACAGGAGTGATTAGTGAGTAGGATGCCATGTGAGACAGAATGTGGATAATGGGTTCCGACTGAGTCTGTTATCGGTGAAGTTCAGGAGGCTGATGAGGAAAGGATTGTAGATGTCCATGGCCATGGTGATGAAGCTTTGGAGGAGAGTTCCAGCGACACTGAGGATGAGGTGGGAATGGAGGCAGGCACTGTTTGGAAGGGGGAGTCACAACATCTGGTGGTGGGCTGGATGTTTGTTTCAAGTTCAGCTCAGGGTCAAATAGGGTCAGTATGTACTGGAACCTAACGGGATGGCTTTGGTTTTTCCAACTTTGAAGCTGGTAAAGTTCTGGTTTGTCCAGAACTTGATGCAGATAAGAAATCAGAAATGCAGAAATATTGATACATTCCAAGCAACCATGGAAATATTGATACCTTCCAATGACCCTCTGCAAATATTGATATATTCCAAGCAAACCCATGAAACATAGAAACATAGAAACATAGAAAATAGGTGCAGGAGTAGGCCATTTGGCCCTTCGAGCCTGCACCACCATTCGATGAGATCATGGCTGATCATTCCCTCAGTACCCCTTTCCTGCTTTCCATACCCCTTGATCCCTTTAGCCGTAAGGGCCATATCTAACTCTCTCTTGAATATATCCAACGAACCGGCATCAACAACTCTCTGCGGCAGGGATTTCTACGGGTTAACAACTCTCTGAGTAAAGAAGTTTCCCCTCATCTCAGTCCTAAATGGCCTACCCCTTATCCTAAGACTGTGTCCCCTGGTTCTGGACTTCCCCAACATCAGGAACAATCTACCCGCATCTAACCTGTCCCGTCCCGTCAAATTCTTATATGTTTCTATGAGAGCCCCTCTCATCCTTCTAAACTCCAATGTATAAAGGCCCAGTTGATCCAGTCTCTCCTCATATGTCAGTCCGGCCATCCCGGGAATCAGTCTGGTGAATCTTCACTGCACTCCCTCAATAGTCCTTCCTCAGATTAGGAGACCAAAAGTGAACACAATAATCCAGGTAAGGCCTCACCAAGGCCCTGTACAACTGCAGTAAGACCTCCCTGCTCCTATACTCAAATCCCCTAGCTATGAAGGCCAACATACCATTTGCCTTCTTTACCGCCTGCTGCACCTGTATGCCAACCTTCAATGACTGATGCAACATGACACCCAGGTCTCGTTGCACCTCCCTTTTTCCTAATCTGCCACCATTCAGATAATATTCTGTCTGCGCGCTTTTGCCCCCAAAGTGGATAACCTCACATTATACTCCATCTGCCAAATTTTTGCCCACTCACTTAGCCTGTCTTTGTCCTTTTGCAGATTTTGTGTGTCCTCCTCACACATTGCTTTTCCTCCCATCTTTGTATCGTCGGCAAACTTGGCTACGTTACACTCAGTCCCTTCTTCCAAGTCGTTAATATAGATTGTAAATAGTTGAGGTCCCAGCAATGATCCCTGCAGCACCCCACTCATTGCCAACCCGAGCATGAACCAGAGAGCCCTACTCTCTATTTTCTGTTCATTAGCCAATCCTCTATCCATGTTAATATATTACCACCAACCCGGTGAAATTTATCTTGTGCATTAACCTTTTATGTGGCACCTTGTCAAATGCCTTCTGGATGTCCAAATATACCACATCCACTGGTTCCCCTTTATCCACCCTGTTGGTTACATCCTCAAAGAATTCTAGCAAATTTGTCAAACATGACTTCCCCTTCACAAATCCATGCTGATTCTGCCTGATCGAATTTTGCTTTTCCAAATGTCCTGCTACTGCTTCTTTAAGAATGGACTCCAACATCTTCCCAACCACAGATGTTAGGCTAACTGGTCTAAAATTTCCTGCTTTTTGTCTGATTCCTTTTTTAAATAGGAGCGTTACATTTGCAGTTTTCCAATCTGCTGGGACCTCCCCAGAATCTAGGGAATTTTGGTAAATTACAACCAATGCATCCACAATCCTTGCCGCTACTTCTCTTAAAACCCGAGGATGCAAGTCATCATGTCCAGTGGATTTATCTGCCTTTGGTCCCATTGGGCCCAAGTTTTGAGCCGCGTCTAGAACAGCACAGTCCCGACCTGGACGCCCGTTTTTCGCGCCACAACATGCGCCTAAAAAAAACTTCCAAATTTTCCGGCTCTCTGCAGGTCGTTTGCAGCTCGGCGCAGCACAGCAGGAGCTGTAGGGGGCGGAGCCGAGTCCCTGCGCTGAAAACAGTGCCGGGACCTCTGCACATGCGCGCTACAGTGGGCGCGCATGTGCAGTAGCTCCAGGCGCCCGAAACTGTGTGGGAGGGGCCCGAAGCACGCAGCCCCTAGCCCTGGCCCAATGGCCTCACTGGGGCTGCGTGAATAAGGCCACTCCCACGGCCAGCTCCTGCTTCCTCCCGACCCGACTCGACTCCCGCTTCCCGCCCCCGCCTCCGGACCGGACCCGACCCCGACACCGACACCAACACCGACCCGACTCCCGCTTCCCACCCCCCCCACCCCGCCGCCCCCGGACCGGACTGGACCCGACCCCCCGGACCGGACCGGACCCGACCCCCCGGACTGGACCCGACCCGACTCCCGCTTCCATCCCCCCCGACCCGAACTGAACCGACCTCCCTCCCACCACCCCCCCGACCCGACCCACGCTCCCCACGACCCGACCCACGATCGCGACCCGACCCAACGCCACCTACCTGTAAATCTGATGCTGGTGACGGGCCATGCCCAAAGTCTTGGGCCCGGCCGGGCCCGGCCCCTTCAGCCTCCCTCCCCCTTCTCCTTTCCCCCCCCGCCATCTCCTTCCCCCCCACCATCTCCTTTCCCCCCCACCATCTCCTTTCACCCCCATCTCCTTCCCCCCACCATCTCCTTTCCCCCCATCTCCTTTCCCCCTATCTCCTTCCCCCCACCATCTCCTTTCCCCCTCCCCCTTCTCCTCCTCCCCCCCTTCTCCCCCTCCTCCTTCTCCCCCCCTCCCCCTTCCCCCTTCTCCCCCCCTCCCCCTTCTCCCCCTTCTGCACTCGATGAACTGTTCCTCAAGGCTACCCTGACCAATTTGATTTGTCCAATCAACATGGAGGTTAAAATCACCCATGATTACTGCTATTCCCTTTTTACAAGCCCCCACAATTTCCTGATTTATGCTCCGACCAACAGAGTTGCTGCTGTTAGGGGCCTATAGACTACGCCCACCAGTGACTTTTTCCCCTTATTATTCCTTATCTCCACCCAAACTGTTTCAACATCCTGATCATTTGAGCCAATATCGTTTCTCACTATTGCAGTGATTCCATCCTTTATCAACACCTCCTTTTCCTTTCTGTCTGTCCCTCCGGATTGTCATTTACCTCTGAATATTTAATTCCCAGTCCTGGTTACCTTGCAACCAGGTCTCTGTAATGGCTATCAGATCATACCCATTTGTCTCAATTTGTGCCTTCAACTCATCTATTTTGTTATAAATGCAACATGCATTTAGACAAAGTGCATTTAAATTTGTTTTTTTTTACCCTTTTTTCCTGCTTGTTTCCTCTCTCCTTCAAACTTACTTTTTTTATCTTTGCTTTCTAATTTCAGCTTTTCTTCCCTCCCTACTGAATCTATTCCCATCTCCCTGCCAAGCTAGTTTAAACCCTCCCCAACAGCATTAGCAAACCACCCCGCCAGGATATTGGTCCCGGCGCTGTTGAGGTGCAACCCATACAGATTCCACCTCCCCCAAAAGCGGTCCTAATGCCTCAGAAAACTAAAGCCCTCCCACCTGCACCATCTCTCCAGCTACGTATTCATCTGCTCTATCCTTCTAGTTCTGTACTCACTAGCTCATGGCACTGGGAGTAATCCGGAGATTACTACCTTTGAGGTCCTGCTTTTTAATCTCTCGCCTAGCTCCCTAAACTCTGCATGCAGGACCTCATCCCTCTTCCTACCAATGTCATTGGTACCAATGTGGATCACGACCTCTGGCTGTTCACCCTCTCCCCCCAGAATGCCCTCCAGCCACTCTGTGACATCCTTGACCCTGGCCCCAGGGAGGCAAAACCATCCTGGAGTCATGTCTGCGGCTGCAGAAACTCCTGTCTGCTCCCCTGACTATCGAATCCCCTACCACTATAGCTCTTCCATTCTTCTTCCTCTCCCCCCGCTGTGCAGCTGAGCCACCCGTGTTGCCATGGACTTGGCTCTGGCTGCACTCCCCAGAGCCACCATCGCCCTCACCGGTACTCAGAACAGGGTACCAGTTGGAGAGCGAGATGGACTCAGGAGACTCCTCCACTACCTGCCTAGACATCCTCTTCTGTCCAGGGGTCACCCACTCCCTATCTGCCTACACGCTCTTAAGCTGTGGGGTGACCGCCTCTAGAAATGTGCTATCCACGTAGCTCTCAGTCTCGCGGATGCACCGCAGTGACTCCAGCTGCTGCTCAAGCTCCAAAACACGGAGCTCAAGTTGGTGCAGCTCAGCTGGAGACACCTCGTGCACACGTGGTCATCCAGGCTGCGCAAAGCATCCAGGATTTCCCACATGCCACAGGATGTGCAATCCACGGGACTAAGCTGCCCTGCCATGCCTCGAGTTACATTCGCAACGATCGAGTAGAAGTAAACTCTAAACCTTAGCAAAACACAGCCAGCCGCTACTCAGCAAACAGCTGATTTAGTTCATTGGTTCTCCTTAGATAATAAAGATCACATATATTTAATTGTAGTTCCTAACTTATAACAGTGCCCAAGGTTTCTTAAAGAAAAGAAAGAAAAGAAAAAGAAAAAATACTCACCAATCCACCAGCCAATCACTTACCTGCTTGGCTGTGACGTCACACTTTGATTTTAATTGTTTTTTCTTTGTTCTTTTACCCTGCTGCAGCTGGCTGCTCCCGATCTGCCGCTGCTCCAAACTGCCCACCCTTTGTACTTCCTCGGCATATATTGCTACATTCCAATGATCCTCTGCAAATACTTAGATATGTCAAAGGGCTTCTGCAAATATTGATACAGCCCAATGACACTCTTGAAATATTGATACTTTCAAGGAACCTCTGCAAATAATGATACATTCCATTGACTTTCTGCAAAAATTGATACATTCCAAAGGCTTTCTGCAAAAATTGATGCATTCCAATAACCCTCTGCAAATATTGATAAATTCCAAGGGACCCCCTGAAAATATTGATACATTCCAAGGGACCCTCTGCAAATATTGATACATTCCAAGGGACCCTCTGCAAATATTGATACATTCCAAGGGAGCCTCTGCAAATATTGATACATTCCAATGACCCTCTGCAATTATTGATACTTTCAAGGAAACTCTACAAATATTGATACATTCCAAGATACTGCAAATATTGATACATTCCAAGGGACTCTGTGCAAATATTGATACGTTCCAAGATGCTGTAATTATTGATACACTTCTGGGATACTCCTGTCATAACTTGGCACAAATGCTTTGTGTAACAAGGTGGGGAGCACAAGTATGACCACTGACACACCATCAGTGCCCACGCGTTCCAGGTGGCTCAATAATTGTGCAACTATTCACTACTGCGGGCAAAGTGGAGGAATTACCTCAACTCACTTCACATGCCAGCTTCTAAGGAATCACCGGGTGAGGGGGACCTTGTGTGGGGAGTCCCTGCTCATGGTATCCCTCCTCTCCTCGATGATGTTGGTCTTGTACAAAGGGTTATCTGAGGCTCCACCCCTTGGAAGTCAAGTTGGAAACTCCTATCAATCTGATGCACCTAGGGGTTTGCTACATAGGGTTACATAGGATATACAGCACAGAAACAGGCCATTCGGCCCAACCAGTCCATTCCAGTGTTTTTGCTCCACTCGAGCCTCCTCCCGTCTTTCCTCATCTAAAACTATCAGCATAACCTTCTATTCTCTTCTCCCTCATATGCCTGTCTAGCCTCCCCTTAAATTCATCTACATTATTCACTTCAACCACACCCTGCGGTAGCGAGTTCCACATTCTCACCACTCTCTGGGTAAAGGAGTTTCTTCTGAATTCCCGATTGGATTTCTTGGTGACTATCTTATATTGATGGCCTCTAGTTATGCTCTTCCCCACAAGTGGAAACATTGTCTCCGTATCCACTCTATCAAAATCGCTCATCATTTTAAAGACCTCTGTTAGGTCACCCCTCAGCCTTCTTTTTTCAAGATAAAAGAGACCCAACCTTTTCATCCTTTCCTCATAAGTATACCCTCGCATTTCTGGTATCATCCTTATAAATCTTCTCTGAACCCTCTCCAGTGCTTCCATATCCTTTTTATAATACGGCGACCAGAACTGTACGCAGAACAGGTGCAGCGCCTAAGACCCGAAACCCTCGGGACCGAGGCCATTCCGGATTCTGGGTTTTTCTGGACTTTCAATTTGCTTTCTGCCCAGGTTTGAGTATTTCCGGATTTCGGAACATCTGAAAGGAGGGAGGGGGGTGGGGGCGCGGTGGTGGATTCCCACCAAGGAGCTGTTCGGGCCGCCTGGACCTGCTGCCAAGGATGATGTCAGCAGGTAGGCCCCGCCCAGGAGGTTGCTGTCGGGTGGGTGGGCCCCTCCGAGGATGATGTCGTCAGATGAGCCCCGCCCAGGAGGTCATCGTCAGTGGGCCCCGCCCAGGAGGTTGCTGTCGGGTGGGTGGGCCCCTCCGAGGATGATGTCGGCAGGTGGGCCCCGCCCAGGAGGTCATTGTCAGGCAGGTGGGCCCCGCCGAGGAGATCATCATCAGGTGGGCCCCGGCGAGGAGATCATCATCAGGTGGGCCCCAGCGAGGAGATCATCATCAGTGGGCCCCAGCGAGGAGGTCATCATCAGGTGGGCCCCGGCGAGGAGATCATCATCAGTGGGCCCCAGCGAGGAGGTCATCATCGGGTGGGTTGGCGAGGAGACCTCGAGGTAAGGGCAGCGACGTTGAGGTGAGCGGGGCTGGATGAGCTGTAGCGAGGCCCAAGGTTGGGCAGCAATGGGGCCCCGAGGTGGGCAGGGTCATCGAGTCCAAATTTCCGGAACATTTTACGGATTCTGGACAACCCTACCACCAATCGTCCTGGAGTCTGGATTCCGGAACATTCTGGATTCTGGACTCCGGATTCTCAATGCTGCACCTGTACTCTAAGGCCCTGGAATTGGTGGAAGCTAAGTTCTGCCCAAAGGACCGCTGAGATCCTGACGGTACTTTGGCCGGAAGTTTCATGGAAAAATCTTGGAAAGACCGCCCAGCGGCAAAAATGGGACTTACGCCCTGAATCTGGGCGGCAGCGGGAGGTAGTTCCCATTCTCGGCGGCAAATGCAATCCTCAGCTAAGTACGAGGGCGGAACTGATAAAATTAAACATTTTCACAAAATTAAAAAAACACTAGAAATCCTTCAGCGGACCCCATCCACCCGAATCCCTGCAAAAGAAATAAAGAAAAGAACTGCACTTACCTTTTATTGCAGGTCTTCATACTTACCGTTGAGGTTAGACCTGCCTTCACGCGGCGGGCTTGTCCCCTGCTGGAGCGGAGGACCGCCCGGACCAAACTGTCAGCATTTACAATCATTCTCTCTGAAACTGACCCGAACTTCAGGATGTTGTGCATCTAAACGCGGAAATCCTGACGTTGCGGTCAGTCATTCAACACTCTGACACAGGCGACGCTGTGGATCCCCTACCACCGACCCCACCCCGTATTGCCGGCAATCAGTGAAATCAGTGCAGCTTTCCCACGCTAATTTTGCTGTTAAACACTCCATGAAATGTTAAGCCTTGTTAGATTAGGTGTAACTGGGGTTTTGACCAACAGTGTATTGACTGCAAAAAAAAAATCACGATTCCTTAATTTCCTGTGAGAGGCTTTGTTTCACGTTGACTGTTTAATGAGCTTTCCTGTCTCTATCTCTATCCCATTCTTCCCTTTCCCCGCAGGATCCACTTATCTCTTCTTCCGAGGACCAGGAGATGTCACCACTCTGCAATGCAACGTGCCCACCGGTGCTGGGAATAAAGTAACCTTGTGCAGCTCCAGTGATCCCAGGTCAGAAATGGGTGAAATAAAATGTCAGCACCCAAAGAACGAGAAGCCATGTGATGAAAATATCGGTCCTCAAGGGAGAAAAGGACACAGTGAGCCAGAGTGTACAAAATGCAAATTACATGACGACCAAACGGAGTCTCTGACATTCGCTGTGAAGACGATTAACTCGATGGTGTTTACCTTCATGGCTCAGGATTCCACAGAAGGAGGGGCATTGGAGTGTCCGTCCTGGCTCACACTGTCACAGCCGGGATGTGAAAACCACGACTTGTTCTTTGTGATAACCCAGGATGGTAGGTGCACTGGGGCAGTACCGCGGTAGGGATCAGGGAAGGTATTGGGGCAATATCCGGGGAGGTATTGGGTATGTATCGGGAGAGGTATTGCGGGGACACATAATGTAAGGTATAAAAACAGAAAATGCTGGAAATCTCAGCAGGTCAGGCAGCATCTGTGGAGAGGAAGCAGAGTTAACGTTTCGGGTCGATGACCCTTCGTCAGAACTGGAGAGTGTTCAGAAAGAACACATTCTGAACAAGCCCTGAAAGGGAGAGGGGAAGAAAGAACAAAAGGGAAGGTCTGTAATAGGGTGGAAGACAGGAGAGATTAGAGAGACAAAAGGGATGATGGGCCAAATTCAAATGGTAATGCCAGGAGTGAGAAAAACATTAGTCAAGATAGGGTGTGAATGGTGGGATAATGACCAACTGCCATTAGAGACACGGAGAAATGGGGGAGGCAGTGGCGAAGGGAGTCAGAGATTGGCAGAGGTTCTGGTCTGAAATTGTTGAACTCAATATTGAGTCCAGAAGGCTGTAAAGTGGCTAAACGAAAGATGATGCCACATGTATGCTCTCGACCTCTCTCTTCAGCAGCACCGAATCACTCTATCTCTAAGCTGTCCTGGTCCGCAGTTCCATTTCATCCTTCGCCTCATCCGGGGCTTTAGCCAAAACCTTTTTCCTTCCTTTCAGATGTCAAGGATCGTAAACTTCAACAACTCTTGGACACCAATGCCCCCTCCGAAACCTTCTTCCCCCACAATTCCCTCTGATCCCATCCCTTCTTCCAATCTCACCCCCTGCCGTGTTTTCACTATCCCCTCTGACCTTCCGCTCTCTGACCCCGAACAATCAGTCCTCAGCAAAGGACTGAGCTTCATCCCCTTATGCCCCCACCTCAATGAATATCGAGCTCGCACGTTGCTGAGCTATTTTTCCAGTGACTTCGTCTCTGTGCCCACTTCTTCAGCCAGGAGTCTTCCCCCATTCTCTCATTTTCAGAACTCTCGCTCTACCTGGGCCCCTCCCTCTGACCTCTTACCCTCTCTGGACTTCCTCATTGCAAACTGCCAAGGGGACATCGGCCGTCTCAATTTCTCTGCTCCAACCTAACACCCTCTGAACTTGCAAACTCCACTCGCTCAGATCCAACCCCAACCTTGTGAATTAAACCTGCTGACAAGGGCAGCGCTGTTGATGTTTGGCGAACCAACCTCTACCTTGCAGAGGCTGATCGTCAACTCTCTGACACCTCCTCCTACCTCTCCCTGGATCATGACCCCACTACTGAACATCAAGCCATCATTTCCCAGACCATTACTGACCCCATCTCCTCTGGAGATCTTCCCTCCACAGCCACCAACCTCATAGTTCCCCAACCCCACACAGCCCGCTGATTCCCACCGTTACCTGGACTACACATCCTCCCACCCTGCATCCTGTAAGGACTCCATTCCATTCTGCCAGTTTCTCCGTCGCATCTGCTCTGACGACGCCACCTTCGACACTAGTGCCGCTGACATGTCTTCCTTTTTCCTCAACCGAGGATTCCCCTACACTGTGGTTACCATGACCCTTGACCGTGTCCATTCTATTTCCTGCACTTCTGCTCTCACCCCTTCCCCTCCCTCTCAGAACCACGACAGGGTCCTCACCTTTCATCCCACCAGCCTCCACGTTCAACGGATCATCCACCATTTCCGCCACCTCCAGCATGATTCCACCACCTTCCCCCCCCCCTCTCCATTCTGCAGTCACCCCAAGCAGCTGCCCCCACTTCCCACGGCACCTTCCCATGCAAGCGCAGGAGATGCACCACCTGCCCTTTTACCCCCTCCCTCCCCACTATCCAGGGCCTCAAATACTCCTTCCATGTGAAACAGCGATTTATTTGTTCTTCATTCAATTTAGTATGCTGTATTCGTTGCTCACGATGTAGTCTCCTCTACATTGGGGAGACCAAGTGTAGATTGGGTGACCACTTTGTGGAGCACCTCCGTTTAGTCTGCAAGTGTGACCCTGAGCTTCCAGTGGCCTGTCACTTTAATTCTCCACTCCACTCTCACTCTGACCTCTCCGCCCTCGGCCTCTTACACTGTTCCAACGAAGTTCAACTCAAGCTCGAGGAACAGCACCTCATCTTTTGTTTAGGCACTTTACAGCCTTCTGGACTCAACATTGAGTTCAACAATTTCAGAGCATGGCCACTGCCAATCTCCACCCCACCCCCCGACCCAGAGCCTGTTTGTTTCTTTTGTTTCTCCGTGTCTCTAATGGTAGTTGGTCATTATCCCACCACTCACACCCTATCTTGACTAATGTTTTCCTATTTGAAGTTGGACCATCATCCCTTTTGTCTCTAATCTCTCCTGTCTTCCACCCTATCACAGACCTTCCCTTTTGTTCTTTCTTCCCCTCCCCCTTTCAGTGCTGATCAAGAATCTGTTCTTTTCGAACACTCTCCAGTTCTGACGAAGGGTCATCGACCCGAAACGTTATCTCTGCATTCTCTCCACAGATGCTGCCTGACTTGCTGAGATTTCCAGCATTTTCTGTGTTTATTGCAGATTCCAGCATCTGCAGTATTTCGCTTTTGCAAAATGTAAGGTATTAGGGGAGATAGTTTGCAGCTATTGGGGAGATACTGGAGGAGGTTTTAGTGCGGATAGCTGTCATTGGGAAAATGTTAAAGTCTTTATTAAGATGAAATCACTGCATATGCAGATAAAGAGTAAATAGTGAGAAGTAGCTGGCACGGGTTTCAAACTGTCCAGGAGGTAACAGACATGGTACATGGACGTAGTGTACATGGTCTTTAGGAAATTCTTTGATAAAGTACCATACTAGAGATTATTATATTAACAAATATTCTTTTCAATGTTGTTTATAGATTCAGCTGATATATCTCCTATTGAAGAAAACTCTTTGTCGCTGACAGTGTCAGAGGGAGAGAATGTGACTTTACCCTGCCAGTTTCAGAATAGAAAACTACTCGCCTTCACTCTGTTTTGGTTCAGATCTGGAAATGTCAATAAGTGTCTGCACTCTGTTTCCATTGACGCTCAGGGGCCATATTCTAACCCACTCTGTTGTGTGGATAGAGAGTCGTCACAAAGAATCTCTACCCAAAGCTCATACAATCCTTTGGTTAGCCGCCAGTCTCACAACCTTACTATTCACTCAGCGGGCCTGGTGGACACTGGGAGGTATCTCTGTGCTGTACACAGTCAGGATTCAGGGAAACATGTCTGGAAGATTGCAGCAAACATCTCCCTTGTGACAGAGCCCAGTGCAGAAACTTCAGACACTCCCACCTCAACATCTGGAATATCCTCAGTGACCGGAAGCATTACTCCTACAAATATACAAAGTAAGTGATACAATCTAGAACATGATGTGAACTATTTTATATCAATAATTCAATATAAATAATATAAGTAATTCTTTCACACAATGTCCCAGACTCCTCCATCAGATGTACATATATCATGGCATTGCACAGACTGAACTTAATGTGGTTTCCCCTCTGCAGGTCCTTACTCCAGTTGCAGTGACATGCGCATTTGTGTTTTGGTTCTGTACTTGGTTGTGCTAATTTGCATTGATGGAGCACTTTGCATAATCCGAAGGAAATGGCAATCTGCCAAAGGTAAGCAAGAGCTTTAAAATCATTGATCTACATCCAGAAAATTGCATTAAAGTACAGAATTATTACATTGATTTTTTAATTCGTAGTTCTAATCTTATCATATTCATTGTGACCGTAGAGACATAGGAACAGGAGGGAGCCATTCAGCCCCTCAAGCCTGTTCCACTGTTCAATTAGATTATGGCTGATCTGCATTTAGCCACCTTGGTTCCATATGCCTTAATACCCTTCATCATCATAGGCAGTCCCTCGAATCGAGGATGACTTGCATCCACGTCAAAATGTTCACCGGTGTTTTAATGAAGGACCTAAAATTCCAGGTCTGAACTAAATCTTGAAGGGTGGAAGATGCCTGTGCTTGGATTTTTTTAACGTGTGGTGACTGTTGCTCATCAGCCACCACACGGGCTCGACAGAGCTAGGTCTTGGCCCAGTAGCCAGGAATAACCAAGACGGTTGGAGACCAGCTCTGCTGCACAGACCTAGTGCGCACACATATCGCAGTGTGAGCTGGCCCGTGCTGCCCCTGGGCTCTCAACTCTTCTGGGCCCCGAACTCACGCCTCTCCTGGGCCCCGATCACATCCCTCTACAATCTCTCGCTGCTCCTTCGCCCCGACCTCGCTGCTCCTTCGCCCCGACCTCGCCGCTCCTGCTGTTCCTGCCCATGCTCCAATCACCGACCTGGACCTTGATGATGTCCCTTTTCACTGGCATTGCTCTCCTGCTCCAGCACGTGCTGCTCCCTGGAGTAGTATGCAGCCATGCTGCTCCTTCCGCTTCCGCTCCCCGCCTGCTCCAATGACTCTTAACTGATAAACATCCACCAATCTCCATTCTGAAATTTTCAATTAGACCCCCCAGCCTCTACAGATTTTAAGGTTCCATTCCCTTGTTCAGGATTCCCCCACCAGAGGAAATAGTTTCTCTCGACCCACCCTATCAAATCCTTTAATCATCTTAAACACCCCTTAATCTTCTATGTTCAAGGGAATACAAGTCTAGTCTACATAAGAACATAAGAAATAGGAGCAGGATTGGCCATACGGCCCCTCGAGCCTGCTCCGCCATTTAACACCGTCATGGCTGATCCGATCATGCACTCAGGTCCACTTCCCTGCCCGCTCCCCATAATCCCTTAATCCCTTTGCAACCCATCCTCATAATTTAATCCTTTTAGCCCCGGTATTATCCTGATAAATCTGTGCTTCACCCCTTCTAAGGCCACATACTGTAGGGCGCTAATGTGTTCTTGACGGAGGAAGTTGAATGTAAATTATTTCCTATGGGTCCCTTCCAGTCCAGAGGGAAAAGGAGGGATGGAGTGAGGGAGAGAGAGGGAGAGAGTGGGAGAGACAGGCAGACATAGACATAGAGAGAGAGAGAAAAGAGGAGGGAGAACTAAAGGGTGAGAGGGAAAACGGGAGAGTGATGGGAGATGGTGAGGGTGAAAAGTGAAGAGTAGAGAGAGATGGATTCAAATCCAGGTGTCAAAAATAACAAATCCCATTTACATCTGTTCAATATTGTTTGAATCTAATGTTACACGTTTAATTTTATGTATTCTTAGTGATGGAGGCAAAAGTGAAATCCAGGGAATAAAATGGAAGTAGTTGCAATCTTTCAGTATAATCTTCTCAGAAGCTCCTGGAACTTTATCTCATGTAACGTATAAGAATTCACCATTTTTGCTGTATAAATTTGCTGTAAGTTGACCAAACTTAAAAAGTGACCAAATTTAATGACCCAACATGCTTTGGGAGGCCAAGAGTCTGGTTCCTGTGAGAATTTTATAAAATTTTTGAACCAGCAAGGGATTGCAGATAAGGGATTAACCAACCTTGGACAGGAACAAACTGTTGAGCCATCATGAGGAAAACAGGAACATCTGCAGACAATGAATAGCCTTGAGGCCACCGATGTAAAAGATAAGATTTAATTCACTGACTGACCGTTGATCAGAAGAAATGAAGAAAACAACTACTACTATGATTAATATAATTTGGGACACGCACGCAGTGGGCAGGTTACCAAGTTTTGCGGTATACAAAGTACTGCGAAAAGACACTCGCTGCTGCAGTCGACGGCAACCTGGTCAGTTGCTAGTTAAAGTCGTACATCTAGTCATCATCGAACCGACCACTCGTTGGTATTAGTATGAATGTAGTGCTTGCTTATCATTGCTTGATTTTAAATTACGGTAATAAACCTGTGTATGCTGAAGTATAATCAAGGATCTATTATATATTATATGCAATAGTTTTGTGTGAACTTACATGTGATTTTTTGCTGATCTTAAGTAAAAAGAAGTTTTTCACAGATTCATTGGTTTTTGAATTGTTTTGTTTCACGGGTCCGAACTCTGTAAACCATCGGATGGGCCGAGGGGTTATTTCCACATGTCCTACAAACGAAGACAGATGGCTTTCATTATCCACTTGAAGTGAAACCCATCAGACGTGATCTCCTCTCCCAATATCTCGGCAGAGACCACACGGACCATGGGTGGCAGGTGTACAACCGACCCCCTCGAACACAAGTGTGTTTTCACAGATTGTAACATTGAAGCTGCTTGAAGCGCAGGATTGTGTGTGGAGAAATCTTCTCCCAATGTTCCGCAAATGGTATAAAACTGAGGAGATTTATGAGGATGTTGCCTGGACTGGAGAATTTTAGCTATGAGGAAAGATTGGATAGGCTGGGTTTGTTTTTTTTGGAACAGAAGAGGCTGAGGGGAGACCTTATTAAGGAGCCTAAATAGAGTGGATAGGACGGACCTATTTCCCTTAGCAGAGGCATCAACAACCAGGGGCATAGATTTAAAGTAATTGGAAACAGGTTTAGAGGGGATTTGAGGGGAATTGTTTTCCCAGAGGGTGGTGGTGGTCTGGAACTCACTGCCTGAAAGCGTGGTAGAGGCAGAAACCCTCAGCACATTTAAAAAGTACTTGTATGTGCACTTAAAGAGCCATAACCTACAGGGCTACGGACCAAGAGCTGGAAAGTGGGATTAGGCTGCAGAGCTCGGCGGCTGGCACGGATACGATGGGCCGAATGGCCTCCTCCGTGCGGTAAATTTTTACGATTCTATGTAAACTGCTGTTTGTTCTGAGTTTTTGTGGCGACCGACATAGAACATGGAGACAGACTCAATGTGAGTTTCCACTCTCACCGACACCGGACGGGAGCGATGGGAACCCACGGTTGAAGAATGTAGCGGCTACACATTCGGCGTGAAATTGGTCCTCGCCAGTTTCGACTTTGATGGAAATGAAATTCGGGCTCGGTGTGAAACGTGCGCTCGATTCGCGATGAGCTTCACACTGCTGGCGAAGAGCAACTTCACCCCCTTGGACTCTGCTTAGATAGAACAACGCATCGCTGGTGTGTAATACGCAAAATGGAACTTGTGTGATTGGAAGTCATTCAATAAACACTGTTTAAAAATTATAACTAAATGACGAGCTGTGTCATCTGTCCAGCAGGAATTTTATGCCAAACTAATTGAATGAATGAACTGATCTCAGTGAGGACACTGCATTTAGACTCAGTGCCCCTGGGTTAGAGAGGAGAAAAATCAGCCAGGGCTCCCAACACTGATTGGTGCCCAAGGACTTGTCTTGTATTCTCGAGTGTAGAAGATTATACGGTTAAAATGGTTCAATAGGGTAGATACAGAGGAACTATGAATAACAAGGGGACATAATCTTAAGAGCTTAGTGATGGGCCATTTAGGAGTGAAATCAGGATGTACTTTTTCTACACAAAGGGTGGTAGAAAGCTGGAACTTTCTCCCCAAAAGGTTGTGGATGCTGTGGGTCAATTGGAGCTTTCAGATTGAGTTTGTTAGGCAAGTGTATCGGATATGGAGCCAAGGCAGGTAGATGGATTTGAAGTACAGATTAGCCTTGATCTAATTGAATGATGGAGCAGGCTCGAAGGGCTGAATGGCCTCCTCCTGTTCCTAGGGCTCCTGTTCCACGTGTGTGGCTATGGGAAGAGAACAGGATCAGGGCCTCTGCTTGTGATGGTCTCAAGATCAGACAGCAGGCAAACAGTCACAGCCTGCACTGGCACATGGAGAGGTGTTATCTGGCTCGAGTTCCAAGTGCTTGATCCCCACCTCAAGGACAGTGGAGATAACTGAGGAGAAACCGAATGAAATCAAACCAAATACAGATGCTTTCGAAAGGGGAAGTGAATTATGCTGGATCTTCCATAATCCCTTACGGTCCAAATGCTTCCTGTTGCTGTGGTGAGCTGTGTCAGTTGGTACGGAGCTTTCCCTGACGTGATGCATGTATTTCTTCCACTTAGATACTGTGGTGTGAGGAGGTCCCAGGGGCGAGTGGGGACTGTGGGGGAGGGGTGCACACTGTTACGTTTAGAATAACGCCACAAGACTGTCATCATCATCATAGGCGGTCCCTCGAACAAGGATGACTTGCTTCCACGAGAGTTCACAGATGTTTCAATGAAGGACTCGATGTTCTAGTCCTGAACTCCAGTTGAGGGGGTGGAAGGTGCCTGTGTGTGGATTGTTTTAACGTGTGGTGACCGTTGCACACCAGCCACCACACGGGCTTGACAATCAGGGCGGCTGCGAGGCATCAGTTGATTGCAGCTTGCCCCCCGCGATTGCTGGAGAGACCAGCGCACGCTGGGCCCCGGGGCTCGAGCCCATTGTCCTCAGGGCCGCGGGCACGCACCGCCTGGGCCCCGGTTTCCATTCACTGCAACACTGTAGCGGGCAACAGCAAATGCTACACTTCTGGTCTCATTGTAACCCGTGAACAAAGGAGGGGGTCTAATGGCCTGGCGCTCGCAGCCTTAACCCGGCCTCCCTCTCACTCCCCATGAATGTTGACGAGCCCGCTCTGAAATTCCAGCATTTCTTGTTTTCTCGTCTTTCCCTCCAAAAAAGCATATCCCTCCCCTGTTCCCCTCCCTGCAAAACATATCTCTCCCCTGCACCCCGCTCCCCAAAAAGCATATCCTTCCCGTCCCCCCCCCAAAAAGCATATCTCTCCCCTGCCCCCCCCCTGCAAAACATATCCTACCCCTGCCCCCCCCAAAACATATCCCTCCCCTGCTCCCCCACAAAACAAGACTGTATATCTGAAGCTCAAACTGCTGTGACCTTGGTCTCTTTATTGTAACTCCAGAGTGAGGAGGCAGCGTGGTAGTCTGCCTTTTATACCTGCTTCCCCAGGGTGCAGGTGACCCTTGGGTCTCACACAGGTGCACCCCCTGGTGGCAAGTCTTACACATTGGTAATGATTACATACATAACATCATTCCCCACCACACCCCCCGCACCCCCCCGCAAAGTCTTAGATACAAGTTATTTACAAGTTGAGGCAATCCGGGGCTCTGCGTTCCCGGATTGATCGCCTGAGTTGAAGTCCTGGTATGGGTGAGTCGGTCGGATCATTGCTGCACTGCGGTGTGGCAGGTCTGATCGGACTGTCGGGCACGGTGGGTTCATCCTCGTGGGGTTGATCGCTGAATTGGGTGTGTGGGTGGATCAATGATGGTAATGTCCTCTTCAAACTGTTCTTGGTTAACGGGGAACAAAGAAATGGCAGACCAATTGAACAAGTACTTTGGTTCGGTATTCACTAAGGAGGATACAAACAACCTTCCGGATATAAAAGGGGTCGGAGGGTCTAGTAAGGAGGGGGAACTGAGGGAAATCTTTATTAGTCGGGAAATTGTGTTGGGGAAATTGATGGGATTGAAGGCCGATAAATCCCCAGAGCCTGATGGACTGCATCCCAGAGTACTTAAGGAGGTGGCCTTGGAAATAGCGGATGCATTGACAGTCATTTTCCAACATTCCATTGACTCTGGATCAGTTCCTATGGAGTGGAGGGTAGCCAATGTAACCCCACTTTTTAAAAAAGGAGGGAGAGAGAAAACAGGGAATTATAGACCGGTCAGCCTGACATCGGTAGTGGGTAAAATGATGGAATCAATTATTAAGGATGTCATAGCAGTGCATTTGGAAAGAGGTGACATGATAGGTCCAAGTCAGCATGGATTTGTGAAAGGGAAATCATGCTTGACAAATCTTCTGGAATTTTTTGAGGATGTTTCCAGTAAAGTGGACAAAGGAGAACCAGTTGATGTGGTATATTTGGACTTTCAGAAGGCTTTCGACAAGGTCCCACACAAGAGATTAATGTGAAAAGTTAAAGCACATGGGATTGGGGGTAGTGTGCTGACATGGATTGAGAACTGGTTGTCAGACAGGAAGCAAAGAGTAGGAGTAAACGGGTACTTTTCAGAATGGCAGGCAGTGACTAGTGGGGTGCCGCAAGGTTCTGTGCTGGGGCCCCAGCTGTTTACATTGTACATTAATGATTTAGACGAGGGGATTAAATGCAGTATCTCCAAATTTGCGGATGACACTAAGTTGGGTGGCAGTGTGAGCTGCGAGGAGGATGCTATGAGGCTGCAGAGTGACTTGGATAGGTTAGGTGAGTGGGCAAATGCATGGCAGATGAAGTATAATGTGGATAAATGTGAGGTCATCCACTTTGGTGGTAAAAACAGAGAGACAGACTATTATCTGAATGGTGACAGATTAGGAAAAGGGAAGGTGCAACGAGACCTGGGTGTCATGGTACATCAGTCATTGAAGGTTGGCATGCAGGTACAGCAGGCGGTTAAGAAAACAAATGGCATGTTGGCCTTCATAGCGAGGGGATTTGAATACAGGGGCAGGGAGGTGTTGCTACAGTTGTACAGGGCCTTGGTGAGGCCACACCTGGAGTATTGTGTACAGTTTTGGTCTCCTAACTTGAGGAAGGACATTCTTGCTATTGAGGGAGTGCAGCGAAGATTCACCAGACTGATTCCCGGGATGGCGGGACTGACCTATCAAGAAAGACTGGATCAACTGGGCTTGTATTCACTGGAGTTCAGAAGAATGAGAGGGGACCTCATGGAAACGTTTAAAATTCTGACGGGTTTAGACAGGTTAGATGCAGGAAGAATGTTCCCAATGTTGGGGAAGTCCAGAACCAGGGGTCACAGTCTGAGGATAAGGGGTAAGCCATTTAGGACCGAGATGAGGAGAAACTTCTTCACCCAGAGAGTGGTGAACCTGTGGAATTCTCTACCACAGAAAGTAGTTGAGGCCAATTCACTAAATATATTCAAAAGGGAGTTAGATGAAGTCCTTACTACTTGGGGGATCAAGGGTTATGGCGAGAAAGCAGGAAGGGGGTACTGAAGTTTCATGTTCAGCCATGAACTCATTGAATGGCGGTGCAGGCTAGAAGGGCTGAATGGCCTGCTCCTGTACCTATTTTCTATGTTTCTATGTTTCTATGTTTCTATGTTAGTGGACCGCAGTTTGGTCTGATCCAAGTGCTTTCTGCACGTTTGTCTGTTCAAAAGTTTGACAACAAACACTCTATTCCTCTCCTTGGCTAACAAAGTGCTAGCAACCCATTTGGGACCATGACCATAATTAAGAACAAACACAGGGTCATTCACCTGTCGTGTGATACAGCCGTGTGATCGTGATACATGTTATGCCGGTGACGCCGTGCTTCTACATGATCATTGAGATCCGGGTGGACTAAGGAAAGCCTGGTTTTGAGTGCTCTCTTCATTAGCAATTCTGCAGGGGGAACACCAGTAAGCGAGTGGCGTCGCGTGCGGTAGCTGAGCAGAATCCGAGATAACCGGGTCTGCAGGGAACCATCCATCACACGTTTCAAGATGGTTTGGACTGCCTGTTCCGCTTGACCATTGGATGCGGGCTTAAACCGCGCAGACCTGACATGCTTAATGCCATTGCGGGTCATGAACTCATTGAATTCCGAGCTGGTGAAGCATGGTCCATTGTAACTGACAAGGACGTCGGGTAAACCATGGGTGGCAAATATGGCCCGGAGGCTTTCAATGGTGCCAGTGGACGTACATGACGACATTATTATACATTCACTCCATTTAAAGTAAGCGTCCACTGCTACTAGGAACATCTTTCCTAGAAAGGGGCCAGCGAAATCTACGTAAATCCTTGACCATGGTTTGGAGGGCCATGACCACAGACTCAGTAGGGCTTCCCTTGGTGTATTGCTCAACTGTGAGCAAGTATTGTATGACTCCAATTCCGAGTCAATGCCGGGCCACCAAACGTGCGACCTGACGATCGCCTTCATCATGACTATGCCTGGGTGGGTACTGTGAAGGTCGCGTATAAACGTTTCCTTGCCTTTTTTTTGGCAAAATTACATGCTTCCCCATAGGAGACAGTCTGAATAGATAGACATTTCGCCCTTACGTCGGTGGAACGGCTTAATTTCGTCATGCATTTCCCCTGGGACCACCGACCAGCTCCCATTGAGGACACAGCTTTTTACTAGTGATAGCACCGGGTCCTGACTAATCCAGGTCCTGATCTGGCGAGCCGTGACAGGTGACCCCTTGCTCTCAAAAGCAGCCATTACAAGGAGCAAGTCTGCGGGTTGCACCATTTCCACCCTGGTGGTGGGCAATGGCAGCCGACTGAGGGTATTCTCAGTGCCTGGTCTGTGGCAGATTACATAATCATACGCCGATAACGTTAGTGCCCATCTTTGGATGCGGGACAAAGCATTGGTGTTAATACCTTTGCTTTCTGAGAACAACAAAATGAGTGGCTTGTGGTCGGTTTCGTGCTCGAATCGGAGCCCAAATAGGTATTGGTGCATTTTCTTAACCCCATATACACATGCTAATGCTTCTTCCTCAACCATACTGTAGGCTCTTTCAGCCTTAGATAAGCTTCTGGACGCATATGCAACCGGTTGCAGTTTGCCTGACCCATTGGCTTGCTGTAACACACAACCGACCCCGTACAAGATGCATCACAAGCTAGCACTAAACATTTACATGGGTCATACAATACAAGTAGCTTGTTAGAACATAGCAGGTTTCTGGCCTTGTTAAAGGTTGTCTCTTGAGATTTACCCCAAACCCAGTCGTCACCCTTGCTTAGCAATAAATGCAGTGGTTTCAGCAAAATGCTCAACTCCGGTAGAAAGTTACCAAAACAGTTGAGGAGTCCCAGGAATGAATGCAGCTCCATCACATTCTGTGGTCTTGGTGCATTCTTGATGGCCTCCATCTTGGAGACCGTGGGTCTGATGCCGTCCGCTGTGATCTTTCTCCCCAGAAATTCGACCTCTGGCGCCAGGAAAACACACTTGGAGCGTTTCAGCCCGAGTCCCACTCTGTCCAGTCGCTTGAGAACCTCTTCCAGGTTGTGCTTCGGTGGTGTTGCGGCCAGTGATCAGGATGTCATCTTGGAACACCACGGTGCGTGGAACCGATTTCAGCAGACTCTCCATGTTCCTCTGGAACATGGACGCCGCTGAGCAAATCCCAAAGGGGCATCTGTGGTATATGAATAGTCCTCTGTGCGTGTTGATGCGCGTCAATTTTTTTGAAGATTCAGCCAGCTCCTGTGTCATGAAAGCAGAGGTTAGATCCAGCTTGGTGAACGACTTCCCCCTGCTAGTTTTGCAAACAGGTCATCCGCTAGTGGGTACTGGTCCTGTAACGAGACTCGGTTGATCGTTACCTTGTAGTCCCCGCAGATTATGACCGTCCCGTCGCTCTTCAACACCGGAACAATTGGACTGGCCCACTCATTGAACTCGACTGGCAATATGATCCCCTCTCGTTCAAGTCTGTCCAGCTCAATCTCAACTTTTGCATCATGTATGGAACCGCTCGGGCCTTGTGATGAACGGGTCGTGCATCAGGGACTAGATGGATCTGCACTTTGGCGCCTGTGAAGTTGCCGATGCCTGGCTCAAATAACGACGGGAATTTGTTTAGTACTTGGGCGCACGAGGCGTCATCCTCTGAAGACAGTGCTTTGATATCGTCCCAATTCCATCGGATCTTTCCTGGCCAGCTTCTGCCGAACAGCGTTGGACCATCGCCTGGTACTATCCATAGTGGTAAATCATGCACAGCTCCATCATACGATACCTTCACTGCCACACTGCCAATGACTGGTATGAGCTCTTTGGTGTAAGTGTGCAGCTTGGTGTGGATCGGGCTTAGTTTTGGCCTTTGTGCCTTGTTGCCCCACAATTTCTCAAAAGCCTTCTGGCTCATAATTGACTGACTCGCCCCCATGTCCAATTCCATGGAAACTGGAATGCCGTTTAATTTTACTTTTAACATTATCGGAGGGCTTTTGGTGGTGAAGGTGTGTACCCCATACACTTCCTCTTCAGCCTCGGCTTGAGTTGCCTCTCTTACTCGTTCAGCGTGATCCACGCCAGATCGGTCATCTTCTGCCGACTCTGCCACGTGGTGAGTCGCAGCACGTCTGCACATTGTTCCACAGCCCTTGCACATGTAGTGCTTGAATCGACATTGATGGGCTCAATGATTACCCTCGCAGCGCCAACATGGTGCTAATGGATTCGCATTCATGCCCCACAGTGGGCTCTGAGTCATCCTAGGTCTGGCCTCTGCGGGCGTGTAGGCCCTGCCATGTACAGTTCTGCCAGTTCTGAAGGCATTATTTGATGCAAAGTACTTGCCGGTGAGTTCCGATGCTGCAATGATATCTGTTATGTATGCAACACCTTGTAACCAGCATTCTACCGCCACCAGAGGGCACATCTGTTGGAGTCCCAAGGGATCCCAGCACCCCTTGGGAGCACTGCATATAAGCAGGCCTCCCAGGCTGTGCCAGCACTCTGGAGTCAGAATAAAGAGACTAAAGTCACACTTCCTCAAGTCTACAGTACTCAGTCATATTTCTTTATTTGAGACATAACAACTGGCGACGAGTAATAGATAACGAACCATCACCCAAAAATGCAGAGAAGTGTTGGTATCCTGGAGAAATTCTCAGAAGGTGATGATTGGGAAGCCTTTGTGGAGCGACTCGACCAATACTTCGTGGCCAATGAGCTGGAAGGGAATGAGAAAGCTGCCAAATGAAGGGCAATCCTCCTCACCGTCTGCAGGGCAACAACCTATGGCCTCATGAAGAATCTTCTTGCTCCGGTGAAACCAACAGCCAAATCGTATGAAGAACTGTGTACGCTGGTCCGGGAGCACCTAAATCCGAAGGCGAGCATTCTGATGGCAAGGTATCGATCTTATACATGTCAACGGTCTGAAGGCCAGGAAGTGGTGAGCTACGTCGCCAAACTAAGGCGCCTTGCAGGACATTGCGAATTCGGTGGATTCCTGGAGCAAATGCTAAGAGACTTTTTTGTGCTTGGCATTGGCCATGAGGTTATTATTCGCAAATTATTGACTGTTGAAACACCGAACCTGAGCAAAGCCATAACGATAGCCCAGACATTTAGGTCCACCAGCGATAACACCAAACAAATTTCACAGCACAAAGATGTATCGGCAAGTACTGTACACAAAGTAACGTCGTTTTCAGGCAGGAATGCATATGGCAGAACATACACGCCTGCAGCTGCATGACCTCAGATGACTCAGAGTCGGCCATCAAGTGTGAATGCGAGGCAAATAACAATTTGTTGGCGCTGAGGAGGTGATCATCGAGCCCATCAATGCCACTTCAAACACTATGCGTGCAAAGGCTGTGGAACATAGAAACATAGAAAATAGGTGCAGGAGTAGGCCATTCAGCCCTTCAAGCCTGCACCACCATTTAATATGATCCTGGCTGATCATGCAACTTCAGTACCCCATTCCTGCTTTCTCTCCATACTCCTGGATCCCTTTAGCCGTAAGGACCACATCTAACTCCCTTTTGAATATATCTAAAGAACTTGCCTCAACAACTTTCTGTGGTAGAGAATTCCACAGGTTCACAATTCTGAGTGAAGAAGTTTCTCCTCATCTCGGTCCTAAATGGCTTACCCCTTATCCTTAGACTGTGATTCCTGGTTCTGGACTTCCCCAACAACGGGAACATTCTTCCTGCATCTAATCTGTCTAATCCCCTCTGAATTTTATATGTTTCTATTAGATCCCCTCTCATTCTTCTAAATTCCAGTGAATATAAGCCTAGTCGATCCAGTCTTTCTTCATATGTCAGTCATGCCATCCCAGGAATCAGTCTGGTGAACCTTCGCTGCCCTCGCTCAATAGCAAGAATGTCCTTCCTCAGATTAGGAGACCAAAACTGTACACAATATTTCAGGTGAGGCCTCACCAAGGCCCTGTACAACTGCAATAAGACTTCCCTGCTCCTATACTCAAATCCTCTCGCTATGAAGGCTAACATGCCATTTGCCTTCTTCACCGCCTGCTGTACCTGCATGCCAACTTTCAATGACTGATGTACCATGACACCCAGGTCTCGTTGCAGCTCCTCTTTTCCTAATCTGTCACCATTCAGATAATATTCTGCCTCCCTGTTTTTGCCACCAACGTGGATAACCTCACATTTATCCACATTATACTGCATCTGCCATGCATTTGCCCACTCACCTAACCTGTCCAAGTCACCCTGCAGCCTCTTAGCATCCTCCTCACAACTCACACTGCCACCCAGCTTAGTGTCATCTGCAAACTTGGAGATATTACATTCAATTCCTTCATCCAAATCATTAATGTATATTGTAAATAGCTGGGGGCCCAGCACTGAACCCAGTAGTCACTGCCTGCCATTCTGAAAAGGTCCCGTTTATTCCTACTCTTTGATTCCTGTCTGCCGACTAGTTCTCTATCCACGTCAATACATTACCCCCAATACCATGTGCTTTAATTTTGCACACTAATCTCTTGTGTGGGACCTTATCAAAAGCCTTTTGAAAGTCCAAATACACCACATCTACTGGTTCTCCCTTGTCCACTCTACTAGTTACATTCTCAAAAAATTCGAGAAGATTTGTCAAGCATGATTTCCCTTTCATAGATCCATGCTGACTTGGACCGATCCTGTCACTGCTTTCCAAATGCGCTGCTATTACGTTTTTGATAATTGATTCCAACATTTTCCCCAATAACGATGTCAGGCTAACCGGTCTATAATTCCCTGTTTTCTCCCTCGCTCCTTTTTTAAAAAATGTGGTTACATTAGCTACCCCCCAATCCATAGGAACTGATCTAGAGTCGATAGATTGTTGGAAAATGATCACCAATACATCCACTATTCCTAGGGCCACTTCCTTAAGTACTCTGGGATGCAGACTATCAGGCCCTGGGGATTTATCGGCTTTCAATCCCATCAATTTCCCTAACACAATTTCCTGATTAACAATGGGACACCTGCAGCGAATGTGCAGACGAGCTGCAAACCCTGCAAACCACCATGTTGCAGAGGAAGACCGATCCATGGCGGATCAAACTGAACTAGAGACTTGAACCAAGGAGGCAGAAGTGTACGGGGTACACACCTTCACCATGAAATGTCCACCGATCATGTTAAAAGTTGAACTGAATGGAATTCCAGTATCCATGGAATTGGACACGGGTGTGAGTCAGTCTATCATGAGCAAAAAGGCCTTTGAGAGGCTGCGTTGCAACAAGGCACAAAGGCCCAAGCTGAGCCCTATTCATACCAAGCTGAGAACTTACACTAAAGAGCTGATCCCTGTAATTGGCAGTGCAGCAGTAAAAGTCTCCTATGATGGAGTAGTGCACGATCCACCACTATGGATTGTGTCAGGAGATGGTCCCACACTGTTCGGCAGAAGCTGGCTGGGAAAAATCCGCTGGAACTGGGATGACATCCGAGCGCTTTTGTCCGTCGACGACGCCTCATGTGCCCAGGTTTTGAGCAAGTTCCCGTCGTTGTTTGAGCCAGGCATCAGAAAGTACTCTGGGGTGAAGTACTCTGGGGTGAAGTACTCGTGTACCGGGATCCACTTGGTTCCCGGTACACGACCCATCCACTACAAGGCACGTGCAGTGCCATACATGATGCGAGAGAAAGTGGAGATGGAGCTGGACAGGCTGCAGCGAGAAGGCATCATCGCGCCGGTGGAGTTCAACGAGTGGGCCAGTCTGATTGTTCTGGTTCTCAAGGGCGATGGCACGCTCTGAATTTTTGACAACTATAAAGTAACAATCAACCATTTTTCGCTGCAGGACCAGTACCCGCTACCCAAGGCAGACGACCTATTTGCGACGCTGGCAGGAGGGAAGACGTTCACCAAATTGGACCTGACCTCGGCCTACATGACGTAGGAGCTGGCAAAATCTTCGAAAGGCCTCACCTGCATCAACACGCACAAAGGTCTGTTCATCTGTAATAGATGCCTGTTTGGGATTCGATCGGCCGTGGCTATTTTTCAAAGCTAAAGTTGGTTCCGCGCACCGTGGTTTTCCAGGACGACATAGTGATCACAGGTCGGGACACCATCGAACACTTGCAGAACCTGGAAGAGGTTCTAAGTCGGCTAGATCGTGTGGGACTCAGGTTGAAACGCTCTAAGTGTGTTTTCCTGGTGCCAGAGGTCGAGTTCTTAGGGAGAAGAATCGCAGCAGACGGCATCAGACCCACCGACACCAAGACGGAGGCCACAGAACGCGCCGAGACCACAGAACGTGACGGAGTTGCGGTCGTTCCTGGGACTCCTCAATTATTTTGGTAATTTCCTACCGGGGTTAAGTATCTTGCGAGAACCTTTATATGTGTTGCTACGCAAGGCAGATGACTGGGTATGGGGGAAATCACAAGAGACTGCTTTTGAGAAAGCCAGAAATCTTTTTTGCTCCAATAAGCTGCTTGTTCTGTATAACCCATGTAAACATTTAGTGCTAGCTTGCGATGTGTCTTCGTACGGGGTCGGGTGTGTGTTACAACAAGCAAACGAATCGGGAACATTGCAACCGGTCGTTTATGCGTCCAGGAGTTTGTCCAAAGCCGAAAGGGCCTACAGCATGATTGAAAAAGAAGCTCTCGTATGCGTTTACGGGATGAAAAAAATGCACCAGTATCTGTTTGGGCTTAAGTTCGAGTTAGAAACTGACCATAAGAACATAAGAACATAAGAATGCTCATATCGCTATTCTCAGAGAGCAAAGATATTAATACCAATGCCTCTGCTCGCATCCAAAGATGGGCACTCACGCTGTCTGCATATAACTATAACTATGTAATTCGCCACAGGCCAGGCACAGAGAACTGAGCTCTCAGTCGGCTACCATTGCAAATCGCCGGGGTGGAAATGGTACAGCCTGCAGACTTGCTCTTGGTGATGGATGCCGTTAAAACGAAAAGTCACCCGTTACGGCCTGCCAGATCAGGACCTGGACCAGCCAGGATCCTTTACTGTCCCTTGTAAAAAGCTGTGTGCTCCATGGGAGCTGGTCCAGCATCCCAGCGGAGATGCATGGAGAGATCAAGGTGTTCCAGCGGCGCAAAGACGAACTGTCCATACAGGCGCACTGTCTTTTGTGGGGTAATCGGGTGGTTTTGCTTAAGAAAGGCAGGGAAACATTCATATGCGACCCACCCATGCATAGTAATGATGAAAGCTATAGCCAGATCCCATGTGTGGTGGCCCGGCATCGATTCAGATTTGCAGTCTTGCGTGCACCAATGCAACACTTACTCTCAATTGAGCAACGCACCCAGGGAGGCACCACTAAGTTTAGCTTGTGGTCATGGCCCTCCAAACCGTGGTCTAGGATCCACGTTGACTTCGTTGACCCGTTTCTAGGCAAAATGTTTTTGGTTGTTGTGGAAGCTTATTCAAAATGGATTGAGTGTGTAATGTCTGTAAGCACGTCCACTGCCACCATCGAAAGCCTACGAGCCATGTTTGCATGCACGGCCTGCCTGATGTCCTTGTCAGTGACAATGGGCCGTGCTTCACCAGCACTGAATTCAAGGAATTCATGACCTGCAATGGGATCAAGCACGTCACATCTGCCCCGTTCAAGCCCGCATCTAACGGCCAGGCAGAACGGGCAGTCCAAACCATCAAGCAAAGCTTGAAACGTGAGTAGGTAGGCTCCCTGCAAACCCATCTGTCCTGAGTCCTGCTCAGCTACCGCACAAGACCTCACTTGCTCACCAGGGTTCCCCCTGCCGAACTGCTCAAGAAAAGGTTACTCAAGACAAGGCTCTCTCTAGTCCATCCTGATCATGTCGAGCACACCACCAACTTCGACCCTCCGATACACACACAACCGACATCACGGTTGACCACGAAGCTGAACTCATCATCCCCAACAGCCCAGCAAAGCCAGCTGTGCAGCAGTCCAGCGAAGGCCCAACCAACTCAACCAACTCTGTGTTTGTACTGAGACGATCGACTAGGGAGCGGAAAGCCCCAGATTGTCTCACCCTGTAAATAAGTGTACTATTGACTTTGGTTGGGGGGGGTGGGAGTGATGTTATGTATGTAACACCTTGTAACCAGCATTCTACCGCCACCAGAGGGCGCATCTGTTGGAGTCCCAAAGGATCCCAGCATCCCTTGGGAGCGCTGCATATAAGCAGGCCTCCCATGCTGTGCCGGCACTCTGCAGTCAGAATAAAGAGACTAAGGTCACACTTGCTCAAGTCTTCAGTACTCAGTCACATTGCTTTATTTGAGACTTAACAATATCTGTTTAGTATTATCGTTCATGGACATAAAAGCCTGGGCTATCGTAATGGTCTTGCTCAGATCTAGGGATTCGGCAGACAGCAGTTTGCGAAGAATGACCTTGTGGCCGATTCCAAGCACGAAAATGTCCCGCAACACTTCCCTCAAAAATCTAGCAAATACGCACGGTCCTGCAAAGCGTCTTAGGTCAGCGACATAGCCCGCCACGTCCTGGCCCTCGGAGCGATGGTGTGTATAAAAGCGATACCTGGCCATCAAGATGCTCTCCTTCAGCTTGAGGTGTTCCCGAACCAGCGTGCACAGCTCCTCATATGTCTTCTCCATTGGTTTCGTCGGTGCTAGCAGATTTTTGATGAGGCCATATATCGTGGACCCACAAACGGTGAGGAGAATCGCCCTGTGCTTGATCGCGGTTTCTTCCTTTTCCAGCTCGTTGGCCACGAAGTACTGGTCACGGAGTTCAACAAAGGCTTCCCAATCATCACCCTCAACAAATCTCTCAAGAATACCAATGGCAACCATAACTGCGTGAAAGTTCGTGATCTGTTACTTGTCGCCAATTGTTACATTTAGAATAACTCCACAAGACTGTATATCTTAAGCTCAAACTGTTGTGACCTTGGTCTCTTTATTATAACTCCAGAGTGAAGAGGCAGCATGGTAGACTGCCTTTTATACCTGCTTGCCCAGGGTGTGCAGGTGACCCTTGGGTCTCCCACAGGTGCGCCCCCTGGTGGCAAGTCTTACACATTGGTAATGTTTACATACATAACACGGACGATAAGTGGGAAATTCACAATTATGTAAGGGAAAGTTTGCTACAAATTGTCAGCCCCCAGCCGATCTCTAAACCATATTGTTAAACGTATTAAACAGTGTAACGTCACTGAAATTTGAAGGTTATGTTTCAATGTTGAACAATGCATGTATAATCAGTAAGATAAAAGGACTTTCACGCGATAGTCACCAATCCCACACTCCGTGTGGGCAGCCATGCTCAAACAGGGGTCAGGGGTTAGCTCTGTGTCATTGTGTCTCCTTGAAGCAGAGCTCACTCTGACGGCAGGTTGGGGGGGAGGGGGTGGGAGGGGACAGAGTCAGTGAATTTACCCTCATAACCCTGGCATTTGCCTCATTGTCCAGCCCTTGGCTTCAGAACCAAGCTCTGAAACAATGGGTGCCATTTACAATATGAGCACCACACGCAAGGACTGGTGTGTAGCGAATCCAAGTGAACTCAACTCTAAAGTCTCCTACATACAAAGCGGCAGGAAGTGTGTGACGATTGCGAAATTTGAACTGATGATGGGTAGTGAAGCAATTTTAAAAAGGGTAGAAAGGGTGCAGTGAAAGATTCATGAGGATGTTGCCAGGACTGGAAAACTTTAGCTGTGAGGAAAGATTGGATAGGCTGGGGCTGTTTTCCTTGGAACAGAGGAGGCTGAGGGGAGATTTAATTGAGGTGTATAAAATTATGAGGGGCCTAGTGAGGGTGACTAGGAAGGATCTATTGCCCTTAGTCGAGGAGTCAATAACCAGAGGGCATAGATTTTTTAATTAATGTGGAAAGATAGAAAAAGAGCAACCATAGATTGCAAGGCTTGCTGGGACATTATATTTGGTCAACCTAAGAATTAGAGCTTACTAGCAAAGTTATGTGATGAGACTGGACTCAAATGGGTCAAACTGTTACCTTTGGCAGTAATGGTAATGCGATCAGCAACAAATAGAACGACAGGATTATCACCACATGAAATCGTCATGGGACGTCCCCAATGTTTGCCTTTTTCTGCACCGTTTACTGCTAAACAAATGGATGTCCACAAAATGGAAGAAAATATGCTAAACTATTGCATTGCTTTAACAAAATGTATTTCTAGCTTTCATTCCCAGGTAAAGGAAGCCCAAATTGATCCTGCTGAAGGAAGATGCCATAGCTTGGAGCCTGGCGAGTTCGTGTACGTGAAGGTGTTCAAGAGGAAAAATAGTCTTCACGCAAGGTTTGAAGGTCCATTCCAGATCCTGTTGACCACCAATACTGCCGTGAAGATAAAGAAGAGACCAACATGGATCCACGCCTCACACTGCAAAAGAGCTCCAGGACATGAGGAAAAGGAATCACTAATCCCATCAGTAAAGGGAAATGGACATTAGGACTATGTTTCCTTGTGACACTTATAATACCTGTAATGCCCGAATTGCATGTAAACACCTTCTTGTATATGTCCCACAAATACGCTACGAAAAACAACAAAGAAGGGGGTTGTTGGATATGTAACCAAACCCCTCTCCACTCTAAGGGAGGGATTCCTCTTAGAACTATCCCACTTAATCTGTCAGAAGTAATAGAATGGTATATCTACCAGAACGGCACACGCCAATTCCCTAGGATGATAAGAGCTGCGACGGTGGTAGTATACCCACCATCGGGCGACGGGAAGATGATGGAATCCTCTAGTTTATCATTTTACCCCATATCTGCAGAGCCCTGGGAAAAGGGGGGATATCGTCTGAATACCTTTGAAGGGTGGTACCAACCAAGGTATGACCACTCCCAACAACCTTCCTTCCTCACTCTTACCAGGACCACAGGTATGGGAAGGCCGCCGGGGACAATATGTTTAGTAAGGAACTTGGCCGGGGGAATATTCGTAGGCGTGAGTCAGTGTGAATATAATTTTACAGTGGCGGGTACTCCTGTCGCGTTTCCCCTTTATACGTCCTCTCAGTTTTATGGTTGTACATTGAATGTCCCATACGCCAACCAGATAGGTACTTTCAACTATTCCCTGGTATCCGCAGGGTTTGATGTGGATAAAACCACCTCGTACAATGGAACATAATTTGTTTGTGGCCACTTATCCTCTCCAGCAAATCACCCGCATTATCGATCCAGTCGAGCCATTACAGAAACACAACCATTCTCTTCTATCCTTGTTCCCCTCTAGGAGTAGCATTTGCCATAAGAGAAATAAGAAAAGTGGCTAGAATATTAGAAGAAGTAGCAAACGACACTGCAGAAGCTGTAAGCGGATTAAACGATGAGATGGTGGCTATAAGAACAGTAGCTTTGCAAAATAGAATGGCTCTAGACTATCTGCTAGCAGAAAAGGGTGGAACATGTGCACTAATGGGGTCTGAGTGTTGCACATACATTCCTGACAATTCTGAGGAAATAGGTAACTTAGTGGACCACATCCGGAAGGAAGTTGAAAAGTTAAAGAAACCAGGTTCCTGGGACATGTTTGATTGGGCAGGCGGATGGTTCGGGCCTATAGGTCAAACCATAGTACAAGGGCTGATCATATTCCTGGTCATTATCTTTGCTCTATATTTGGTATTTGTCCTGATAAAATGCTGCTGTGCACGACTAGGGGCTACAGCCGTGATGGTAGCCACAACCCCAGAAGCCTCAGAGAAGGCAGAAACCATGGAGATGGAGAGACTCTGTAAAATTCAGTTGGACTAAAAGTTATTGTCCCTATAGGGACAAAAGGGAGGAATGTGGAAAGATAGAAAAAGAGCAACCATAGATTGCAAGGCTTGCTGGGACATTATATTTGGTCAACCTAAGAATTAGAGCTTATTTCAGCAACTATACCAAACAAGCTGTCAGCAGTTGAAACCCCGGGTTGCATTAGCTGCCCGTAGCTAAGGTCATCTGTCTTCTCTGTCTAATTATAATCACAATAAGGATGTGTAAACCAAAAAAAAAGACAGTGTGTACAGGGTGCAAGGAGAGGTTGGCCCAAAATAAGCAAAGGGTAGCTAAGACAAGTAGCCATTGGATAACACTGATGAGGTAATTAAATTAACTGCTACACTCTGCACTATTACAAAAAAAAAGAGGAACCATCACATATGATAGGAGCTGTTTACTTGAGTGTATAAATATTCCAAAATTTCTGTAGATTGTCAGAGTTGGTACCCTAAGCCTTTGACTAGGGCACTCTCCCCTTGTATACAAGTAAAAATAAACTAACAATCTGACGGTCTGCTTGTGTTAAGCGTCTTACCTTCAGTCGGTGTCTTCAACATTGGTAGGAGGCTTAGAGGAGAGTTGAGGATCATCTTTTCACCCAGAGGGTGGTGGGGGGTCTGGAACTCACGGCCTGAAAGGGTGGTAGAGGCAAAACCCTCACCACATTTAAAAAGTACTTGGATGTGCGCTTAAAGTGCCGTAAGCTACAGGGCTACGGACCAAGAGCTGGAAAGTGGGATTAGGCTGGGTAGCTCTTTTTTTACCGGCACGGACACAATAGGCCGAAATGGCCTCATTCTGTGTGGTAATTTTCTTGATTCTATGAAAAGGCTCGGCTATTTACAGCTTGTTGGTGTAGAAGTGGGTGAGAGATTCAGCCGATATACACGTGGTTTCAGTCTGTGGGTCTTCCTGCTGGTTAATGGTTTACCATGCGATCTGCAGTAACAGTTCTCAGGCACTGTTTTGTTTTTGAAGTTTGTTGGAACTGCTCTGCGGGGAAGGTGATGAGGGGGAGGGGAGTTTGCATCGTGAGAGGGTGATGTGGGGGAGGGGAGTTTGCATCGTGAGAGGGTGATGTGGGGGAGGGGAGTTTGCATCGTGAGAGGGGCATGGGTTACAGAAGGGTGGAAGCAGTCAGTGGAGCTGTTCAGCATGGAATTAAGGGAAGCAGAACGGCATGAGAATGTATTACACATTGTTCAACAGTAAATTTTAGGCTGGTGGAACCTTTTCTTTGGTTGGGAGAACTGGAACTAATTAACCTCGAGATAGAAATCTATTTATCACATTCAGCGTACTTCCTCTTTTTCATTTGCTTTTCTGATTCAACTTCCTAAAAAAAGAGTAACTGATACAAAAACTGAACTGTTCCTAACATGCCCACCTTATCAGTAATGTCAACATCAATTTGTCTCATGCAAAATTATCTGAAGCTGCTTTCCAAGCTGACCTTCATTGCCCTTCCCTTTATCAGTCAGTATGGTCACTGTAACTTCTGTGAGCTGTTTCAAACTGAATGGGGAACTGGGGGTCTTGCCTGAGACGGGCTTAAAGAAATACCACAACAACTTAATATAGTATCTTTACAGTACCATCCCATGCCACCCCAAGTAACTTACCCATCCTGGAGCTGCGACGATTTCGTTGTCCCCAACCTGCTCTCCTGAGCAAGCGGCAAGGATACCCACCCAAAGCATGATGTCATCGAGACCCAATTGAAATTTTAACTCTCAGAGTGACTATTTGCACTAGTTTTTTGTGTGTCCTTCTGCGCATGCGCGCGTCGGACACCGCCCCCTTTTTGAGCATGGGCCCTCGACTTGGCCGCGCATGCGCAGCGTGACGTATGAGGAAGCTGGAAGTGAGAGCCAAACCACGAGCAGTGTGGAGCTGTCCGTTGGAGTGGTTTCCAGCTCTTGCATTATTTGCAACAATTTTGCAGGCTTCTGTGGGAGCGAGAGAGGCGTGAGGGGTGGGGAAGGGGGGAGAGAGAGAGATGGGGAAGGAGGAGAGAGAGAGATGGAGGGGAGGAGAGACGGGGGGGAGAAGAGAGAGATGGGGGAGAGAAAGAGCGAGAGAGACGGGGGAGGGATGGAGAGAGAGATGGGGAAGAGAGAGACGGGGGAGGGGGAGGAGAGAGAGAGATACGGGGGAGAGAGACGGGGGAGTGGGAGAGAGATATGGGAAGGGGAAGACAGATAGGAGAGGGGGAGAGATGTTGGGGGGCAGAGACATGGGGAGGGGGGAGCGAGAGACGGGGAGGGGGGAGCGAGAGAGAGACAGGGAGGGGGAAGCGAGATAGACGGGGAGAGGGGAGAGAGACGGGGAGACCGGAGAGATAGAGGCGGGGAGGGGGGAGCGAGAGAGACGGAGATGGGGGCGGGGGAGAGAGATGGGGGAGAGGAAAGACGGTGGAGAGAGAAATGACAGGGGAGGGTGGGTGGGGTGAGAGAGAGAGAAACGGGGAGAGAGACGGGAGGAGGGGGGAGAGAAAGAGAGAGTCGTGGGGAGAGACGGGAAGAGGGGGGGGAGAGAGAGAGATGGGGGAAAGAGAAAGAGAGACAGGGGAAGGAGAGAGAGAGCGAGAGATGGGGTGGGAGGGAAGAGAGAGAGAGAGAGAGACGGGGAGGGGGGAAGAGAGAGCGAGACTGGGTGGGGGGGGAAGAGAGAGAGAGAGACGGGGGGGAAGAGAGAGAGTGAGATGGGGGGATGGAAGAGAGAGAGATGGGGGTGAGGAGAGAGACGAGGGGGGGGAGGGAGAGAGGGGAGTCGGGAGAGGGGATGGGAGGGGAGGGCGGGAACTCAGGGAAGACGGATCACGTTTTCCAACTCCCTTTACACCCACACCAGATTTTCTCGGACAGCTCGGTGTGTGTGTTACAAGGGACATCGTTGGGGTGGATGAAATCCGGAAGACACGACACTCTCACTATTCACTTCATACCCAATAAACCTGTTACAATCCGTGGCCCATACACAATGCCCCATCTATGGCGGGGCGGGGAGTGTGGTAGGGTAATGTCAGGAACTTGGGTTGGGGGCGGCATGAACTTGGGCTGGGGGGAGGGTGGAGAAAGGAACTTGGGCTGGAGGGGTAAGGAACTTGTCTGGTGGGGGGGGGGGAAAGGAACTTGGGCTGGGGGGTAAGGAACTTGTCTGGTGGGGGGGGTAAGGAACTTGGGCTGGGGGGGTAAGGAACTTGTCTGGTGGGGGGGGGTAAGGACCTTGGGCTGGGGGGGTAAGGAACTTGTCTGGTGGGGGGGGAAAGGAACTTGGGCTGGGGGGTAAGGAACTTGTCTGGTGGCGGGGGGGTAAGGAACTTGGGCTGGGGTGGTAAGGAACTTGTCTGGTGGGGGGGAAAGGAACTTGGGCTGAGGGGGTAAGGAACTTGGGCTGGGGTGGTAAGGAACTTGCCTGGTGGGGGGGAAAGGAACTTGGGCTGGGGGGGTAAGGAACTTGGGCTGGGGTGGTAAGGAACTTGTCTGGTGAGGGGGAAAGGAACTTGGGCTGGGGGGGGTAAGGAACTTGGGCTGGGGGTTTGCAGGGTAAGGTATTGGGCTGGGGGGTTGTGGGGTAAGGTACTTGGGCTGGGATGGGGGAGCTCTATCCTCTCTGGGCTCTGATGTCGGAATGGATCGAATTACACTTTGCAAAGTCACTCAGAACTTGGGCTGGGCGGTTCCAATTACACATTCCAGAGAAACTTCTGGGTGTGGCTTATCCTCCAAAGGGACCAATCAGCAATCAGGTTATGTGATCATGGAGAGCCTATCAGAGCATTTTCTAGCGGCGTCCTGTAACTCAGGCCTCAGTGGGGACACCGTTGTGACTTTCCTGCCTGGTCATCCCAGGGGAGAAGGGGATCAGCCAGAGTGTTGTTCATTCCTTGGTGAGGCCAGGAGGAGCTGGAGCATATTAGTAGAGCATGTTGATACTTTTAGCCACGTTTATGTCTTGTGAGATGCAAACACTTCAAGGTAAAAAAGAATCTTACATCTTGGCCTTGTGCAGTGCAGGTAGCTCCACAATTCTGGGGCATCATTGGACTATCAGAGCAGCACCTTGGCTATCACCCCGAGAGGAAGTGATGCAGTCACAAGCAATCTGGATTTAACGGCTCTTTTCTCATATTTTACACCGCTACATGACAATTGTTATATATGTAAACTTGTATTTACTTTGTACTGCCGCCAGAGGGCTCATTCCCTGGAGTCCCAAGGAATCCCATAATCCCTTGGGAGCACAGGTACTTAAGGAGGCCTCACAGACTGGAGAGGTACTCTGGAGACCTGCAATAAAAGACTACGGTCACACTTTACTTTGAGCTCACAGTATCCAGTCAGACTCTTTCTTCATACATAACAACTGGTGACAAGATGCAGATGATGCAGAGAACAGTGGGCATCCTGAAGAAATTCTCGGAGGGAGATGATTGGGAAACCTTTGTGGAGCGACTCGACCAATACTTCACGGCCAACGAGCTGGAAGGAGAAGCGAACGCTGCCAAACAAAGGGTGATTCTCCTCACCGTCTGCGGGGCACCAACGTATGGCCTCATGAAAAATCTGCTTGCCCCAGCAAAACCCACAGAGAGATCATATGATGATTTGTGCACACTGGTCCGGGAGCATTTGAACCCGAAGGAAAACGTTCTGATGGTGAGGTACTGGTTCTACACCTACAAAAGGTCTGAAGGCCAGGAAGTGGCGAGTTATGTCGCCGAGCTAAGATGCCTTGCAGGATATTGCGAATTTGAAGGACATTTGTTGCACATGCTCAGAGACTTTTTCGTACTTGGCATTGGCCATGAAATGATACTTCACAAACTTTTGACTGTAGTGACCCCAACCTTGAGTAAGGCCATAGCGATAGGCCAGGCATTCATTGCCACCAGTGACAATACGAAGCAAATCTCTCAGCACACAAGTGCTGCTAAAAATACTGTGAACAAAGTGATGTTGTTTTCACAGGGAAGGCCCACATACCTGCAGCTGCACGTTCACAGATGTCTCAGAGTCCACCATCAAAGGTGATGAATGCAAGGCCATTAACACCTTGTTAGTGCTGCGGGGGTGATCAGCGTTTCCATTCATGCCGCTTCAAAGGATACGTTTGCAAGGGCTGTGGAACAATGGGACACCGCCAACATATGTGCAGGCGAGCTGCAAATGCTGTTAATCCTGCAACCCACCATGTTGCAGAGGAGGACAGATCCACGTCAGATCAGGACGAACCAGAGCCTCAGACCAAGGAGGCAGAGGTATATGGGGTGCACACATTTACCACAAAGTGTCCCCCGATAATGCTGAAGGTTGAACTAAATGGACTCCCGGTGTCAATGGAGCTGGACACGGGCGCGAGCCAGTCCATAATGAGCAAAAAGACTTTCGCTAAATTGTGGTGCAGCAAGGCCTCAAGGCCAGTCTTGACTCCAATTCGCACAAAACTGAACTTACACTAAGGAACTGATTCCCGTAATTGGCAGTGCTACTATAAAGGTCTTCTACGATGGAGCGATGCACAAGCTACCACTCTGGGTGGTACCGGGCGATGGTCCCACGCTGCCGGCAGGAGCTGGCTGGAAAAGATATGCTGGAACTGGGACGACGTCCGAGCGCTCTCGTCCGCTGACGTCCGCGGCGGCGATATTCCAGAGAAACATGGAAAGTTTACTGAAGTTGGTCCAGCGCACGGTGGTTTTCCACGACAACATCTTGGTCTTGGTTACAGGTCGGGACACAAGTGAGCATCTGCAGAATCTGGAGGGGGTTCTTAGTCGGCTCAACTGTGTGGGGCTCAGGATAAAATGCTCGAAGTGTGTTTTCCTGGCGCCTCAAGTGGAGTTCCTGGGGAGAAGAGTCGCGGCGGACGGCATCAGGCCCACTGATTCGAAGGCGGAGGCAATCGAGAACGCACCGAGGCCACAGAACGTGACAGAGCTGCGGTCGTTTCTAGCACTCCTGAACTATTTTCGTGTGACCAGGTCGTAAACAAGTTCCCTTTGCTGTTCGAACCAGGCAACGGGAAGTTCCAAGGAGCAAAAGTGCAGATTCACCGAATCCCGGGGGCGTGACCCATCCATCACAAGGTGAGAGCAGTACCATACATGATGAGAGAAAGGGTAGAGGTCGAGCTAGAACGGCTGCACAGAGAGGGCATCATTTCGGCGATCGAATTCAACGAGTGGGCCAGTCCGATCGTTCCTGTCCTCAACGGAGACGGCACCGTCAGAACCTGTGGTGATTACAAAGTAACTATCAATCGTTTCTCCCTGCAGGACCAATACCCACTACCAAAGGCCGACAACCTTTTTGCTACACTGGCGGGAGAAAAGACATTCACGAAGCTGGACTTGACCTCGGCCTACATGACACAGGAGCTGGAGGAATCATCGAAGGCCTTCACCTGCATTAACACACACAAAGGTCTCTTCATTTATAACAGATGCCCGTTCGGAATTTAATCAGCGGCGGCGATATTCCAGAGAAACATGGAAAGTTTACTGAATTTGGTCCAGCGCACGGTGGTTTTCCACGACAACATCTTGGTCTTGGTTACAGGTCGGGACACAAGTGAGCATCTGCAGAATCTGGAGGGGGTTCTTAGTTGGCTCAACTGTATGGGGCTCAGGATAAAATGCTCGAAGTGTGTTTTCCTGGCGCCTGAAGTGGAGTTCCTGGGGAGAAGAATCGCGGCGGACGGCATCAGGCCCACCGATTCGAAGACGGAGGCAATCGAGAACGCACCGAGGCCACAGAACGTGACAGAGCTGCGGTCGTTTCTAGCACTCCTGAACTATTTTGGTAACTTCTTACCGGGTCTCAGCACACTGTTAGAACCACTGCACGCCTTACTGCGTAAAGGAGATGAATGGGTATGGGGCCAAAGCCAAGAAAATGCCTTTGTAAAAGCTAGAAAATTGTTATGCTCAAGCAAGTTGCTTGTGTTGTATGATCCATGTAAGCGTTTGGTACTAGCATGTGATGCGTCATCATATGGTGCTGGGTGGGTATTGCAACAGGCTAAGGATTTCGGGAAATTGCAACCGGTTGCTTATGCATCCAGGAGTCTGTCGAAGGCTGAGAGAGCTTAAGCATGATTGAAAAAGAAGCGTTAGCGTGTGTTTATGGGATAAAGAAAATGCATCAATATCTGTTTGGGCTAAAATTTGAATTGGAAACTGACCATAAGCCACTGATATCCCTGTTTTCCGAGAGTAAGGGGATAAATAGTAATGCATCAGCCCGCATCCAGAGATGGGCGCTCACGTTGTCCGCGTACAACTACGCAATCCGCCACAGGCCAAGCACAGAAAACTATGCCGATGCTCTCAGTAGGCTGTCATTGCCCACCACGGGGGTGGAAATGGCACAGCCCGCATGGTCATGGTTATGGAAGCATTTGAGAATGAGCAATCATCCGTCACAGCCCGACAGATCAAAACCTGGACGGGCCAGGACCCCTTACTGTCCCTAGTTAAAAACTGTGTGCTTCATGGGAGCTGGTCCGGTGTCCAGTGGAAATGCAGGAAGAGATAAGCCATTCCAGCGGCGCAAAGCTGAAATGTCTATACAGGCAGACTGCCTTCTGTGGGGAAATCGGGTAGTGGTTCCCAAGAAGGGCAGAGACACCTTCATCAGTGACCTCCACAGTACCCACCCAGGCATCATAATGATGAAAGCGATAACCAATCCCACGTGTGGTGGCCCGGTATCGATGCGGACTTAGAGTCCTGCGTTCACAGATGTAACACATGCTCACAGTTAAGCAATGTACCCAGGGAGGCGCCACTAAGTTTATGGTCTTGGCCTTCCAAACCGTGGTCTAGGGTCCATGTCAACTATGCAGGCCCGTTCTTGGGTAAAATGTTCCTTGTGGTTGTAGATGCATACTCCAAATGGATTGAATGTGAGATAATGTCAGCAAGCGCGTCCGCTGCCACGACTGATCGCCTGCGGGCCATGTTTGCCATGCACGGCCTGCCCGATGTCCTTGTGAGCGACAACAGGCCATGTTTTACCAGTGCTGAGTTCAAAGAATTCATGACCCACAACGGGATCAAACATGTCACATCTGCCCCGTTCAAACCAGCGTCCAATGGTCAGGAAAGGCTTGAAGAGGGTAACTGAAGGCTCACTGCAGACTCGCCTATCCCGAGTCCTGCTTAGTTACCGCACGAGACCACACTCACTCACTGGGATCCCACCTGCTGAACTGCCCATGAAAAGGGCACTTAAGGCAAGGCTCTCGTTAGTTCACCCTGATCTACATGAACAGGTAGAGAGCAGGCGGCTTCAACAAAGTGCATACCATGATAGCGCAAATGTGTCACGCGAGATTGAAGTCAATGATTCTGTATTTGTATTAAATTATGGACAAGGTCCCAAGTGGCTTCCCGGCTCAGTTGTGGCCAAAGAGGGGAGCAGGGTGTTTCGGGTCAAACTTTCAAATGGACTCATTCACTGGAAACACTTGGACCAAATCAAACTCAGATTCACGGACTATCCAGAGCAACCCACCTTGGACCCTACCTTTTTTGACCCCCCAACATACACACCAATGGCAACAGACACAGCGGTTGGCCACAAAACAGAACACATCATCCGCAGCAGCCCAGCAGGACTCACCACACCAGGCAGCCCAACGAGGGCCCAACAGACAGTTCACCAATACCAGCATCTGCACCGACACAATCAACCAGGGAAAGAAGGGCCCCAGATCGTCTCACCTTGTAAATAGTTACACTGTTGACTTTGGGGGGGGGGCGCGGCGGGGGAGGGGTGGTGGGAGTGTTGTTATATATGTAAACTTGTATTTATTTTGTACTGCCACCAGAGGGCTCATCCCCTGGAGTTCCAAGGGATCCCATAATCCCTTGGGAGCACAGGTATTTAAGGAGGCCTCACAGGCTGGAGAGACACCCTGGAGACCTGCAATAAAGACTAAGGCCACACTTTACTTTGAGCTCACAGTATCCTGTCAGACTATTTCTTCATACATAACAATAATCATTGCAAATATGGGGGAAGGCACTAATGCAACAGAGATGGGACCATAAGGAAAGGGATTCTAGTGGGTGCACAGCACCTTGTCAATATGGAGATTCATAAAACTTTGAGAGTGAATCAACAACAAAGCTGGGATCAGAATGGGGGCGGGGGTCGGGGATAATATAAGAACATAAGGATTAGGAGCAGGAGTCAGCCATTCGGCCCCTCAAGCCTGTTCCATCATTCAATGAGATCATGGCTGATCTTCTACCTCAACTCCACTTTCCTGCACTGTTCCCATATTCCTTGATTCCCTTAATATTCAAAAATCTATCGATCTCTGTCTTGAATATACTCAAAGACTGAGCATCCACAGCCCTTTGGGGTAGAGAATTCCAAAGATTCACCACCCACTGAGTGAAGAAGTTTAAACATAGAAATTTACAGCGCAGAAGGAGGCCATTGCAGCCCATCGTGTCCGCGCCGGCCGACAAAGAGCCGCACGGCCCTTGGTCAGCAGCCCTGAAGGTTACATATAAACCTATGAACAATGAACATTGGTGGAAAGGTAAAGAGCATCCAGCCCAACCAATCCGCCTCACCACAACTGCGACACCCCTTATACTGAGCCATGTTATCTCCTGGGATAGGCAAAAACCAGATAAAAACCCAGGCCAATTTAGGGGGAAAAAATCTGGGAAAATTCTTCTCCGACCCATCCAGGTGATCAAAACTAGTCCAGATCACCCTGGCCGTATTCGATTCCCTGCAGTACTTCCCATTATATCTGCTCCGGCCAACAAGAGGTTATCCAGGCTAATCCCAATTACCAGCTCTAGGTCAGTAACCCTGCAGGTTACTGCACTTTAAGTGCCCATCCAACCATCTCTTAAAAGTGGTGAGGGTTTCTGCATCCACCACTCTTCCAGGCAGTGAGTTCCAGATCCCTACAACCCTCTGCATAAAGAAGCCCCCCCTCAAATCCCCTCTAAACCTTCCACCAACTAAACCCCCTCATAACAGACCCCTCCACCAATGGAAATAGACTCTTACTATCCACTATGTTCAGGCCCCTCAATATTTTGTACACCTCAATGAGGTCTCCTCTCAACCTTCTCTGTTACAATGAGAACAAACCCAGCCTATCCAATCTGTCCTCATAACTAAGATTCTCCATTCCTGGCAGCATCCTAGTAAATCTCCTCTGCACCCTCTATAGTGCAATCACATCCTTCCTATAATACGGCGACCAGAACTACACGCAGTACTCCAGCTGTGGCCTAACCAAAGTATTATACAATTTAAGCATAACCTCCCTGCTCTTATATTCTAAGCCTCGGTCAATAAAGGCAAGCATTCTGTATGCCTTCTTAACCACCTTATCCACCTGGCCTGCTACTTTTAGGGGTCTGTGGACAAGCAGTCCAAGATCCCTTTGTTCATCGACACTACATCTACAGACCTTGCTCAGCTAAGCCCGTGTGGTAGTCAGTGTGCAACGGTCACCCCACGTTAAAAGAACTCACGCACAGGCATCTTCCACTCCCTTAACATGAAGTTCGGGACCTGAAACGTCAGGACCCTCACGGACAACTCCAACAGCGACGGGCCGGAATGCCGCACTGCCATAGTTGCCCCGGAACTTAGACGCTTTCATGTCGACATCGCCGCCCTAAGCGAGACCCGGCGGGCAGGGGAAGGCCAGCTCAAGGAACAAGGTGGAGGTTACACCTTCTTCTGGAAAGGGAAACCAGAGGAAGAACGCCGCCTCCACGGAGTCGGTTTCGCCATCAAAAGCGAGCTGGTCGACCATCTCAGAGACTCCCCCTGCGGGGTAACGAACGTCTCATTAAATGGCCTACCGCTTAATGTGTATACCCTTTCCTTATTAGCCCTCCCAAAGTGCATTACCTCCTCATCTCAATCCTAAATAGCCGACCCCTTATTCAGAGACTGTGACCCCTGGTTCTGGGCTCCCCAGCCAGAGGAAACATCCTCCCTGTATCTACCCTGTCAAGCCCTGTAAGAATTTTCTATGTTTCAATGAGATCACCTTTCATTCTTCTAAACTCTAGAGAATATAGGTCTAGTCTACTTAATCTCTCATAGAACAATCTGTCATAGGACAACCCCACCATCCCAGGAATCAGTCTGGTGAACCTTTGTTGCACTCCCTCCATGGCAAGTATATCCTTCCTTAGGTAAGGAGACCAAAACTGCACACAATACTCCAGGTCTCATCAGGGCCCTGTATAATTGCAGCAAGATGTCTTTAATCTTATACTCAAATCCTATTGTAATAATATGGCCGAGACTGACTGGGCTGGGTGTGGAAGTGCATTCAAGCACGGGTAGCAGCAGAAACAGTCACAGGTCATTCATACGGTGTAACTGCTGTTTGTGTTTCACTTCACAACACTTTTCTCAATTTCAGTCAACATAACACTGGCTACTGAGTCAAGTGTCGCCCAGGAACAAGAAACTGAAACTTATGTGGCGGGAATGAACAATCTCAGGTTCTTCATTTCGCTTCACCGCACAATTGGGGTTTTACCCACCAATCCGAAACCTTAGAAGTACAGGTATTCGGCTTGTAATCCTTAGTACTGTGCTCTGCTATCTTTCCTTAGCAATGTGTGAATTGGATGCATTCATTTTTTTCAAGTTGAAGGCAAAGGAAACTCTCATGGGTTCTGAAATATTTCAAACACTCATTTTGTGACAAATTAATACCAATGCACCACGGTACTGACATCCTAAGTTAATATCAATGCTTCAAATTAAGACCAACATCCTAAATTAATACCACTGGGCCAAATTGTATCAGCCGTGGGTAGCACCCTCGCCTCTGAGTCAGAAGGTTGTGGGTTCAAGTCCCACTCCAGGGACTTGAGCACAAAAATCTAGGCTGACGCTCCCAGTGCAGTGCTGAGGGAGTGCCGCACTGCCGGAGGTGCCGTCTTTCGGATGAGATGTTAAACTGAGGCCCCGTCTGCTCTCTCAGGTGGATGTAAAAGATCCCATGGCACTATTTCGAAGAAGAGCAGGGGAGTTATCCTTGGCCAACCTCAATCAACATAACAAAAACAGATTATCTGGTCGTGATCATATTGCTGTTTGTGGGAACTTGCTGTGCGCAAATAGGCTGCTACCTTTCCCACGTTATAACAGTGACTACAATCCAAAGGTACTTCATTGGCTGTGAAGCGCTTTGAACATCAGAACATAAGAAATAGGAACAGGAGTAGGCCATATGGTCCCTTGAGCCTGCTCCGCCATTCAATATGATCATGGCTGATCCGATCATGGATTCAGCTCCACTTCCCTGCCCGCTCCCCATAACCCTTTATTCCCTTATTGTTTAAGAAACTGTCTATTTCTGTCCTAAATTTATTCAATGTCCCAGCTTCCACAGATCTCTGAGGCAGAGAATTCCACAGATTTACAACCCTCTGAGAGAAGAAATTTCTCATCTCTGTTTTAAATGGGCAGCCCCTTATTCTAAGATCATGCCCTCTAGTTCTAGTCTCCCCCATCAGTGGAAACATCCTCTCTGCATCCACCTTGTCAAGCCCCCTCATAATCTTATACGTGTCGATAAGATCACCTCTCATTCTTCTGAATTCCAATGCGTAGAGGCCCAACCTACTCAACCTTTCCTCATAAGTCAACCCCCTCATCCCCAGAATCAACCTTGTGAACCTTCTCTGAACTGCCTCCAAAGCAAGTATATCCTTTCATAAATATGGAAACCAAAACTGCACGCAGTATTCCAGGTGTGGCCTCACCAATACCCTATATATCTGTAGCAAGACTTCCCTGCTTTTATACTCCATCCCCTTTGCAATAAAGGCCAAGACTTCACTGGCCTTCCTGATCACTTGCTGTACCTGCATACTATCCTTTTGTGTTTCATGCACAAGTACCCCCAGATCCTGATGTACTGCGGCACTGTGCAATCTTTCTCCATTTAAATAATAACTTGCTCTTTGATTTTTTTTTCTGCCAAAGTACATGACTTCACACTTTCCAACATTATACTCCATGTGCCAAATTTTTGCCCACTTACTTAGCCTGTCTATGTCCTTTTGCAGATTTTTGTGTCCTCCTCACACATTGCTTTTCCTCCCATCTTTGTATCGACAGCAAACTTGGCTACATTACACTCAGTCCCTTCTTCCAAGTCGTTAATATAGATTGTAAATAGTTGGCGTCCCAGCACTGACCCCTGCAGCACTCCACTAGTTACTGGTTGCCAACCAGAGAATGAACCATTTATCCCGACTCTCTGTGCTCTGTTAGTTAGCCAATCTTCTATCCATGCTAATATATTACCCCCAACCCCGTGAACTTTTATCTTGTGCATTAACCTTTTATGTGGCACCTTGTCAAATGCTTTCTGGAAGTCCAAATACATCACATCCACTGGTTCCCCTTTATCTACCCTGTTCGTTACATCCTCAAAGAATTCTAGAAAATTTGTCAAACATGACTTCCCCTTCATAAATCCATGCTGACTCTGCCTGACCGAATTTTGCTTTTCCAAATGTCCTGCTACTGCTTCTTTAATGATGGACTCCAACATCTTCCCAACCACAGATGTTAGGCTAACTGGTCTTTAGTTTCCTGCTTTTTGTCTGCCTCCTTTTTTAAATAAGGGAGTTACATTTGCAGTTTTCCAATCTGCTGGGACCTCCCCAGAATCCAGGGAATTTTGGTAAATTACAACCAATGCATCCACAATCCCTGCCGCTACTTCTCTTAAGACCCTAGGATGCAAGCCATCAGGTCCAGGGGATTTATCCGTCTTTAGTCCCATTATCTTACTGAGTACCACCTCCTTAGTGATTGTGATTGTGTTAAGTTCCTCCCCGCCCCCCCCCCCCCCCCCGATAGCCCCTTGACTATCCACTGTTGGAATATTGTTAGTGTCCTCTACTGTAAAGACTGATACAAAATATTTGTTCAGAGTTTCTGCCATCTCCATGTTCTCCATTGCTAATTCCCCGGTCTCGTCCTCTAAGGGACCAACATTTACTTTAGCCACTCATTTCCTTTTTATATACCTATAGAAACTCTTGCTATCTGTTTTTATATTTCATGCTAGTTTACTTTAATAGTCTATCTTCCCTTTCGTAATCATTTTTATAGTCGTTCTTTGCTGGCTTTTAAAAGCTTGCCAGTCTTCTGTCCGCCCACTAGTTTTGGCCACTTTGTATGCCCTTGTTTTTAATTGGATACCGTCCTTTATTTCTTTAGTTAGCCACAGGTGGCTATCTTTTCTCTTACACCCTTTACCACAGAAAGTTGTTGAGGCCAATTCACTAAATATATTCAAAAAGGAGTTAGATGAAGTCCTTACTACTAGGGGGATCAAGGGGTATGGCGAGAAAGCAGGAATGGGGTCCTGAAGTTGCATGTTCAGCCATGAACTCATTGAATGGTGGTGCAGGCTAGAAGGGCCGAATGGCCTACTCCTGCACCTATTTTCTATGTTTCTATGTTTCCTCCTCACTGGAATCTTGAGAGTTGTGAAATATCTCTTTAAATGTACACCACTGTTCATTAACCGTCCTACACTTTACCCAACTCTGCCCTCACACCTTCATAGTCACAGTTTATTTAAGCTTAGTACGCTGGTTCGAGATCCAACTTTCTCACCCTCCATCTGAATTTGAAATTCAATCAATCTATGATCACTCATTCCAAGGGGATCCTTTACTAGGAGATTGTTTATTAATCCTGTTTCATTACACAGGACCAGATCCAAGATAGCCTGCCCCCTAGTTGGTTCCGTTACATACTGCTGAGGTTGTGAACATCCTGAGGTTGTGAAAGGTGCTATATAAATGCAAGTCTTTCTTTCTATTACTAATCGTCACATTTCAGGATTTTGGTCCTGCACTGAAGGCGAGTTCAGAAAGGGGAGTAAGTTAAGTTTAAGGCCCGTATTTTAAAACAGAGTGAATTCCCACAGGCTTAAAAAGCATGGCCACCAGTCTCAGGCATTAAAGAATATCTGGTAAAGCCGTATGAGCCACCTTGCTGATGTCAAATCTCACAACATGCCGATTTGAGCTCGTCGTGGCCAGTGGAAACTGGGCCGGAGCAGAGTTAAAATCACGGCAAATCCATTTCCGCTCCGCCACCATATTTAGCGCAACCTTCTGGAAGAATGTTCCGGATATTGGGGAAGTCGAGAACCAGGGGTCACAGTCTAAGGATAAGGGGTAAGCCCTATAGGACTGAAATGAGTCGAACTTTTTTCACCCAGAGAGTTGTGAACCTGTGAAACTCTCTGCCACAGAAAGTCGTGGAGTCCAGTTCGTTGGACATATTCAAAAGGGAGTTAGATGTGGCCATTACGGTTAAAGGGATCAGGGGGTATGGAGAGAAGGCAGGGGTGGGGTATTGAGGTTGCATGATCAGCCATGATCATATTGAATGGCGGTGCAGGCTCGAAGGGCCGAATGGTCTGCTCCTGCACCTATTTTCTATGTTTCTGCTCGGCAGCCTAGTAACCCGTCTGAATCAGGTGAGAGTCTCAGTACTGTATGCAAATCAGGGTCCTGTAACATACACCGGACCCCAATGCAATTCCGAGGGATAACTGAGCAGAATCCACCCAGTTGGACCAGGTGGCGATCAGGTAAAAGGCCTCAAATAGAGAACTGAAAAGTTATTTTTATCGGGTCAGGAGGAGCTCAATTTGTTTTGAGGTCATTAGTGTGGGTGGATAGGGGAGTGTCAACGGGAAAAAAACCCACTGCAGGATGCTGGAAATACGAAACAAAAATAGCAAATGCCAGAAACGCTCAGCAGAGTTAACGTTTCAGGCCGATAACCTTTCATCGGAACTGGTGTCTATGGATGTTATCTGTATGGACTTCTAGAAGATATTTGACAATATTCCATGCAACAGATCATTAGCGAAAATAAATGCACACGGGATTGGAGGGAACCTTGTGACATGGGTCGGTAATTGTTTGGGAGGGAGGTAAGGGAGAGAGTGGGCCTAAAGGGAACATTCTCTGATTGGCAAGATACACCAGAGATCTGTACTCGGGACCTGAACTTTTCACCAAATACGTCAGAGTTGGATGAAGGAAGAGAGAGTTACATATTTGAGTTTGCAAATGACATGGTCAGGAGGCACACTCATTTGTGTGGTGGGGGGCAGGAAGTTACAAAGGGACATAGACAGACTAAGTGAGTGGGCAAATCTACAGCAGATAGAGTTCAAGGTGGGGAAGTGTGAGGTCACCCAAGAGACTCAGGAATTCGACCCGAGGGAAAGGATCGCGTCGACAGGGCAGGAAATAAAACGACTCTTCCTTGGATTGTCCCTCCAAAACCACCTAGCCAAGCTGCATCCCATAAAAATTAAAAGTGGTTCCTGTTTTCGAGGATTTTTTTTCTCATTTTTCTAGAGAACACTTCACAATGAAATTAGATCATTGTAGAGTAGGCCTACGAAAGTGATGAGTAATCCAATGTAATTGTGCAACCTAGCTAAAAATATCACTTACCCTGAACTAGAAATGCTCTCCCTAGTGATTCAATGCATGGTACTTTCCACAGGCACCAACAGTTCTCCAAATGCTTAATCTTCATGTCAAAGGTTGACTGCCCACAAGGAGCTGTTTCCTCCCATCTTGCAAACTGCACAATGCAGCATTGCCCCTTGACCTTTGTGCCTTCTCTCGACCCCTCCACGGTCTCCAGTTCTGGATGAGCAGAAATTTTCTCCAATTGAATATTGGGAAGACTGAAGCTATTGTTTTCGGTCCCCACCACAAACTCCGTTCTCCAGCCACTGACTCCATCCCTCTCCCTAACTCCTGTCTGAGGCTGAACCACACTGTTTGCAACCTTGGTGTCATATTTGACCCTGAAATAACCTATTGACCACATGTCCGCAGCATAACTAAGACCGCTTTTTTCCACTTCCGTAACATCGCCCGTCTCCACTTCTGCCTCAGCTCATCCGCTGCTGAAGCCCTCATCCATGCCTTTGTTACCTCCAGACTTGACTATTCCAGCGCACTCCTGGCTGGCCTCCCATATTCTATCCTATGTAAACTAGAGGTCATCCAAAACTCAGTTGCCCGTGTCCTAACTTGCACCGAGTCCCGCTCACCCATCACCCCTGTGCTCGCTGACCCACATTGGCTTCCGGTTAAGCAACACCACAATTTCAAAATTCTCATCCTTATTTTCAAATCCCTCCATGGCCTCGCCCCTCCCTATCTCTGTAATCTCCTCCAGCCCCACAACCCCCCTCCCCCCTCACCCCGGAGACGTCTGCGCTCCTCTAATTCTGCCCTCCCATATCCCGGATTATTATCGCTCAACCATCGGTGGCCGTGCCTTCTGTTGCCTCAGCCCCAAGCTCTCAACTCCCTCCCTAAACCTCTCCAGCTCTTTATCCTCCTTGAAGACGCTCCTTAAAACCTACCTCTATGACCGAGCTTTTGGTCACCATGTCTAATTTCTCCCTAAGCAGCTTGGTCTCAAATTTTTATCACCTAATACTCTTGTGAAGCACCTTGGGACGGTTCACTACGTTAAAGGCGCTATATAAATACAAGTTGTTGTTGTTATAAAGTTGGCCCGGCGATTGCCTCAGGGAACTATAGCTGAGCTTATTGTGCGCGCTGGGCTCAGTGCGGTATGGAGAAATGGAGAAGGTTGGCATTTGTTGTATGAGAAGCTCATGGTAGACCTGTGCCAGTGCTCAGTGCGGGAGCATTGTTACAGATTGCAGTGGAGCTGCGCCACCTAGTGGCTGCAACCTTTAACTAATGCACCACCAGAACCTGGCTAAATAGGGAATTCCTATTATAACTAAATGGGATAAAAACGTGCCAAAGATTGTGATAACAGGAAAAAGAAAATCATCTAATACATAGATATTCATGTATATTTTTTGCTTCACTGGATTTTAACAATTACTTTCACTTCTTTTAAATTTTTGAACCTATAAATTGCTTTCATTGGTGGCACGAAACCTCTCAACAGGTCAGTGAGGCAAATAAGCTGGGTCAAGGTCCATCGGAATGCCCAGCATCCTATGAATGAGCCAATGGATGTGTTTCTCAGAGCTCCTTTGCCCCAGAACTTGAGAAGATTTTACTCATGAAATCTGCTGCAGCTTTGAGCTTCCGGCAACGACGTGTGGAAGCATACTGGAGTGATAAATGTATTGCGAATTCATCCACTGTGGTGGTTAAATCTCAATTTCAGGGCAGGCGCTGCTAGATTCATGGATAACAGGATGGAGTATACGTGTGTTTATCCGGAAGAGGGAAAGATGGGAGAGAAAGGGGGTGCCTCAGTGCAAACTACAGCACAACTCAACAATTCACTGCCTCCTTGCCGAAGTCTCACTTGAAAGACAGAATTGCATTTCACAACCACCAGACATCCCAAAGCACTTTACAGCCAATGAAGTATTTCTTGAAGTGTTATCACTGTCTGATTGGCGGACAGGAAGCAACGCATAGGAATAAACGGGTCCTTTTCAGAATGGCAGGCAGTGACTAGTGGGGTACCGCAAGGTTCAGTGCTGGGACCCCAGCTCTTTACAATATACATTAATGATTTACATGAAGGAATGGAATGTAATATCTCCAAGTTTGCAGATGACACTAAGCTGGGTGAGCTGTGAGGATGCTAAGAGGCTGCAGGGTGACTTGGACAGGTTAGGTGAATGGGAAAATGCATGGCAGATGCAGTATAATGTAGATAAATGTGAGGTTATCCACTTTGGTGGCAAAAACAGGAAGGCAGAATATTATCTGAATGGTGACAAATTAGGAAAAGGGGAGGTGCAACTAGACCTGGGTGTCATGGTATATCAGTCATTGAAAGTTGGCATGCAGGTACAGCAGGCGGTGAAGGCGGCAAATGGCATGTTGGCCTTCATAGCGAGAGGATTTGAGTATAGGAGCAGGGAGGTCTTGCTGCAGTTGTACAGGGCCTTGGTGAGGCCACACCTTGAGTATTGTGCACAGTTTTGGTCTCCTAATCTGAGGAAGGACATTCTTGCTATTTAGGGAGTTCAGCGAAGGTTCACCAGACTGATTCCTGGGTTGGCAGGACTGACATATGAAGAAAGACTGGATCGATTAGGCTTGTATTCACTGAAACTTAGAAGAATGAGAGAGGATCTCATAGAAACATATAAAATTCTGACAGGATTGGGAAGGTTAGATACAGGAAGAATGTTCCCGATGTTGGGGAAGTCCAGAACTAGGGGTCACAGTCTAAGGATAAGGGGTAAGCCATTTAGGACAAAGATGAGGAGAAACTTCTTCACTCAGAGAATTGTGAACCTGTGGAATTCTCTACCACAGAAAGTTGTTGAGGTCAGTTCATTAGACATATTCAAAAGGGAGTTAGATGTGGCCCTTACAGCTAAAGGGATCAACGGGTATGGAGAGAAAGCAGGAATGGGGTACTGAGAAGTTGCATGATCAGCCATGATCATATTGAATGGTGGTGTAGGCTCGAAGGGCCGAATGGCCTACTCCTGCACCTATTTTCTATGTTTCTATGTAATGTGGGAAACGCGGCAGCCAACAAGCTCCCACAAACAGCAATGTGACAATGACCAGATAATGTTTTTTTGTGACATTGATTGAGGGATAAATATTGGCCAGTACACCGGGGATAACTCCCTTGTTCTTCTTCAAAATAGTGGCTTGGGATCTTTTACATCCACCTGAGAGTGCGGACAGTTTAACATTGCATCTGAAAGACGGCACCTCTGACAGTGCAGCACTCCCTCAGCACTGCACAGTCAATCTAGATTATTGTGCTCAAGTCTCTGGAGTGGGTCTTCAACCTGCAACCTTCTGAGAGATTGCTACCCACTGAGCCACGCAGACACTTGGCCCACCCATGCGCTAGTTGATAAACCTATGACATCTTGTGCCATGCAGGGACAATTCTGCCACATGGCATTTCCTAGAGACACGCATTTAGTCTTATGATACACAGAGCTGGGAACGGCCAGGCCAAGACGACAATTACCCTTGGGTTCACGTTTTTAGGCTATTGCACAGGCACCGCTTCACTCTCAAACAGAGCACCCTTTCACCACTCCGCTCCGTGTACCCAATCGCCAGAACAAACTCTTCCATCTACGTTCAGGCCGTGTAATGACCCTGCTGTGCAAAGTCTGGTGGACTCCTTGCGTCTTCAGCTTGCTAACAGTTTGTGTGAGAAATAAGCAATTTAAAATGAAAAAAAAAATGGTCAAATAAATGTATTGGAAAACAAGTTTTTTTGCCTTTACTCTTTATTTAAAAACCCATCTGGCAATTACTAGTGCGTATACAAGTGATGTGTGGAAGTGTACAAGGTGGCTGGGTGGTATCTGGCACAGCCAATTCTATAAATTGAGAACCTGCAGTCAAATAGATTTTCAATGATTCACTTGCAGCTCTATTTGTCCTTCTCCTTTTGCTCCTTCTCCTTTTTCTCGCGTTCAGATTTCGCTTCTTCTGCCTCGTGTCGCTTAATCAAAACCTCCACTTCCTTCTGTTTCAGCACCTTTATGCGCGTTTTCCCGTTTTCTCTGGTTAGCGTTGCAATTTCCACTGCACCACAAAGTCAAATATTATTTAGATTTATTTCAATTCCAAAGATCACTCAATCATTTTGAAGGGGCTTCACCAAGAAAATAAAGGCTTCGCAAATGACGACGCAGCTTAGAATTGTTGCATTTATTTTGGTGGTTAATAAAATTTTAAGGCAGGCGCATTCACAATCATTAAGGAGGTGGTTCGTACTCAGTAAGATAATGGGACTAAAGGCAGATAAATCCCCTGGACCTGATGGCTTGCATCCTAGGGTCTTAAGAGAAGTAGCGGCAGGGATTGTGGATGCATTGGTTGTAATTTACCAAAGTTCCCTGGATTCTGGGGCGGTCCCAGCAGATTGGAAAACTGCAAATGTAACGCCCCTATTTAAAAAGGAGGCAGACAAAAAGACCAGTTAGCCTAACATCTGTGGTTGGGAAGATGTTGGAGTCCATTATTAAAGAAGCAGTAGCAGGACATTTGGAAAAGCATTATTCGGTCAGGCAGAGTCAGCATGGATTTATGAAGGGGAAGGCATGTTTGACAAATTTGTTAGAATTCTTTGAGGATATAACAAACAGGCTGCATAAAGGGGAACCAGTGGGTGTGGTATATTTGGACTTCCAGAAGCCATTTGGCAAGGTACCACATAAAAAGTTACTGCACAAGATAAAAGCTCACGGGGTTGGGGGTAATATATTAACATGGATAGAGGATTGACAAACGAACAGAAAACAAAGAGTAGGGATAAATGGTTCATTCTCGGGTTGGCAATGAGTGGGGTGCCGCAGGGATCAGTGCTGGGACCCCAACTATTTACAATTTATATTAACGACTTGGAAAAAGGGACTGAGTGTAACGTAGCCAAGTTTGCCGATGATACAAAGATGGGAGGAAAAGCAATGTGTGAGGAGGACACAAAAAATCTGCAAAAGGACATAGACAGGCTAAGTGAGTGGGCAAAAATTTGGCAGATGGAGTATAATGTTGGAAAATGTGAGGTCATGCACTTTGGCAGAAAAAAAAATCAAAGAGCAGGTTATTATTTAAATGAAGATTGCAAAGTGCTGCAGTACAGCGGGACCTGGAGGTCCTGGTGCATGAAACACAAAAGGTTAGTATGCAGGTACAGCAAGTGATCAGGAAGGCCAATGGAATCTTCGCCTTTATTGCAAAGGGGATGGAGTATAAAAGCAGGGAAGTCTTGCTACAGTTGTACAGGGTATTGGTGAGGCCACACCTGGAATACTGCGTGCAGTTTTGGTTTCCATATTTACGAAAGGATATACTTGCTTTGGAGGCAGTTCAGAGAAGGTTCACTAGGCTGATTCCAGAGATGAAGGGGTTGACTTATGGGGAAAGGTTGAATATGTTGGGCCTTTACTCATTGGAATTCAGAAGAATGAGAGGTGATCTTATCGAAACGTATAAGATTATGAGGGGGCTTGACAAGGTGGATGCAGAGAGAATGTTTCCACTGATGGGGGAGACTAGAACTAGAGGGCACGATCTTAGAATAAGAGGTCGCCCATTTAAAACTGAGATGTGGAGAAATTTCTTCTCTCAGAGGGTTGTGGATCTGTAGAACTCACTGCCTCAGAGAGCTGTGGAAGCTGGGACATTGAATAAATTTAGGACAGAAATAGACACATTTCTTAAACGATAAGGGAATAAGGGGTTATGGGGAGGAGGCGGGGAAGTGGAGCTGAGTCCATGATCAGATCAGCCATGATCTTATTGAATGGCGGAGCAGGCTCGAGGGGCCGTATGGCCGACTCCTGCTCCTATTTCTGTGTTCTTATTTCTTTGGTCAGCGATGCACAAGAGACTTTAATTGCACTGATATCCTTCAAGCTGATGCCCCAGACCACTGGATAGTCCTGTGGCTCTGTGCGATTTCACCAGGGAGGACTATTTGGAAGCAGCCTAGAAACGATGATGACTATGGAGAATCAATGTGAAACTATTTTAGACAGTTAGCAACATTAAAATAAACACCATGTATAAATGCATCCCTTTAATTGGCTGGTGGGAATTTCTGCACAGTGGTTCCAATCATTCTTCACAGCAAACAAACTTACAAATAAAACCTTTAATGAACAGCTCTCTGGTACCTCACTCAAGCTGTCTTTCGCCATGTACCCACAGGCTATCCAATTGGGATTGGGGGGGGGGGGGGGGGGTGGGGGTGCGGGCGGGTGGGGGTTAATCGTGGATGAGCTTAACCAAGTCCTCATCGGGCATTCACACGTCCATAAAGGAGTGAGTGGCTGCCCTATAGGGACTGGGAGCCCAGAATGATTCTTCATCTCTCCAAACTGGGGCCAGCCAACTACAGTCATCCAGGCACAAGCCACGTTAGTCAGCACAGACCAGGAAGTGAACCAGTGATTAACTGGACTGTAGGGGTTAGTAACACACCATCAGGGGCAGGTCAGCCCCACACCGGGGGCAGGTCAGCCCCACACCGGGGGCAGGTCAGCCCCACACCGGGGGCAGGTCAGCCCCACACCGGGGGCAGGTCAGCCCCACACCGGGGGCAGGTCAGCCCCACACCGGGGGCAGGTCAGTCCCACACCGGGGGCAGGTCAGTCCCACACCGGGGGCAGGTCAGTCCCACACCGGGGGCAGGTTCGTCCCACACCGGGGGCAGGTTAGTCCCACACCAGGGGCAGGTTAGTCCCACACCAGGGGCAGGTTAGTCCCACACCAGGGGCAGGTTAGTCCCACAGCAGGGGCAGGTGAGTCCCACACCAGGGGCAGGTTAGTCCCACACCAGGGGCAGGTTAGTCCCACACCAGGGGCAGGTTAGTCCCACACCAGGGGCAGGTCAGTCCCACACCAGGGGCAGGTTCGTCCCACACCAGGGGCAGGTTAGTCCCACACCAGGGGCAGGTTCGTCCCACACCAGGGGCAGGTTCGTCCCACACCGGGGGCAGGTTCGTCCCACACCGGGGGCAGGTTCGTCCCACACCGGGGGCAGGTTAGTCCCACACCAGGGGCAGGTTAGCCCCACACCAGGGGCAGGTTAGCCCCACACCAGGGGCAGGTTAGCCCCACACCAGGGGCAGGTTAGCCCCACACCAGGGGCAGGTTAGCCCCACACCAGGGGCAGGTTAGCCCCACACCAGGGGCAGGTTAGCCCCACACCAGGGGCAGGTTAGCCCCACACCAGGGGCAGGTTAGCACAGTGCTGACTAACGTGGCTTGTGCCTGGATTTTCCAGAATAAATCTCAAGCTCCATTGCATACAATTATTTTCTATACAATTGGTCTAATCTCAGAAAATGAAAACTTTGCCAAGTAACACCATGAGGCTTTGACATTAAGAAATGACGTCCGATCTTTGATAATATTTGCGAATGGAACCTTTAAATTACGGATTGCAAGCTAAAGGAAAACCTGGACAGAAGCTTACAACACAAAAGAGCCCTTACCCTTTTCGGCCGATAGTTTGCTGACGTCCATAGTCTTATTCAACACTTTAACTGCCAATGCAAGTGCTGACTGCAAAGTCATATCTCCTTCTTTGAAGTCTTGTTTCAGCATAGATACTGCAGCCTGCAATTTTAGTTGGACCAGATTAACAGAGAAATTCAATTATTGGCTTCAAGGTATCACCGACCACATCATCCAATGGCTCAACTCACTGAGCATTGTGCTTTCCATTTGTCCAACCAGCTGCCCAATGAACTCGAAGGCACAGTGAGTCCTAGACTTGTGTATGAACCAGGAGATAACATATAAAAGGAATGATTTACTGGGAAGGTTCAGCCTTTAACTTCGCCCCTGTGAAGCGCCTTGAGACGTTTTCTGAGGCTGAACCAGACTGTTCGCAACCTTGGTGTCATATTTGACCCTGAATTGAGCTTTCGACCACATATCTGCAGCATAACTAAAACCGCCTATTTCCACCTCCGGTAACATCGCCCGTCTCCGCCCCTGCCTCAGCTCATCTGCTGCTTCAACCCTCAATCAATGGCCTTTATTAACTCTAGACTTGACTATTCCAACACAGTCCTGGCTGGCCTCCCACATTCTACCCTATTTAAATGAGATTGTCATAAAAACCCATCTGGTTCACAAATGTCCTTTAGGGAAGGAAATCACCGTCCTTACTCGATCTGGCCGATATGTGACTCCAGACCCACAGCAATATGGTTGACTCTTAAGTGCCCTCGGTCACTCAGTTGTATTTAAGGCGGCTCACCACCAGCTTCTCAAGAGCAATTAGGGATGGGCAATAAATGCCGACCTTGCCAGCGACACCCACATCCCATTAATGAATAAAAAAAAGACTGAAATCCTGTATTCCAAATCTTTTAGCCCAATATTCACTTTTAGAAATATTTGTGGTATTAATCTCCAACAAGTCACGACATCATTTACATCTCGCTTTCCAAAGTCACTGTAGCCCCCGTCAAGGTACTTACGGCGCTGTTGTTCCCGATGCAGGTGGCCTTCCACCCTCCATAGTTTCCACTGGGGTCACTCTGATACAACTGGTAGCCATAGTGCTTATCCCATCCCATGTAGAGCAGCGAAACACCAAAAGGACGCTTCCCTGTCAGGATTAGACACAGATTGGCACGAGAAGCCGTTGCAGAAAGTTCAAAGGGCATATACAAAGAAAAAAGACCTACATTTATTTAGAACCATAGAGATTTACAGCACGGGAGGCCATTTCGGTCCATTGTGACCACGCCGGCTGACCAAAAGCTACCCAGCCTAATCCCACTTTCCAGCTCTAGGTCTGTAGCCCTGTAGGTTACGGCACTTCAAGTACACATCCAAGTATTTTTTAAATGCGATGAGGATTTCTGCCTCTACCATCCTTTCAGGCAGTGAGTGCCAGACCCCCGACACCCTCTGGGTGAAGACATTTCTTCTAAAATCCCCTCTAAATCTTCTAACAATTACTTTAAATCTATGCCCCCTGGTTGTTGACTCCCCTGCTAAGGGAAATAGATCCGTCTATCCCTTTCCCCCCTTTTAAACAAAGGTCAGCATGTCAGCAGTCCTCCGGCACCACACTAGTAGGCAGAGAGGACTGGAAAACGATGGTCAGAGCCTCTGCTATTTCCTCTTCTGCTTCTCTCAACAGTCTGTGCTTTATCACATCTCTCAAATGTCTCAGAACTTCATGTACAACAAATTACTCTGAAGTGCAGCAATCACATAGGCAAACATGGCAGCCATTTTGCACAAAGCAACATTACACAGAAAGGAATAAAGCGAATGACCAGTTCATCTAAATTTAGCAATACTGACTGAGGGAGGAATATTGGCCAGGATAATGCCTGTTCTTTTTCAGACAGTTCCATGGGATCCCAACACCCAGCTGAGCAGGCAGATGGGGCCTTGGTCTGACGTCTCATCTCTAGGACGGCCACATTACAATTCATTACTCTGGACTCTTTCTTATACCCAACACAAAAACCAGTTCCCAATAATAAGTCCATACTTAGTATGAACTGAAATGAGACCTCGCACAGAATAATCTGGGATGACATGCTCTTGCTGAACAGACCCATTAAATGGCCTCTGGACTTCACACAAAATTTCCACTACATGTCCACACCACTTCAAAGGACATAAGAAATAGGAGCAGGAGTAGGCCATTTGGCCCCTTGAGCCTGCTCCACCATTCAATAAGATCATGGCTGATCTGATCATGGACTCAGCTCCACTTCCCTGCCTGCTCCCCATAACTCTTTACTCCCTTATCACTCAAAAATCTCTCTATCCCCACCTTAAATATATTCAGTGACCCAACCTCCACAGCTCTCTGGGGCAGAGAGTTCCATAGATTTACAACCCTCAGAGAAGAAATTCCTCCTCATCTCAGTTTTAAATGGGCGGCCCCTTATTCTGAGACTATGCTCCCTAGTTTTAGTTTCCCCCATGAGTGGAAATATCCTCTCTGCATCCACCTTATCGAGCCCCCTCATTATCTGATATGTTTTGATCAGATCACCTCTCATTCCTCTGAACTCCAATGAGAATAGGCCCAACCTACTCAACCTTTCTTTGTAAGTCAACCACCTCATCTCCAGAATCAACCTAGTGAACCTTCTCTGACACTTTTGCAACAGACCAAATGGGTTTATTCACAGATAGTCACTTACAGAAGCTAACAGCGATAGATAATTGATTAAGTCAATCCAAGTAACACAACTTTGAATCAGTTTACAACAGCTAGTTGATTCTTTCCTCTTTTTTAAAAAAAAAAGATTTGCAAAGAAAACTAAACGCTTGTTGGATGAGGAGCAGCCACCTGACCAAGTGGTCTTCCCTATGATTTGCCTCCAACTCTGTTGGGGTCTGGTCAATACCGTAACTTAAGAGCCAGGCCATTCAGGGGTGATGTTGGGAAGCACTTCTTCACACAAAGGGTAGTGGGAATCTGGAACTCTCCCCAAAAGGCTGTTGATGCTGGGGGTCAATTGAAAATATAAAATCGGAGATTGAAAGATTTTTGTTAGGCAAGGGTATTAAGGGTTAGGGAACCATGGCGAGTAGATGGAGATAAGATACAGTTCAGCCAAGATCTAATTAGATGGCGGAACAGGCTCAAAAATGTTTCCTCTTCCTAACTGGTATTTTAAATGTGTTGGATTTATATGTCTATAAAACCCTTTCAAGTATAGTAACACCACGGCAAGTCAGAAAAACCCATCACCAATAACGGGCAGCAAATTCCATGATGCACCAAAGCATGCCAACGGCCCAAGTGCTGTCTGTGGCGGCCCTATCCCAATTGGTTTAGCTGTTCATCAATAGCCCAGTGACAATTATTTCTAGCACTTGGCTGTGCTTAGTAACCACTAACAGACATAGCTGGATATTCAACTGCAACTGGCCTTTTTCCCTATACACTTCAGGCACAGCCAAGGGATTGGAAGCCAGTCTCCCAGCACTCATCTCAGAAAAGCTTATTTTAAAGCTAAGAAATGCATGGTAGAGGGCAGCTACAAGCATTCTCCATTTTTGCCACAATACTCCCCACCGAGATATTCCTTGAAGTGACTTTTGTGCCAGACGGGGCCTCGGTTTAACATTTCATCCGAAAGACGGCACCTCAGATAATGCAGCTCTCCTTAGCGTGGCACTGAAGTGCCAAGTGGGACTTGGATTTATGACCCTCTAAGTCAGGCTGTCACTTGGCACAAGCTCCATTTCTTGGGAGTATTTATTTGCCGCTAGAACGTTGATAATGGTTAAGGTGCACAAAAAAGGTCTGAGCAAGTGAACTTTATCCAAAGCCAGGATATGTTAGGCGAGTTCTACTCATCATTTAGATTGCTCGGGTGCATAAAGAATACGCTTACAGTCCTGGTATAAAGTGCAAGCATGTTTGCCATTCAGAAAGGCCGAGGACAAGCATTGCACAACCGTAAAACAACAGCTTCACATCCTTATAAAAATAGAATTTATTACACACTTGGCATCAGCAACATGAAGTTGCACTAAAGTTGTAGTATGTGCTACAAACTAGTACAAGGGAAGATTTTTTTTGTTAAAAACCAAACTAAAGTTGAGATTCATTTTTTTCCCCCCCAAGATGAGATTTTGGATATTATGGGAATTAAGGGATACGGGGACAGTGCAGGAAAGTGGAGTTGAGGTCGGTCAGTCACGAACTTATTGAATGACGGAGCATAAGATCGTGACTGACCTACCTCAACTCCGTCTATGGGCCGAATGGCCTACTCCCGCTCCTATCGCTTTTGTTCTTATTACCATTTGTTTTAAACCTGCCTTACCTCCGAACTGTGTGTAAGCCTGCTTGATATCACAGAGTGTTGTGACCAACTGCTCACATGGGATTGGTTCCTGGTACTGAAGGAGATACCTGTGAATATATAAGGCAGTATTACTGTAACCCGGATACTGGAGGGAGATTTCTACTCATCATTCAGATTGCTCGTGTACATAAAGAATACGCTTGCAGTCCTGGTATAAGTGCAAGCAGCAGAACTGTTCCCCCCTAATGTTATTTAAATGCTCTGTACAATTATCAGGTCATTGAGAATTTCTGACTTAAGGAGAAATATATTTTTGCGAGCTCGGTGTGAAATTGAGCGGTCTGTGCGGGACATCCCAAGTGGGAACATTAGAACTGGTGGTACACTCTCACCTCCGCATCGTGGAAACGAGTTCGGGTCAGACTGGAAAGAATGGTTTCTCCCCGCCAATACACTGTTTATTCATTCTCAGAATGTGAGCGCTGGTGACAAGGCTGGCACTTATTGCCCATCACTATTCGCCCTAGAGAAGGTGGTGGTGGCGCTTCTTCTTGAACTGTGGGGTGAAGGTGCTCCCACAGTATTAGGTAGGCAGTTTCAGGATTTTGACCCAGCGACGATGAAGGAATGGCGATTATATTTCCAAGTCAGGATGGTGTGTGACTTGGAGGGGAACTTTTAGATGGTGTCCTTGTTCTTGTCCTTCTGGGTGCTGTAAGTCATGGGTTTGGAAGGTGCTGTCAAAGCCTTGGCATGTTGCTGCAGTGCATCTTGTCAAAAGTACACATTGCTGCCATGGTACATTGCCTCAACCCAGTTCCTAAGGCACAGCTTCAATGCACTAAGTGCCCTCAACCTGACAGATTTAGTTAAAAGACCAAAAGATGTCATGCGGCTGCAGTAGGTGCTCACGTGAAGTCGGTTAGGGTACATTGCTGTGGCCAAGTAGGAGCACTACTCAAAATGTAGCCCATATGTTACTTGCTGAGGGATTACTTGCTCCAAAACTTGGTCCAAAAAGCATCCACAGCCCTTACATGGGAAAGCATCAGTATCAACCAGAAAAGCAACGAGAGGTTGCAGACTTCTTGAACACGGCTCCGTGGTGTAACTTTTTAAACCGTGCTGCAGGTGCGGCAGGCTGTAAGGAGCAGTTTGGCATCGAACAATTATAGTGTTCTAAAATAAATTGCTCTCGATGAAATTAGAATCTGGTAGGAAGACTGTCTCAGTGGGCAGGTTCTCACGATCTCATTCAAAAATAACACAGCGAACCTTACCTCTGGGCAATCAATCGCAGCTCATTCGTTAGAACATTGGCGTCAGATGTTATTCCTGCGACGCTGCAAGCCATGTCACTGCGAGACAGATTTTACAGAAATTGGTCGATTAGGTTTACATCATCACACAAAGCTTTTCACGTTTAACAGAATCATATTAACACACACAAGTAAAATCTACAATATCAAAAGAACAGAATGGAACATTTCACCACGAGTGGTACTCTTCTGTTAAAATTAACTCTTACTGGGCAAATATTTAAATAAAACAAAAAAGTTATCTGTGAGGACACTTGAGGCTAAAAATTCGTCGACCTTGCCATTGTTTTTTTGGCAAAAAACGGTGCGGCGGGAAATTCGGAGCCTTCTTGGAGCAACGCTTTTCAAATACCGCTGGAGAGAGGAGCGCCGCCGTGCAAGACTGAAATATCGCTTTCGCCAAAAATTTGGCTCTGAGTATTTAGGACAACAAAAACACCAAGGAAAAAGCTGCGTTGCAGCCCTTGGAACAGTATGAAGACCTGCAAAAAAGATATGTTAAAGATTTTATTTTTGAATTCTTTTGCGGCAATTCGCTAGTTAAATGTCTTGTGATTTTTTATTTTTTGCAGTTTATTTTTTTTTCAGGTGTTTTCCCCCTCCCTAGGCTCAACTCGCAGCGGTATCGGCCTCGGAGTAAAGTTGGCGAGGATAGTGGCTTGTGCCACGAATCCTCGTGCAACGCCGATTTTTACCACTGCGCAAATTAAAGCTCGAATTTACTGACTCATAGCCATAGCATTGCCATAACGATAATTTGGGCGAAAAAATACAATTATCGCTTAGAACTGAATTTGTAGCCCTTAAGGTTTTCTGTGCATTTACACTTCAACCATAGGCTCTACAACCAACTCCCTCTTGTGGCTGCTTGTTGCACAGAACATAGGAACATTCGGAACAGGAGTTTGCAATTCAGCCCCTCTACCATTCAGTTAGATCGTGGCTGATCTGCTCAACTCCCCTTTTCCACCTTTTCTCCATATCCCTTGTTACCCTTACCTAACAAAAATCTGTCATATCTCAGTCTTGAAAGCTCCAATTGTCACCCAGTATCCCCAGCCTTTCGGGGGAAGAGAGTTCCAGATTTCTACTAATCTGTGAAAAAAATGCTCCCTAATTTCCCTCCTAAATGGCCTGACTCTTGTTTTAAGATTACATCCCCTTGTTCTAGATTTCCTCACCAAAAGAAATAGTTTCTCCGCAATACAAACAGAAAATGCTGGAAATATCTGTGGGTCAGGCAGCATCTGTGGAGAGAGACAGAGTTAATGTTTCAGGTCTGTGACCTTTTGTCAGAACTCCGTCACAGACCCGAAACGTTAACTCTGTTTTTCTCCACAGATGCTGCCTGACCTGCTGAGATTTCCAACATTTTCTGTTTTTATTTCAGACAGTATAATGCCTTTGTATTCGTTTCTCTGTATCTACCTTATCGAATCCCTTTATCATTTTAAACACCTCTATCAGATCACTCCCTCAATTTTCTATAGTTAAGGGAACACAAACCAAAGTTTATGTAATGTCTAACTCGGGTTGCCTCAATTCAAATCAATACATTCATTATGTGTAGGAGTTTACACGTACTCGTTTAGTTTATATATTTTTTCGGAAAAGAAGACTTCGTCCAGTAGTTTGTGTATGTTGCGTCTCTCCGCGGCCAAAAGAACACCATCGTTTGCTAAGATCCCCAGGCAGGTTCCAGCGTGGCCAATGGCTTCCATGGCATATTCCACCTGATAGAGTCGCCCTGTTATTTCATTTAAAAGAAAAGATGGCACTTGAATGAAACACACAATTGAACGGCGACGATACAATATACCCCACCACATCAGTCAGACCCATCACTTTATAGAAGGCCGTCGCTCAGGAACCTCACCTTCAGGCGAAAATATGGTCGTTCGCGAGTCATACCTTCGAGACTACATAAACAAACAAAAGAATTAGCGTTACACGTGACATTTTATAATACTTTTTTAAAAATGAGTACATGGCTCCCTTCTCCTTTACCTCCCCTTCTCCTCTTCCTTAAGGTTCCCACACCACCAGTGCTGAGGCACCCTGCTCCCAAATCGCAAATCGTCTGGGAAACACCTACCCTCACTGCGGGGAAACTCCACAGAGGCGATCACATCAGCCTGATGGAGATAGGGAACTTGGCATAGAAACATAGAAAATAGGTGCAGGAGTAGGCCATTCGGCCCTTCGAGCCTGCACTGCCATTCAATGAGTTCATGGCTGAACATGCAACTTCAGTACCCCATTCCTGCTTTCTCGCCATACCCCTTGATCCCCGAGGAGTAAGGACTACATCTAACTCCTTTTTGAATATATTTAGTGAATTGGCATCAACAACTTTCTGTGGTAGAGAATTCCACAGGTTCACCACTCTCTGGGTGAAGAAGTTTCTCCTCATCTCGGTCCTAAATGGCTTACCCCTTATCCTTAGACTGTGACCCCTGGTTCTGGACTTCCCCAACATTAATAAGAACATAAGAATTAGGAACAGGAGTAGGCCATCTAGCCCCTCGAACCTGCTCCGCCACCCAACAAGATCACGGCTGATCTGGCCGTGGACTCAGCTCCACTTACCCGCCCGCTCCCCATAACCCTTAATTCCCTTATTGGTTAAAAATCTATCTATCTGTGATTTGAATATATTCAATGAGCTAGCCTCAACTGCTTCCTTGGGCAGAGAATTATACAGATTCACAACCCTCTGGGAGAAGAAATTCCTTCTCAACTCGGTTTTAAATTGGCTCCCCCGTATTTTGAGGCTGTGCCCCCTAGTTCTAGTCTCCCCGACCAGTGGAAACAACCTCTCTGCCTTTATCCTGTCCATCCGCTTCATTATTTTAAATGTTTCTATAAGATCACCCCTCATCCTTCCGAACTCCAACGAGTAAAGACCCAGTTGGATATACTAGGACCCCAGGAAGGATATACTAGCTTTGGAGGGGGTACAGAGACGATTCACTAGGCTGATTCCGGAGATTAGTGGGTTACCTTATGATGATAGATTGAGCAGACTGGGTCTTTACTCGTTGGAGTTCAGAAAGATGAGGGGTGATCTTATAGAAACATTTAAAATAATGAAAGGGATAGACAAGATGGAGGCAGAGAGGTTTTTCCACTGGTCGGGGAGACTAGAACTGGGGGCACAGCCTCAAAATACGGGGGAGCCAATTTAAAACCGAGTTGAGAAGGAATTTCTTCTCCCAGGGGGTTGTGAATCTGTGGAATTCTCTGCCCAAGGAAGCAGTTGAGGCTAGCTCATTGAATGTATTCAAATCACAGATAGATAGATTTTTAACCAATAAGGGAATTAAGGGTTACGGGGAGCGGGCGGGTAAGTGGAGCTGAGTCCACGGCCAGATCAGCCATGATCTTGTTGAATGGCGGAGCAGGCTCGAGGGGCTAGATGGCCTACTCCTGCTCCTAATTCTTATGTTCTTATGATCTACTCAATGCATGTATGGAATAGCAGCCAAGAATCCACATCCCATGGCAGAGTGGTGGTGGGTTCCATATACTAACTCACTGCAATTACAACTCAACGTGAGCAACATTACTCGCAGATTCCTGTAACATGTACTTTGCATCCTAGCAGTTTTACTCAAGTCGTGGAATTCCTTCACTCACTACACCTCAGTTTGCACAGTAACTAGTTTGAATACAGTAAATATTCTCTCTGTTAAAATCCAATCTACTTTTGGGTGCAGTTAAATCTCAGTCACTCACCATGGTGTTCTTTAACTAGATCAAAAATCTGGGAACAGAAAAAGGAAATCAGTTAATGTATGCGATAATCTGCTGCAACAAATTCACCGAATGAGTGAAAACTGATAAGGACAGCATCAATCTGCCATGAAGCATTCAGACAAAGGTTGGATCAGAAGGTCAACACAGATGAAGGTGGCCATTTGGCCCATCCATAAAAACAAAGTTGGGTGACAAATCAAAGTTTCAAAGGCAGAAGAAGAAGATCAGCTCAGTCAATGTGACATTTAACTCAAAGCTATTGGAAACTCAAAAAAACAAATAACCAACTTTATGCTGAAAATCATTTTTACTTTTAACCCATTTCTTTATCAGCAGAAATGTGGGTTTTCTGAATCACACGCACACTGGAACTTTATCATGCAAATCTATGACTGCCATACAAAATATGCATGCTTGACAAATACTTCTGAAATAATAGCTGGTGTTGTTGCCTGGGTGAGAAAGTGAAAGCAGGTTCTATAATTAATCCTCATCTATACTGAGAAAGAACAACAATTAAATTGAGGATAGCAGACACAAGTGGAAAGCACAACATTGTTAGTGATGGGGTCAGTTATGGGCAAGGAGTGACTCTGGTTTTCCACTCATGAGATGGCCATATAAAAGCATGTTATATTGAACCATTAGATTATTTATATTCCATTGTTGGAAGGTGATGTCATCGTACTCATTCTAACAGGATCCTTGCACAGAATTGCTGCCTCTCTCCACTCTAAAAACTCCAGGTAAATATACTGGTCAATTAGTTGTTGGAATGGAGCTGTGTACAATGACAGAACTGTTTAAACTAAGCCAGAGGATTCACCTATAGTGTTACTTTTGTGTCCTTGCAACATGGTCCTAAAGGACTGTATCAAGACCGAAAGTTACTGTTCACCAGGACCCTCAGGCACCAACGTGAACTGACCGTGAAAGACAGATCCTCTCGTGTACTGACAGTGTTGCACAGAGGGAGAGACTTCATCATACACTGGCCAGCCCACTGCCAGGGTCTCTCAGCTTCATGACGGGTTGCATCAGCAAAATCACCTCTATAGCCAAGCACCTTGACACGATCACTAGCATTGTGGACATTCATTAGCAATAAGAGCAAACATGGGCACTTTCAATACACATCAAGCCATCTAAAAGTTCTAAAACACAGCGGGGAGTAACATTTTCAACACATACATAGCACCATTTATTATATTTATCTACAACAGGGAATGGGAGAGGGTCGTGGGGGAGTGGGTCTGGGATGGTGGGGAGTGGGGGTTCCGGGGGTCCGGGGGAAGTGGTGCGCCGGGGGTCCGGGGGGAGGAGGGGTCCGGGGCCGGTTTCTCTCCCTCCCCGCACACACGGAGCCGGAGACGGGGCCTGGGCCGCTCCACGACCCGAAACCGAAACCGATTTCCCGGCGCTCGATGACTCGGGGATTGTCAGCAGCCGGAGTTGTGTCGAAACAGCTTTCTCTCCGCGGGCCGGGCGCCACCCCCGGGGCCCAGGGCTGGCGCTCGGGGCCCGGGCGATCGATCGCTCGCTCGCTCCCCCACCCCCGGGGGATGAAGCAGCAACTTCACGGCGGGGCGGGGCCCGGCTGACTAGGCCTCCGCGGGGGAACACACGGAGCCGGGGGAGCGCGGGTTGGTGAGACCCCGGCCCGAGCTCGGGGTGGAGGGAGGGAGACAGACAACAACCCCGGCGCTCTCGCTCTCGCTCTCCCTCTCGCTCTCCCTCTCCCTCTCCCTCTCCCACTCTCACCGCCCGCTCACCGTCTGAAGCTCCGATCGGCGCCTCACCGACAAGGCGCTCAACAGCGACAAGAGTGGCGCATCCGCCACAGCGCCACCTGCCGCCGGGGAGGGCGCATCACCTCATTCCCCTGAGCGTTATCTCCGCCATAGCGCCACCTGCCGCCGAGGAGGGCGCATTACCTCATTCCCCTGAACGGTAGCTCCGCCACAGCGCCACCTGCCGCCGGGGAGGGCGCATTACCTCATTCCCCTGAGCGGTAGCTCCGCCACAGCGTCACCTGCCGCCGGGGTGGGCGCATTACCTCATTCCTCTGAGCGGTATCTCCGCCACAGCGCCACCTGCCGCCTGGGAGGGCGCATCACCTCCATTCACCTGTGAGCGAGCTGAGATTCCGCCACAGCGCCACCTGCCGCCGGGGAGGGCGCAGCACCTCCATTCCCCTGCGAGCGAGCTGAGATTCCGCCACAGCGCCACCTGCCGCCGGGGAGGGCGCATCACCTCCATTCCCCTGTGAGCGAGCTGAGATTCCGCCACAGCGCCACCTGTCGCCCCGGAGGGCGCAGCACCTCCATTCCCCTGCGAGCGAGCTGAGATTCCGCCACAGCGCCACCTGCCGCCGGCGTGGGCGCAGCACCTCCATTCCCCTGCGAGCGAGCTGAGATTCCGCAACAGCGCCACCTGCCGCCGGGGGGGGGGGGGGGGGGGGCGCAGCCCCTCCATTCCCCTGCGAGCGAGCTGAGATTCCGCCACAGCGCCACCTGCCGCCGGGGAGGGCGCAGCACCTCCATTCCCCTGCGAGCGAGCTGAGATTCCGCAACAGCGCCACCTGCCGCCGGGGGGGGGGGGGGGGGGCGCAGCCCCTCCATTCCCCTGCGAGCGAGCTGAGATTCCGCCACAGCGCCACCTGCCGCCGGGGAGGGCGCAGCACCTCCATTCCCCTGTGAGCGAACGGGAGCCGCAACAAGGCGTTTGGGTCCATCCAGCTTGAACCAGTGTTTTCTCCACTTAGTTGAATCCTTCTCACTCGCCATTCCTTCTTTTCACAGTTTTTTCCCCCCAGAGTTGTACAACAACAACTTGTAAGAATGAAAGACTTGCATTTATATAGCGCAGAGATCGATAGATTTTTGGATATTAAGGGAATCAAGGGATATGGGGATAATGCAGGAGTGTTGAGGTCGATGATCAGACATGACCTTATTGAATGGCGGAGCAGGCTCGAGAGGCCGAATCGCCGACTCCTGACCCCATTTCTTATGTTCTTATGAATGGTCTTATCTTCATGAATGCCAAACGTCTCAAAACACTTTACAGCTAATGAAGTACTTTTTGAAGTGTAGTCACTGTTGTAATGTAGGAAGCCAATTTGCGCACCACAAACAGCATTGACCAGATAATCTGTTTTGGTGGTATGATTTGAGGGATAAATATTGGCCAGGACACTGGGGCTGACACCCCTGCCTTTCTTTGAAATAGTGCCATGGGATCTTTTACGTCCACCTGAGAGCAGACGTCTCATCCGAAAGATGGCACCTCCGACAGTGCAGCACTCCCTCAGCACTGCACTGGAGTCAGCCTAGATTTCTTTGCTCAACTCGAGTGGGACTTTGAACCCACAACCTTCTGACCCAGGGGCGAGAGTGCTACCCACTGAGCCACAGTTGACATTTTACATGACACTTTTAACGTAGTAAAACATCTAAAAGTGCTTCACAGGAGTGTCATAAAACAAAAATTTGACACCAAGCCACATAGGAAAGTAGTGCAGATGACTAAACGCTTGGTCAAAGAGGTAGGTTTTAATGTTGTGCCAGAGAATTTCACATTCTAACCACATTTTATCTGACCTCCTTATTAATATTTGTGATCATCATAAATCTGTACCCCCCCTTGATATAATCTCACTGATTTCATGAACCTCTGCCCCGCACCCCCCCCCCCCACCACTCCCCATCCCTGATAAGCTCCTGCTCAGCCTGCGTTCTACTCTTTCAAACATTACTGCATCCTTCCTATACCAGGATAGCCCAAACCGTACACAATACTCCATCCTCATCCTAACTAAGGTCCTGTACATGTTCAACATCACCTTCTTGCTTTTGTATTCTATGCCACTAGTTACAAAACTAAGTATTCAGTTTGCTTTTTATATGATCTTATTTACTGATGCTGGTACCTTTTTGTTATTCGTTCATGGGATGTGGGCGTCACTGACAAGGCCAGCATTTATTGCCCATCCCCTAATTGCCCTCAAGAAGGTGGTGGTGAGCCGCCTTCTAGAACCGCTGCAGTCCGTGTGGTGAAAGTACTCCCACAGTGCTGTAAAGGAGGGAGTTCCAGGATTTTGATCCAGCGATAATGAAGGAATGCGGATATATTTACAAGTCAGGATGGTGTGTGACTTGGAGAATGTGGAGGTGATGGTGTTCCCATGCATCTGCTGCCCTTGTCCTTCTTTGTGGAAGTCACGGGTTTGGGAGGTTCTGCAGAAGCCTTGGTGAGTTGCTGCAGTGCATCTTGTAGACGGTACAGACTGCAGCAATGGTGTGTAGGTGGTGGAGGGAGTGAATGTTGAAGGTGCGGGATGGGGTGCCAATTAAACGGGTTGCTTTGTCCTGGATGGTGTCGAGCTTTTTGAGTATTGTTGGAGCTGCACTCATCCAGGCAAGTGGAGAGTATTCCATCACACTCCTGACTTGTGCCTTGTAGATGGTGGAAAGGCTTTGGGGAGTCAGGAGGTGAGACACTCTCCACAGAATACCCAGCCTCTGACCCGCTCTTGTTGCCACAGTTCAGTTAAGTTTCTGGTCAATGTTGATGGTGGGGGACTCGGCGATGGTAATTTTGTTGAATATCAAGGGGCGATGGTTAGACTCTCGCTTGTTAGAGATAGTCATTGGCTGGCACTTGTGTGGTGAATGTTACTTGTCACTTATCAGTCCAAGCCTGAATGTTGTCCAGGTCTTGCTGCATGCAGGCATAGACTACTTCATTATCTGAGGAGTTGCGAATGGAACTGAGCACTGTGCAATCATCAGCGAACATCCCCACTTCTAACCTTATGATGGAGGGAAGGTCAGCTGAAGATGGTTGGGCCTAGGACACTGCCCTGAGGAACTCCTGCAGCGATGCCCTGGGGCTGAGATGATTGACCTCCAACCACCACAACCATCTTCCATTGTACTAGGTATGACTCCAGCCAGTGGAGAGTTTTCCCCCATTTACTTCAGTTTTACTAGGGCTCCTTGATGCTGTTTGATGTCAAGGGCAGTCACTCTCACCTCACCTCTGGAATTCAGCTCTTTTGTCCATGTTTGGACCGAGGCTGCAATGAGGTCTGGAGCTGAGTGTTCCTGGCAGAACCCAAACTGGGCATCAGTGAGCAGGTTATTGGTGAACAAGTGCCACTTGATAGCACTGTCGACGAAACCTTCCATCACTTTGTTGGTGATTGAGAGTGGACTGATGCAGCGGTAAGTGGTCGGATTGGATTTGTCCTGCTTTTGTGGACACGACATACCTGAACAGTTTTCCACATTGTCGGATAGATGCCAGTGTTGTAGCTTTACTGGAACAGCTTGGCTAGAGGCATGGCTAGGTCTGGAGCACAGGTACTACAGAGCCACTCTTGGTGATGGACATTGAAGCCCCCCACCCAGAGTACATTCTGTGCCCTTGCTGCTCTCAGTGCTTTTTCCAAGTGGTGTTCCACATGGAGTACTGATTCATCAGCTGAGGGAGGGCAGTAGGTGGTAAACAGCAGGAGGTTTCCTTGCTCATGCTTGACCTGAAGCCACGAGACATCAAGGGGTCCAGAGTCAATGTTTAGAACTCCCAGGGCCACTCCCTCCCGTCTGTATACCACTGTGCCACCACACCTGGTGGGTCTGTCCTGCCAGTGAGACAGGTTATACCCAGAGATGGTGAGAAAGGAGTCTGGGACATTGCCTGAAAGGTACGATTCTGTGAGTATGACTATGTCAGGCTGTTGCTTGACTAGTCTGTGGGACACAAGTCCCCAGATGGTGGTAAGGAGATGTGTGCCGGTGTTGTGTCCATAACCGGTGCTGAGGTCTATGCCGGGTGGTCCATCCAGTTTTAATCTTATTATTGTTTTTCATAGCGGTTTGTTGCAACTGAGTGGCTCGCTACACCATTTCAGAGGGCAGTTAAGGTTGAACCACATTGCTGTGGGTCTGGAGTCACATATAGACCAGACCAGGTAAGGACGGCAGATTTCCTTCCCTAAAGGACATCAGTGAACTAGATGTATTTTTACAACAATCAGATAGTTTCATGATCACCTTTAATGACTTGTGTAGCCAGGCCACGCTACTACTCCCTTTAAAATCGCCATTTAAGCTTATTTCCTTTCCAAATTCTTACTTCCAAAATGTACCTCTTAATTTTGTACACTGAACTGCATCTGCCGTCTATCTGCCCATCCTACTGGTGCCTCTTCTCCATCAGTCTAAACTTTTTTACGCAGCGAGTGGTTATGATCTGGAACGCACGGCCTTAAAGGATGGGTGAGGCAGATTCAATCGTGCCTTTCAAAAGGGAATTGGATAGGTGCCTGAAGGAAAGCAATTTGCAGGGAAAGGGCAGGGGAGTGGGACTAGCTCTTGCAGAGAGCCGGCACGGGCTCGATGGGCCAAACGGCCTCCTCCTATGCTGTGACCATTCTATGATTTACTCTTTGCAGTTAATCCTCATTGCAGTCTCCCATTCTCCGCAAAGTTGCACCATCAGCAAGTTTCCAATATTGTTCCCTTAATTCTGAGGCCCATATTATTTCTGTATGCAGTGACCGAGAGCAGCCCCACTCGCTAAGGCAGCACTCGTCACATCGTTCCCGTCTGAGAAACTTATGTTTTCCTGACCTCCAATTATCCCTCTTTCCTAGAAGCCACATTCCCCATAATTCCATAAGAAATAGGAGCAGGAGCCGGCCATTTGGCCCCTCGAGCCTGCTCCGCTAATCAATAAGATTATGGCTGATCTGATCTTGGCCTCTACTCCACTTCCCTGCCCGCTCCCCATAACCCTCAACTCCCTTATCATTCAAAAATCTGTCTGTCGCCACCTTAAATACATAAAGGGAATAAGGGGTTAGCCATGATTGTATTAAATGGTGGAGCAGGCTCGAGGGGCCGTATGGCCTACTCCCGCTCCTATTTCTTATGTTATTACGTTCTTATTCAATGACTCAGGCTGCAGAGAATTCCACAGATTTACAATCCTCAGAGAAGAAATTCCTTCTCATCTCCATCTTAAATGGGTGACCACTTATTCTAGATTCCCCCACGAGGGGAAACATCCTCCCAGCCCCCTCAGAATCTTATATGTTTCAAAAAGATCACCTCTCATTCTTCTAAACTCCAATGAGTAGAGGCCCAACCTGCTCAACCTTTCCTCATAAAACTCCTCCTTCCCAGGAATCAACCTAGTGAACCTTCTCTGAACTGCCTCCAATGCAAATATATCCCTCCTTAAATAAGGAGACCAAAACTGTACGCAGTACTCCAGGTGTGGTCTCACCAATACCCTGTACAGTTGTAGCAGGACTTCCCTACTTTTATATTCCATCCTCCTTGCAATAAAGGCCACTTACCTTTCTGATTACTTGCTGTAATGCTAACTTTTTGTGTTTCCATGTGCCATTACTTTTGTCAAAGGTTTCGTATTTTGTCAAACATCTAATACAGATGTCAGCCGTGGTCACACACTCACCTCTGAGTCCCACTCCAGAGACTTGAGCACAAAGGATAGTTTCCTCCTTGAGGTGAGTGTGTTTAATGGGAAGATTAGGTTCTGCAGCCTGGCCACTACCTGTACCATCAGGTCCTGATCAAACACGTTACACTACAGAGTTTTTGATTATACGGCCTGGAGGAACAGGAATGGGCTCATTCCGGGCATTTGATGCTGCGTGGGTGTTTGGAGTTGGTCCCAGAATCCGGCAACTTGGACACATCAGGATATCTAGCTCTTCAATCTGAAACTATTCATCGCAAAAACAAGCCTTTCGATAGCTGCGTGCTATCGTTTAATAGACATTGGGTCCACGAATATTATAGCATAAAATTCAGAAGTAGTTCATGTTGAGGAATATTCAGAATTGTGGCATCTTTCAGGGTCTCAGCTAGTAACGTAAGGAGCACCATAACTGGTTAGACATAAAGAAATAATGTGGATTTATATTGTGCCCTTCATGACCTCAGGATGTCCCAAAGCCTTATACAGCCAATGACGTACTTTTGATTTGAAGAAACGTGGCAATATAGAAAAAGTATCTCCAGTAACTTCTCGGCGGTCTTGTGCGACCTTAGATTTACAGAATTATGTATTATTCACAGTGATTCATGGATCATTGATTCCATTGATGAACTGTACAATGTGAATCACTCAATCAGAAATGTCGCAGAGTGACTTCAAATCAGGATGTGGGGGGAGGGGGGGAGATTTTTGTGGAATTTCAGTCCTATTCACGCCATAGCACAAAATCACGCAGAATATAGTCAGCGACTGTATGTGGTTTAGAGGAGATTAATTCTGTGGTTTGGTCTCTGGGGTCCACGGGACAATCAGGTTCAGAGATTAGCGAGGCCAATTGCCAAGGGTCACACCTCACAGTGGTTGGATTCACCATTTTAAGAATGGACAAGGGAAATTCTGCAGTGAGACTAAGTGGTTGTCGAGAGGTCTGCAAGTTGGGTCCTTATTTCAGCTGAAGTTTGTAAAGTAACAGAAAGGCAGGCATAAAGGGAGTGAAAATTGCTTAAAAATTTATCTAAATAATTAGTAATTTAAAGCACATAGAATTCCAGGCAGCGGATATATCGGTTGATATTTTTTCAATGATTCCACTTTTAATAGGGCCATTCTTATCCGAGTGCCAACACAGAACCAACAGGGTCTACATCAGGTGGAGAAGGGCTTGGCTGTATCAAACCAAACCTTTTCTACTGCCTCTTTGCCCAGCCCCCAGAGTTGGTGTAAACGCTTCCAGCCAGTTCGTCCTGTGGTCAGAAGGTACTCTTCATTTTCTGGGTATAGCAGAATATTGTATCTTGCCATAACCAGCGATTGAGAAAACCTGCAAAGAACCAGCAAAAACACAGCATCTCGTTCCTCGGGGGATAAAGGGCTCACACTCTCGAAGCCTGCGAGAACGTGGCCCCCAACATTTATGGGATCCTTGCTCTCGAGCATCAAGTACATGATGGATATGGCCACGTCATATACATAATAACCATAGCTCATGTCACTGAAATCCAGTATACCAGATATATCGAATTCCTGCTGTGGGCGAGTTGGGTTGGATGGATCAGCTGAAGAATGAACAGGCTGCACTAGAATGTTGGTATGACTGAAGTCCCCGTGATTAATGCCTGTTAAAGACACAAACATTGCAATGTTTTATCATCCATAACTGAAGACAACGCTTAAATTATAACTTAATATGTAGCTCTATTGAAAGTCTTGTTACATAGCACGTGCTTCTCAAAGCATCACACTTGCTTTGTCACACCCTCGCAGTCACACTTTACCGTATTGCCTGACTCACTGTCAGCAATGCCACGGGAGGTCGGCTGGAAATACATTGAATCCCTTGGGCCTGCAATTCCGATGGGGAGCTGGGGCAGAGGTTAAGTGGGACCCCCGCACCGGAGGGGGAAGGGGAGGCAATCTGGGGCAAAATCTACATCTTCCCAGATTCCACCCTGTTTAAAGTGGCCCGAAACTGAGATGAGGAGGAATTTCTTCTCTGAGGGTTGTAAATCTGTGGAATTCGCTGCCTCAGAGAGCTGTGGAAGCTGGGTCATTGAATAAATTTAAGACAGATAGACAGTGTCTTAACCGATAAGGGATTAAGGGGTTATGGGGAGTGGGCGGGGAAGTGGACCTGAGTCCATGATCAGATCAGCCATGATCGTATTAAATGGCGGCGCAGGCTCGAGGGGCCGTATGGCCTACTCCTGCTCCTATTTCTTATGTTCTTATGAATTCCAGGTGGAGGGAGCAACAACAACCACCTGCATTTATATAGTGCCATTAACACAGTAAAGCCTCCCAAGGCACTTCACAGGAGCATTATCAGACAATATTTGACAGTAAGCCACAGCAGAAGATATTAGTACGGGTGACCAAACGCTGGATCAGAGAGGTAGGTTTTAAGGAGCGACTTAAAGGAGAGGGAGGTGAAGGTGGACAGATTTAGGGAGGGATTTGCAGAGCTTGGGGCCTAGGCGGCTGGAGGCACGGCCAGCAATTGTGGAGCGAAGGAAGTCGGGGTTGCGCAAGAGGCCAGAATTGGAAAATGCAGAGTTCTCGACAGGAGGCGGTTCCAGAGATTATGGGCCCTAATTTGACGAAGTTCTCCTGCCCGCCCAAATGGCTGCCGAGGTCCCTGACGATTTTTTGGGCGGGGTTTTCATCACCCAGGCCCCTCGAAGGTCGGCGGGCAGCAAATCTGCGACATATGGCGCCAATCTGGGCGGCAGCGGGCGGGAGCTCTCATTCTCGGCGGCAGAGGCTCTTGCCACCCAGATGCCACTGAAGATGGAGTCGGGTCCACGGAGGGTCGAAGACCTGAAAATTAAAATCATCCGGGAAAAAAAAATCCATTGGAAGACTATTGAGGTAAGTCGCTGTGAAAAATGTGTTTTTTTTAAAAAAGTTTACTAACCTTTTTTCAGGATCTTCCTACCTACCATTGGGGACAGATCAGCCTCCTCGCAGCGGTCCACCCTCGTTCTGGCGCCGACTCTCGCCCGCGTGAAGCTGGGATCTCGGCGGGCGGGAGCTCGGTTGCGCCACTCGGCCGTCCGCTGATGTCAGCGGACGGTTCCTCCCGGTTCCCCCCTCCTGCCCACTCCAGGCCACATGGAAAACGGCACTGGGCGCAACCCGGAGAGGAATGTCGGCGGCAGTGGGCGGTGAGTCCATCAAATTCGGGCCCATGGATTGGTGAACCCATGAAGGGATAGGAGGTCAGTCTTAGAGTTGCGACATCCATGGACAGTATCACGGGTCTGTGTGGGGATGTTCCTGGGCTACCTCTGGAATTAGAGTCAACATGGTCTCCTTAGGCTGAGAACTGACGTAGGTCCTGTCCTGGGTCTTTGAAAGGACCCAAAGAGGGCCACCTGCACTAAAATTTAAATTACTGTCCACTTTTCTTCTACAGGTATTTTTCTAGAGCTCATTCTGACTTTCCTCCTTCTGCTCAGGTTATTGAAATGACTTAATTTCCTTATAATATTCAACTCCAATCCAACCAGATAATCATTGCCTATCTCTAGTTGTGAAGAAAGTAAGGCAGAAAGATAGAAGTAAAGAATTAATTTGTGCATAGCATGATCCAACAAGTAGCATCGAGATAATGACCAGATAATCTGTTGTAATGCTGGTTGAGGGATAAATATTGACCACGACATCAGGGAGACCTCCCCATCTCTTCTTTGGAATAGTGCCGTGGGATTTTTATGCTCACTTGAGAGAATCTGGGTTTATCGTCTGATCTGAAAGACAGCACTTCCGACAGTGCAGCACTCCCTCAGTACTACCAGGTGAGATTGTGTGCTCAAGTCCTAGGGTGGAGCTTGAACCCACGACCTTGTGACTGAGAGTCAAGACCTCGACCACTGAGCCGAGGCTGATACTAAGCTTGGACTGGAGGCATGGGTAGACCAAGGGTGACAGACTCGCTTCAGGTTCTCTGGTGACGGCCCATAAATGACCAGCTTTATGTCTGTAGAAGAAAACAATCCATGTCCTAGGTTAAAGGAAGGGTTAAGTTCGCTTTTGCTGATTCTGTAGAATTCACGGAGCTAGAGAAAATTACCGAAACTTATCAGCCTCAAAGAACAGAATGTTGTATATACATGACTGTCTGGTCTTTGCATGAGTTTCCAGATACCTTGTTTATCAGCATAGGGACAGAGAGAAACTATGCAAGAAACAGATAAAGTGTGCCTACCGGGGTGAACTTTGTACTCACAGTTTCGTATGAATAATGCTCATGTATAATAGATACAATGTTTATGTGTGGCGAGTTGCAGATAAAATTCCTGTTTCAACTGTATAAAGATAAACCGAGGTTGCTTGTAAAATTCAGAGTTCTGCCTTGGTGTGGACTAAGCAGGCTCTCCGAGATATTTCATTAGTTTTAGAAATAAACTTCTCTCGAAGCGCATCTCTGAACGCCTCCGCCGGAGTTAATTTAACTTAGAAATTTCCTCGACAATGTCATTTATTTTCACAAGTTGCCATGGTGGAGTTTGAACTCGTGACCTCTAGGTTGCTAGGTCAGCTCCATAACCACCGGTAACTGGTAGTCTACTCCACCTGTTCCCAACTGTATACGGGAAAAAATCTTTCTAATCTGAAGAAGTCTAGCCTGAGGTTTGTTAAATCCATATTTCTGTCCCCACAGCCCAAAGTTAAGCAAACTGCGTGCATCTGAATTACTCAGTCCATTTTCAGGTTAAAGAACTGGATTATGTCTCCTCTTAATCTTTTGTACAATGGAAGTAAGGTCAGAAGTGCAGCGACTCCAGCCTGATGTAAATTCTTAGTCCTATTTGCAGACTCCAAAGTACCGTCATAAAAATCAAATCAACAAACAAAAGGAAACAAACTTGGGGCTGGTGGAGATTCTGTGGCTCAGTGCGTAGCACTCTCACCTCTGAGTCACAATGGTTGTGGATTAAAATCACTGCAGGGACATAGACAAAATCTAGGCTGACACTCCAGTGCAGTACTGAGGGAGTGCCGCACTGTCGAAGGTGCCGTCTTTTGGATGTGGTTAAACCGAGGCCCTCTCATGTGGATATAAAAGATCCCACTGCATTATTTCGAAGAGAAGGGGAATTATCCCTGGTGTCCTGGACAATATTTATCCCTCAATCAACAGCACTAAAAACAGATTATGTGGTTATTGTGGGAGCACAGGCCCACATTTCTGAACTCTTTGCTTCAGCACGGTCTGGAGATCGAAAGGGTTAAAAGTTGGAAGATTCAAGATTGGATTAAAGCAGGCTGCTAGACGATATGGTGCCTTTTAGCCACTGAAATGAGTAGCTGGTCATTGTCTGTATGTTAAGTATTTGAGTGTACCTTATTATAATAGTAATTCATGACATTGTCTGTATTTGAGTACCGGCAACTCTCGATTATCCGGGTCCCTCGGGGATTGGACTATGCCAGGTAAACGATTTCTCCCTTAGAGCGATTGACATTATAAAGTTAAAATTTCGGCACAGGAAAACCTTCCTGGGCCAAAATTTTAAATCCCATTACAATGGTTTCCTGTTGGATCCGTGTGCAGATAATCGAGAGTTGCCTGTACCTTGTTACTATTTGATGACATCTGCATGTTAAATAATCTGTTTTGTGTAAAGTAATTCAGAAAGCAGTTAGCCGTGATCGTCTAAATGCAAAGAAATAAGAGTTCAAAGGTTTTTTTTTTAGGTATAAACGGATGGAACTGGCTTTTGTCACACACACACGTGGACACCAGTGACACTGGAATCTTGAAAGGTGTGTCACTGCTTGGAGAGCATTTGTTTAGTATGAATGTCTAAATAAAAGACCCAATCCTGCCTTTACTACAACTGAGTGTGTAATTCGACGTTTAAAGCAACGAAGCGAAAAGAGCAAGACAGCCTTACAACAGTCTTCATCACTGTGCTGTTTTGGGAAGCTTGCTGTGCGCAAATTGGCTGGCGCGTTTCCTACATTACAACAGTGACTGCACTGCAAAAAATACTTCACTGGCTGTAAAGCGATTGGGATGGCCCGAGGTCGTGAAAGGCGCTATATAAATGCTCCTTTCTTCATTCTGCCCACTGGTAGCGCCCCAGGGTCAATCTCTACCCTGTGGGCTTCAGGGCCACGAGAGCTGGGCACTTACTTTTTCGAAACTTGCTGAGATTTGGAAGTATCTTCTCCCTGAATTGCTGAATAATTTGCTCCACAACTCGGCGATTGCTGCTCTCCTTCACTGCGTACAGGTACTCATCCAGCATGTGGGTGTTTGAAAGATGCCAGAGGAAATCTTCTCGCTGCAGACTCCTCAGGGTAGGGTGCTGAAATTCCTAACAATTCGACAAATCCATTACTTTCCCCCCACCAATACATCAATCAGGCTGTGTGGTGTCAAAATCTCCTGTGGATTTATTGTGGAATTCTGTACAATTCAGCATCAACAGGTCCAAGTTCAGGTACTGACAAAGTTCATTTTAGATCTAGGAGACAGAAAACAATGAGGCTGGACCAAGATGGACGCCTGTCTGCACGGTAGATAAAGGGAAAACTGAGGTAAACTCAGTCTACATGGCCAGGGATTCGTTACAGATGTTCCCCACCCAACATCAGCATGGAAAACACTAAACCACCTGGGATCAGACTGCATTCCTGGCTGGAGTCAGCATCTATTGGGTGGCCCACTCTCCCAATGGACCACCAGCTATTGGGTGGTACAGTCTCTCAATGAGCCACCATCTGCTGAGTGGTCCCATCTCCCAATGGGTTCCTTTCCCAATGAGCCACCTTATATTGGGCGGTCCCATCTCCCAATGGGCCATCCTGTATTGGGTGGCCAGTTTACCGACTGTAGCCATTGTGTACTAGAGGGGGGCCCTTCACCCAATTTGGCCATTGTGTATTGGGTTAAACCTTCTCCCACTGGGCCAAGGATGTTACACAGCACAATAAAAAACACATCTTCCGTATTGCCCTGGCTCTCGCTCTAGTCACCAAGTTAGAGTTAGAAGAAAATGGTGCACGTGTGGGGCATCTGGACACTTTCCACATTTGTTATTTCTAAATGAAAACCAGATCAATTTGTAATGACCAGAGCTTTCCAAAATCCAGCTATCAGACTTGCTGCTGTTTCACGCTTGGAATCACTCCTGTGATGCCCACAGATTATATATAATGAGGAAATCTTTTTAAACAATCCCTTCATAATGTATTTTATGGTGTCAGGCTACAGAAGCTTCAATGCAAGTCTGATTTGCTACAACAGGAGGGGGCTTTGCTCTGAACTACACACAGAGACTGATTTACGTTGCAGTTTCCACGTGTGCCATGCACGGCCATTTTAAAGGACAATTATTGAGGAAGAGCACATGGACTTACTTCAAGAGCCTGGACCATTTGAGCAAGTGCTCGGCCAGCTTTGTACAAGGTCTGGGGGCCTGCAGAGACTTTGGCCAATGGAGTTCCAGGAAGGTAGGTCAGTAACCGGACCATATGGACTTTATATTCTTCCCCACAATCTGTAAAAGGAAAGGGCACACAGTATGCTTGCTCAATTAGCTCAATGTTTCGGTGTTAAACGATATAAATTTCCAATTAATTATAGTGTTTACAAGGATTTATATTCATATGTGGGCATTTATTAAAAGGTGAATTTGAAACTTTTAAAGAGGTGTGTAACTGAAATTAACTATGACCTAAACCCAATATATGGTGACCAATAAATGATACTCACCAATCGTCTCCAGTGACATAATCCTGCCATCAATGGTTGGGATTGGTGTGGGCGAAGGAAAACCTTTCTTGCTCAAAAACATCATGATTCGTGTTTGTCCTTCAACCAAATCGGCATCTTTGCTTTCGGCAGTGTTCAACACTTTGAGGACATAGCTCTTACTGCGATCTCCGCTCCCCTGGGTCTCAGACACCTGGATGTGGAAGTTCTGGTCATCATAACTGGGCATTGGTTGGACACTGGAGACCTTCAGCCCGTACAATCGTCCAACCAGTTCACCAGCCTGGGCTTCGTTCAGTGAGGGTTTGATTAGCGCAGGTCTCTCTGTGGAAGACATCTGAGAAACACCAAAATAATTAAACTGATCAAATAAGGGAATGTGACCCTCCGACAATTGTAACTTATTCTTAACTCACTCCGACATAATCACTGTGATGTCATTTGCTGCAGTCTTCAGTCATTATACAGGGCTGTAATTATAGCGGTTTCTACTCTTGTGGGTTTTAATTAGATTAAGTACCAGTAACTGGCACCTTAGTAATGAGGCAGATGCAGGTGTTGTTAAACTGTTTTGAAGTATCGTTACAGTTCACGCTCTTTCCCCCAAAACCATTACTTGTGTAAATGTTGAAGCAGCAGTTCCTATATGCAGACTGAGTTTCCTATGAACGGAACCCTGAACCATTATTCTCTTCTCTGTTAGAGTTAACATAGCGAATATTTAGCAATGACACCTGACTCGCTGTAAATCGCTCACTATAGAATATATGGGATGCCCACCTGTTCTGTCACTTTCTACAGAGCCCAGTGTGTTCAAGGATTCCCTACCATGTATAGGTAATACCCACCACTGCATAACAGGTTAAAACTGCTGTTCAGATCTATTTACATGTAAAATACACAAAAAGAATTCATGGGAAAGAAACTCCATGGTACAATCATCAAACTAACACTGCATACAAACTGGGTTGTCTGTTTTGAAATGAGCTGTAGTTACTATGACTTCTTTCAGCCATTTAAGAATAACCACGATGAGCTTTTAAAATAGATCCACATATTAGTACTTATTCTGCAACGGATATGTAAGGGGACAAATAGCTGAATGTGGAACTCACTACCACAGAAAGTGTTTGAGGCAAATACATGGGAAGTAGTTGAGGCAGATAGCTTCGATGCTTTCAAAAGGAAACTAAACGAATGTGAGAGCAAAGGAAAGAGAAAGATATGCTGACAGGCTGTGATGAGGTGGATGAAATGGGATGGGATGAGACTGGTGAGATGTTTAAACACCAGCACACACTCGTTTGGCCTGTTTCTGTTCAGTATATCCAATGTAATTCTGTGTAGAACTCCAATCATCAGCATCTGGAGTAGTGACTCAAAAATTGAAGACACTAGACCAGTTCTAAGGATGCTTCATCCTTTGATGTTCAATTGCTGCATGTCAGTCCAGCATTTAAGGGGGTAACTCCTCAGTCACAGAGGCAGAGTGACCCCTGGCTGTTGCAGTTCCAACGCCGATTCCCATCTGCGATTTTGCGGTGCTCACAGATTACAAACTTCAAATTAAGATAGTTGTTGTGGCGGTGAGATGGGTGACTGAGGACCTATTGTGATATCGGCTGGGGGTCACCGAGTAATATTTCTGACCCGCTGCCCATCTCCCCATTGCTTTCAGAGGGCACCGCGCTCACCCCGGCTCCATCTATGTGAATAACGACCAACGTTTAATAGGTGCAGGAGTAAAATACAATCTTCCCCGCCCTAGCCCTGTACATAACTCATCGCCCTGAAGGCAAGTGAGAGCCAAGAACCCAGAGGGAGCAAGGAATGCCTTATAAACCGGCGTAGGGAAAACTGCGAAAAGGAATGGGGAGGGAGGGGGAGAGAGAGATGGGGAGGGAGGGGGAGAGAGAGATGGGGAGGGAGGGGGAGAGAGAGATGGGGAGGGAGGGGGAGAGAGAGATGGGGAGGGAGGGGGAGAGAGAGAGATGGGGAGGGAGGGGGAGAGAGAGAGATGGGGAGGAAGGGGGAGAGAGAGAGATGGGGAGGGAGGGGGAAGAGAGAGAAGATGGGGAGGGAGGGGGAAGAGAGAGAAGATGGGGAGGGAGGGGAAGAACAGGAGGAATGCTTTAAAAAAATTTAAAAGCGCTCTGCCACCGAATACTCACGGATGAATATGGGAAATCTCAAGGAACACAGAATCCCAACAGTTTAAGAGTTAAAAGATTCAAAACTTTCAGATTGTAAAACATAAATCTGGTCTCTACGGAGTTCCTGAATTCCAACTTTACATTCGGTAACCACGGAGCACAAAATGAAGGCTCGTCTCAACAAACAATGCAAACGCTGCAATGGTCGGACCCAGATGACAAAATCTGTCTCGAATTCCCACACCCAGTGCTGGCCCTTGCTTCTCCCAGCTCACAGCTCCTCTCGCTGTGGCTCACACTTGGAAGCTCAGATAAACCTTACAGAATAGCAGAACATTACTCTTCACAGCAACATGACTGCCAGAATCTGCTTAAAGTCCACCCCCACTGGTACTAGAAACAAATGCACCCCTATGCATGCCAGTCCTTAAAGCAACACTTGCTCCCGTCTTTAAAGCAAGACTAAGGTTTTTGATGATCACAGTGCTTTGGTATTTCCCATGCAAAGGATATGTTTTAACATCTGATGGGGGGAGAATAGAACTTGTGTTTAAATTGCATAGTTCACATCCTCAGGACATCCGAAAGCACCAGTGAGGAACTTTTGAAGTGTAGCTATTGTTGGAGGGAAACACGGCAGCCAATGTGCGCACAGCAAGTCCCACAAGCAGTCATTAGATAAACGATCAGATTATTTGTTTCAGTTATACTGAGTCAACGTATTTACTGAGACGTACGAAAGCATAGGCCTTACGCTAAACATCTGTTAGACAAATGTCCTCCACCAGCCTGTCCTCACAGCACTGTCCCCCCCCCCCCTGCCCCCCAGTCATCAAGATCCACAGCGCGGCCCTGAACAACATGGACCATTTCCCATAACTCGGGAGCCTTTTATCAATAAGAGCAGACATTGACGACGAGATTCAACACCGCCTCCAGTGCGCCAGTGCAGCCTTCAGCCGCCTGAGGAAAAGAGTGTTTGAAGACCAGGCCCTCAAATCTGCCACCAAGCTCATGGTCTACAGGGCTGCAGTAATACCCGTCCTCCTGTATGGCTCAGAGATATGGACCATGTACAGTCGACACCTCAAGTTGCTGGAGAAATACCACCAACGATGTCTCCGGAAGATCCTATAAATCCCCTGGGAGGACAGACGCACCAACATTAGCGTCCTTGACCAGGCCAACATCCCCAGCATTGAAGCACTGACCACACTTGATCAGCTCCGCTGGGCAGGCCACATTATTTGCATGCCAGACACAAGACTCCCAAAGCAAGTGCTCTACTCGGAACTCCTTCATGACAAACGAGCCAAAGGTGGACAGAGGAAATGTTACAAGGACACCCTCAAAGTCTCCCTGATAAAATGCAACATCCCCACTGACACCCGGTGTCCCTGGCCAAAGACCGCCCTAAGTGGAGGAAGTGTATCCGGGAGGGCGCTGAGCACCTCGAGTCTCATCACCGAGAGCATGCAGAAACCAAGCGCAGGCAGCGGAAAGAGCGTGCGGCAAACCAGTCCCACCCACCCCTTTCCCTCAACGACTATCTGCCCCACCTGTGACAGGGACTGTGGCTCTCATATTGGACTGATCAGCCACCTAAGGACTCATTTTTAGAGTGGAAGCAAGTCTTCCTCAATTCCAAGGGACTGCCTATGATGATGCCTAATTGAGGGTTAAATATTGGCCAGGACACCAGCAGAAGTCCCCTGCTCTTCTTTGAATACTGCCATGGGATCTTTTACATCCACCTGAGAGAGTAGGCGGGGCCTCGGGTTAATATTTCATCCAAAAGACTGCACCTCCGACAGTGCAGGACTCCCTCAGCACTGCACTGGAGTGTCAGTCTGGATTATATGCTCAAATCTCTGGAGTGCGATTTCAACCACAACGTTATGACTCAGAGGAGAGAATGTGATCACTGAGCCATGGCTGACTTTAGGATACTTAAATATCCTATTAAATATGCCTGGTGGGTGCTGAGATTTGGGTGCCATTACTGGGGCCAGTGGATGCTTGAAGTGCAGATTGAAACAAGTTTATCCAGCAGCAGCAACAGGAGCAGGCCAGTCAGCCCCTCGAGTCTGTTCCCTTATTCACTTAGGCCAGCGGCGGATGGGACTGCAGCCCCAGGCCCACCAAATAAACGTAGGAAAAAAATATAAAGCCTCCCAAATAGGCTGAATAGAATCGACAATAAGAGAGGAAAAACAAGTCCGAGGAAAATAGATTCACCTATATACGGGGTATATACACCTATATACACTAATGTAAAGGGAAGGTGGCTCAACCGTGGCTATCAAGGGAAATCAGGGATAGTATTAAAGCCAAGGAAGTGGCATACAAATTGGCCAGAAATAGCAGCGAACCTGGGGACTGGGAGAAATTTAGAACTCAGCAGAGGAGGTCAAAGGGTTTGATTCGGGCAGGGAAAATGGAGTACGAGAAGAAGCTTGCAGGGAACATCAAGACGGATTGCAAAACTTTCTATCGATATGTAAAGAGAAAAAGGTTAGTAAAGACAAACGTAGGTCCCCTGCAGTCAGAATCAGGGGAAGTCATAACGGGGAACAAAGAAATGGCGGACCAATTGAACAAGTACTTTGGTTCGGTATTCACGAAGGAGGACACAAACAACCTTCCGGTTATAAAAGGGGTCGGGGGGTCTAGTAAGGAGGAGGAACTGAGGGAAATCCTTATTAGCCGGAAAATTGTGTTGGGGAAATTGATGGGATTGAAGGCCGATAAATCCCCAGGACCTGATGGACTGCATCCCAGAGTACTTAAGGAGGTGGCCTTGGAAATAGTGGATGCATTGACAGTCATTTTCCAACATTCCATTGACTCTGGATCAGTTCCTATCGAGTGGAGGGTAGTCAATGTAACCCCACTTTTTAAAAAAGGAGGGAGAGAGAAAACAGGGAATTATAGACCGGTCAGCCTGACATCGGTAGTGGGTAAAATGATGGAATCAATTATTAAGGATGTCATAGCAGTGCATTTGGAAAGAGGTGACATGATAGGTCCAAGTCAGCATGGATTTGTGAAAGGGAAATCATGCTTGACAAATCTTCTGGAATTTTTTGAGGATGTTTCCAGTAGAGTGGACAAGGGAGAACCAGTTGATGTGGTATATTTGGACTTTCAGAAGGTGTTCGACAAGGTCCCACACAAGAGATTGATGTGCAAAGTTAGAGCACATGGGATTGGGGGAAGTGTGCTGACATGGATTGAGAACTGGTTGTCAGACAGGAAGCAAAGAGTAGGAGTAAATGGGTACTTTTCAGAATGGCAGGCAGTGACTAGTGGGGTACCGCAAGGTTCTGTGCTGGGGCCCCAGCTGTTTACACTGTACATTAATGATTTAGATGAGGGGATTAAATGTAGTATCTCCAAATTTGCAGATGACACTAAGTTGGGTGGCAGTGTGAGCTGCGAGGAGGATGCTGAGAGGCTGCAGAGCGACTTGGCTAGGTTAGGTGAGTGGGCAAATGCATGGCAGATGAAGTATAATGTGGATAAATGTGAGGTTATCCACTTTGGTGGTAAAAACAGAGAGACAGACTATTATCTGAATGGTGACAGATTAGGAAAAGGGGAGGTGCAAAGAGACCTGGGTGTCATGGTACATCAGTCATTGAAGGTTGGCATGCAGGTGCAGCAGGCGGTTAAGAAAGCAAATGGCATGTTGGCCTTCATAGCAAGGGGATTTGAGTACAGGGGCAGGGAGGTGTTGCTACAGTTGTACAGGGCATTGGTGAGGCCACACCTGGAGTATTGTGTACAGTTTTGGTCTCCTAACCTGAGGAAGGACATTCTTGCTATTGAGGGAGTGCAGCGAAGGTTCACCAGACTGATTCCCGGGATGGTGGGACTGACCCATCAAGAAAGACTGGATCAACTGGGCTTGTATTCACTGGAGTTCAGAAGAATGAGAGGGGACCTCATAGAAACATTTAAAATTCTGACGGGGTTAGACAGGTTAGATGCAGGAAGAATGTTCCCAATGTTGGGGAAGTCCAGAACCAGAGGTCACAGTCTAAGGATAAGGGGTAAGCCATTTAGGACCGAGATGCGGAGGAACTTCTTCACCCAGAGAGTGGTGAACCTGTGGAATTCTCTACCACAGAAAGTTGTTGAGGCCAATTCACTAAATATATTCAAAAAGGAGTTAGATGAGGTCCTTACTACTAGGGGGATCAAGGGGTATGGCGAGAAAGCAGGAATGGGGTACTGAAGTTGAATGTTCAGCCATGAACTCATTGAATGGCGGTGCAGGCTAGAAGGGCCGAATGGCCTACTCCTGCACCTATTTTCTATGTTTCTATGTACCTATATACAGAAGTACCTATATACATTAATGTACCGATATACAGAACAGAATATGTACTCGTCTGTTTCATTTCACGTTATTGAGAGAAATTTGAATATATATATGTTAGGAATCGAGTATTGCAATATTACCAGAACTAGAATATATAGCTACTTGATACAGAATATATGCTTTCATTGTTGAACATACCGGCCTATGTTTCCAGACTCAGAATCAGAATCGTACACGTAATGTAATGAACAGAACTATCGGCCCGTTGGGATCAGTTTGCCCCAGGCTCATCAGGCCCTGAATCCGGGCCTGGGGGTGGCTGATGTGTCTGTCGAATCCATTTACCCACCGTGGATCCATACCCTTGATACACTTACCCAGCAACAAACTCAGTCTTGAAAGCTCCAACTGACGCCCCGCAGTTACAGCCTTTTGGGGGCGAGAGTTGCGTGTTCTCACTATCTGTCACTTTACGGCGGGATCTTATCATCATTTCTTTGGGTCCTTTTCCCGCCCGGCTGCCGGCCAAAGTGTCAGCCTTGCCAGCGGGAGTTGGGGGAGAGCAGAGGCAGGAGCTGCAAGCGTGGACCCTGGGAGACGGTCAGTGGGGAGGTGGACAATCTATGATCGGAACTCACTGGGGGAAGAGGGGTTGATCAACGCTCGCAGCAGCGGGGACAGGTCGGGGCTGGAGGGAGAGGCGCTCTCGGGGCAGAGTGGGGCGATTGGGGCTGGAGAACCTGTTTGACACACCGATAATTCTGTGCGGGCTGCACAGACCAACCGCGGAACCCTCGCTGCACAATACAAGGCGGTAGAATGCAAAGTGCCCCCAGCGCCTGTGTCTCCACGCTGACTCAGTCCCAGTCAATCAACGAGCAAAGCTCTTTCCAGCTTTACATTTCTGCCCGTCCTATCCCCCGCCCCAAATTGGACACAAGCCGGAAATTGACCAAGATGCGGAACTGAGGGTAGGATCAGTCCAGTTGGCCCACCAAGCCTGCCCCACAATATGATGGTCGGAGCATCGCGACTACACACTTGCTACCCCGCTCCCACAGCCCGGTAATCTCCTGGGATGGGGCAAAAATTCATCAGAGAAAAACCCCAGGGCCACAGAGGGAAAAAACTAACCCGGGAAATTCAGGCGATGGATACCAGCCCGGGCGCTCACCTGGGCCAAGTGTTACCTGTAAAACCACGTGGCTTCGATCTGATGCTGCCTCTGCCCGGATAACGTTCAGGAGAGATGCAGGTTTCTGGCGCTGCTCAATGGGTCTGAGCTGTGGTGGCCACACGGTCCCTGCCCCGAGTCAGAGCGAAAGAGTGGAACCCCCAAGGTCTGTCAGCGCCTGCGAGGTTCCATAGTGCGGCCTCCCCAGCTAATGATTAACAGGGGCAGCAAAGGCCAGGCTGCAACCGCTCGTTATCATCACATTTAAGACTGAGGAGTTGGAAGGACACTTTGCGTTCACACTTGCTGAGTCAACAAGCACAGAGCAACAACTTGCATTTATATAGTGCCACAGTGCCACCTGCCGCCGGGGAAGGTGCATCACTTCATCGACCGTTCGGGGGCAGCACCAGGCCATTCGACCCACAAAGCTTGTACCAGTGTTTTCCTCCACATGAGCCACCTAGTTTAATCCTCCTCACTTCCCCTTTCTTTTCCCAGATTATTTTTAAGGTTGTGGCAGAGAATTCCACATTCTAACCACATTTCCTTTCTGAGCTCCCTATTAACTTTTGTGCTCTCGCGATAGAATCTCACTGACTTCATGAACCCCGCCCTCATCCCTGATATCCCGCTGTGCCTGCACTCTACTCTTTCAAACATTACTGCATCCTTCCTATAATAGGATAGCCCAAACTGTACACTTTACCGCTTTTCTGTTTTCGCGGCGAAAACGGAGGTGGGGCGGGAAAGTTACCGTCCAGGAATAGTTTGTGTTTTTGTAAGGAATTTTCGCCAGCTGGGCCCTGCGCCAGGGTGCGCCGCGCGAAGTGAGGCATTGTACAACTTTCCAGGCGCAAAAATGGGAAACTCGCGAACTAAGGTGTCGGGCCCTATGCGCCTCGAGAGAGGCCTTAGGGGGGATAGACCCACAAGAACATTCCCCAAACTTCACCCACACGTCCTGCAATGTATGAATGCCTGGGTTTACCTGCCACCAGGGGGAGCGACCGTCGGGTGTCATTGGGCCACAGACGCACACGTGCAGTCCTTGTATATAAAGAAAGCCTCCATGTTTAATGCTCTCTTTGAAAGCTAATAAAGTAGAGGCAGGTCGCACCTGATTGAGTTCACGGTACTAAAGTACTTTTGAGGTATACCTCCACAACACAAATCGCTAAAAGAATTAAAAGAATAACCACTGGCACTTACGAGAGGGTTATACACGCTCCGCAAAGCCCGGCCCGGTCGTGGCGGGCTGCAGGAGACCCCAGCCCCCAATTTCACGCTGCTCCGGCAAAGGACCGGAAAATCCAGCCGTCGTACAGGAATTCTTTCCTCCAAAAGGCTGTGGCTGCTGGGGGTCACTTGGAGATTCATAGATTTTTTTTGTTGGGTGAAGGTATCAAGGGGTCTGGATCCAAGGGGCGTAAATGGATTAGACACACACACATCCGCCTAAGTGAATAAGGGAACAGACTCGAGGGGCTGAATGGCCTGCTCCTGTTGCTGCTGCTGGATAAACCTGTTTCAATCTGCACTTCAAACATCCACTGGCCCCAGTAATGGCACCCAAATCTCAGCACCCACCAGGCAGTTGTATACTGAGTATTTAAGTATCCTAAGGTCAGCCATGGCTCAGTGATCACATTCTCTCCTCTGAGTCATAACGTTATGGTTGAAATCCCACTCCAGGGGTTTGAGCATATAATCCAGACTGACACTCCAGTGCAGTGCTGAGGGAGTCCTGCACTGTTGGAGGTGCAGTCAATTGGATGAAATATTAACCCAAAGCCCCGCCTACTCTTTCAGGTGAATGTAAAAGATCCCATGGCACGATTCACAGAAGAGCAGAGGAGTTCTGCTGGTGTCCTGGCCAATATTTATCCCTCAATTAGTGTCACTGAAACAAATGAACTGATCATTTATCTAATCATAGCCTGTAGGACTTGCTGCGCGCACATTGGCTGCCGTGTTTCCCTCCAACCATTGCTACACTTCAAAAGTTCCCCATTGGTTGTGAAGTGCTTCAGGATGTCCTGAGGATGTGAACTGTGCAATTTAAACACACGTTCTATTCTCCCCGGGGTGCATTTGTTTGTCATTCCAGTGGGGGCAGACTTTAAGCAAATTCTGGCAGTCATGTTGCTGTGGGAAGAGTAATTTTTCTGCTATTCTGTGAGGTTTTTCTGAGCTTCCAGGTGTGAGCCACAGAGCAGTAAGCTGCAGCGAGAGGAGCTGTGAGCTGGGAGAAGCTGTGTCCATTGAAGCAAGGGCCAGCACTGGGTGTGGGAATTCGAGACAGATATTGTCCGACCATTGCAGCGTTTGCATTGTTTGTTGCGACAAGCCTTCATTTTGTGCTCCGTGGTTACCGAATGTAAAGTTGGAATTCGGGAACTCTGAGGAGACCAGATTTATGTTTTACAATCTGAAAGTTCTGAATCTTTTAACTCTTAAACTGCTTGGACTCTTGTTCCTTGAGATTTCCCATATTCATCCCTGAGTATTCGGTGGCAGAGCGCTGTCAGGAGCAGTAATGTAATACAATTAAAAATGTACATTAAAAAAAGTTTTAAAAGCTGTTCTCCTGTTCTCTATCCCCCTCCCCATTCACTTCTCCCCTTCCCATTGTTCTCTCCACCTCTCCATTCTCTTCCCCCCTCCCCATTCTCGGTGACCCCCAGCCGATATCACACTGGGTCCTCAGTCACCCACCTCCCCGCCACAACAACGATCTTAACTTGAAATTTGTAAATCTGTTAGCATCGCAAAATCGCAGATGGGAATGGCCGTTGGAACTGCAACAGCCAGGGGTCACTCTGCCTCTGTGGCTGAGGAGTAAACACCTTAAATGCTGAACTGACATGCAGCGATTGAACATCAAAGGATGAAGTTCAGTTTTCGAGTCACTGCTCAGGATGCTAATGGTTGGCGTTCTGCACCAAATTACATCGAATATACAGTACAAGGAACAGGCCAAACTAGCCTGTCCAGGTGTTCAAACTTCTCACCAGTCTCCTCCCATCCCATTCCATCCACCTCATCTCAGCTTGTCAGCATATTTTTCGATTCTCTTAAGTGGGGATGTATAGGATATTGTCGTACAGCCTATAATAAGAGCATTGGGTTACTTTGCTGTTAAATGCTCTATATAAATGCAACTTGTTGCTATCCCAATTGGCCTTATATGGAGGTACTATAGGGTATCGCCATGCATTCTTTACCTCTTCCCTCCTGCGGCGACCGGACCTCTTCTCCTTCAGCGGCGTTCGGACCTGATCTCCCCCACAGGCTTACTTCACGCTCCCGACTGGATGTGGCTGACTCAGCTGCTCCACTCCAGCGGAGATCGGGCCTCCCCCAGCGGAGATCAGGCCTCCCCCAGCGGAGATCGGGCCTCCCCCAATGACAGCGGCTGGGCCTCTCCTCCTCCAGCAGCAATTGGGCCTCCTCCTCTTCGACAAACGACGGCTGACCTCACCTCCTCCTTCGGCGGCAGCTGGACCTCACCTCCTCAGCGGCGACAGGGCCTCTCCTTCCCCGCCGATGACTTGGCCTCTTCTCCCCAGCACGTGGTGAGTACCATAGCTGTGACCACCCTGACCTTCCACACTGAACTCCAGGGGACCTCTAACCCTCCCAATGCCTGCCCCCCAACCAAGCAGCAGGCCACCTACCATCAAGGGCGCTACTCAGCGCTGAGCTTGCGGCCAACATCTCGCCGTAGGCAACTAGGCTCATACAGCAGTGCCTGGTCTCCAGTCGTCTTAGACCCCCTTGCCACTGGACCAAGACCTTGCTCAACTAAGCCCGTGTGGTTGCCGGTGTGCAACGATCACCCCTCGCTCAGGCATCTTCCACTCATCTAATATGATGATTACCTCCAATACAAGTTTGAGGGATAGGAATAATTGAAACTCTGGTCAATACACTTTATTAATTCACGCCAATGAGATAATAAAGCACAACCCTTTACATGCAGTGTAAATGAGATATAGGTCCCAATTATATATCCCATACCAGGGACCTCATCAGAAAATCAAGGGGGAAAAATTCCATTGCGCCCAGTTTTGGGGCAGTAACACTTGCCTCTCGCTAGAAATTGGGGTTACCATCCCCGAAAGGAAGTGGGGCTGCAAAATAACGCGCTCCATTTCAAATTTCTGGGGCGCTAGCGGGGCGGACACGACGGGACCGGGGCACAGCATTACGCACTATGCCGCGCAGCTTCCTGCCTGGGGGAGGGGGAGCTCTCCCTTAATTAAAGGGAAGGGCCCAAGCTACAAATACTGCAATATAAAAATGGGCCTACTGGTGTATTCAGTCGAATTAAAGGTGACACAAATGGAAACAGTTATAATTACAGCCCTGTACAATTTTCTTTATTAGTTCATGGAATGTGGGCATCACCGGCAAGGTCGGCATTTATTGCCCATCCCTAATTGCCCTTGAGAAGGTGGTGGTGAGCCGCCTTCTTGAACTCTGCAGTCCGTGTGGTAAAGGTTTGCCCACCCTGGATGGTGACGAGCTTCTTGAGTGTTGTTGGAGCTGTACTCATCCAGGCAAGTGGAGAGTGTTCCATCACACTCCTGACTTGTGCCTTGTAGATGGTGGAAAGGCTTTGGGGAATCAGGAGGTGAGACACTCGCCGCAGAATACCCAGCCTCTGGCCTGCTCTTGTAGCCACAGTATCTACATGGTTGGTCCAATTAGGTTTCTGGTCAATGGTGACCTTCAGGATGTTATGGTGGGCGATTCAGTGATGGTAATGCCTTTGTATGTCAAGGGGCGGTGGTTAGACTCTCTCTTGATGGTGATGGTCATTGCCTGGCACTTGTGTGGTGAATGTTACTTGCCACTTATCAGCCCAAGCCTGAATGTCGTTCAGGTCTTGCTGCATGCAGTCATGGACTGCTTCATTAGCTGAGGGGTTGTGCATGGAATCATCAGCGCACATCCCCACTTCTGACCTTATGATGGAGGGAAGGTCATTGCTGAAGCAGCTGAAGATGGTTGGGCCTAGGACACTACCCTGAGAAACTCCTGCAGCTATATCCTGGGGTGGAGATGATTGACCTCCAACAACCACAACCATCTTCCTTTGTGCTAATTCTGCCACCTGTGTGCTAACTCGCACCAAATCCCACTCAACAACCTCCCCTGTGCTTGCTGACTTGCATTGACTCCCAGTTAAGCAACGCCTCGATTTTAAATTTCTCACCCTTGTATTCAAATCCCTCCATGGCCTTGCCCCTCCCTATCTCTGTAATCCCCACCAGCACTATAATCCTCCTAGACCTGTGCACTCAGCCTATTCTGGCCTTTTGAATATCCCTGATTTTAAATGCTCCACCACTGGTGGTCGTGCTGCCTAGATCCTCAGCTCCAGAATGCCCTCCATAATTGTCTTCGCCTCTTCACTTCTCCTTCCTCTGTTAAGAAGCTCCTAAAAACTTAGCTCTTTGAACTAACTTTCGATCATCTGATCTAACAGCTCCTTATATGGCTCGGTGTCTAATTTAGATTTTTTTTGATAAACGGTCCTATGAAGTGACTTGGGAAATGTTATTACGTTAAAGATGCAATATATTGTTATTGTTATTGTGCTAGGTATGTGTCATGTATGTACTGTTGGGATCACTAGCCACTAAATGGCGTCACTGTTGGAGGCCATTGTGCTGCATGCACGTGTGTGCAGCCCAAGTATAAAAGGCCAGTCATTTTGTATACTAGTCACTTTGGGCCTTAATAAAGCAGAGCCAAGGTCATACCTCTTGGAGTTAAACAGTACTCAGTCTGACAGTTATTGCAGACACAACATTTGGTGACGAGGCAACCTTTGCATGCAGAAATGAGCACAATTGGATTGTTGGAGCGATTTGTGGAAGGAGAAGATTGGACAGACTTTGTGAGCTGTTTGAACCAGTTCTTTGTGGCCAACAAAATGGAGGAGGTCAGCAACGCAGATCGGCGCCGGGAGGTGTTCCTCACGGTTTGCGGTCCAGAAATTTATGGTCTGATAAAGAAATCAACTCCTGCCTGTGAGTCCAATAGAGAAGACGTATGCAGAATTGTGTACACTGGTACAGGACCACGTTAAGCCAGACGAAGGCATCATTATCTCGAGATACAGATTTTAATCGCACGTTCGCTCAGAGGGCCAGAATGTGGCAGAATTTGTTGCCGACCTGAGACGTCTAGCGGGACCGTGTAAGTTTGGGGCTGAGTTGGCAGACATGCTGCGGGACTTCTTTGTAATAGGCATCAACCACGAGGTGATCCTGCGTAAACTACTGGCGGTGGAGACGTTGGACTTGAACAGGCCCATCACGATCGCTCAGTCATGCATGACGATGGATAGAAGTCTAAAGCAGATATCAGTGAAAAATCAAAACTCAGCAAGTACTGTAAATGTGATTGTTTCGGCAGAGCGGCACATAGCAGGGCCTACCCGACTGTGTATGCAAAACCTGTTTCTGCCCAAAGTCTGCCAGCGGGAATGTATCCGATTTCTCCATGTTGGCGTTGTGGGGGAAATCACCGGCACCAGCAGTGCCGATTTAAGCAATATCGTTGCAAAGGCTGTCTGAGAGTGGGGCACCTCCAGCGCAAGTGTCCTCAGATGAGCAAGCATGCTGTGACACACCACGTGGAGTATGATGGTCAGACTAGTGCGGATCCGGATACGCAATCCGAGATACCAGAGGAGGAAGTGTATGGACTGTACTCGGTCCTAACTAAGAGCAAACCGATAATGATCAACGTGAAATTTAATGGGGTGCCGGTATCGATGGAACTGGACACTGGGGCAAGTTAATCGATAATGAGCCAGAGGGCATTCGACAAGCTGTGGGATACTAAGGCTGTGAGGCACAGGCTGAGTCCAGTCAATGCCAAGTTGCGCACGTACACCAAAGAACTCATAACGGTGAATGTCAGTGCCACAATTAAAGTGTCGTATGACGGTGTGATTCAACGAGTTACCACTATGGATTGTCCCAGGCAATGGCCCAACGCTGTTCGACAGGAACTAGTTTGAAAAAATCAGATGCGACTGGAACAACATCAAGGCGTTGTCGTCGGAGGAAGATACATGTGCCCAAATATTGAGCAAGTTCCCCTTGCTGTTCGAACCAGGTATCGGCAACTTCACGGGAGCCAAGGTGCAGATCCACGTGGATTCGGATGCAAGACCCGTCCATCATAAAGCTCGGGCAGTTCCGTATATGATGAGGGAGAAGGTCGAAATCGAACTGGATAGACTCCAGTATGAAGGGATCATATCACCAGTTGAATTTAATGAATGTGTTGAAAAGTGATGGCACAGTCAGAATCTGTGGAGACTACAAGGCTACGAATCAACAGGGTTTCGAAACAGGATCAGTACCCATTACCGAAGGCTGATGACTTGTTTGCAATGCTAGCCGGGGGGGGGAAGTCGTTCACCAAACTGGACTTGACATCGGCCTACATGACATAGGAGTTGGTCGAGACGTTGAAGAGACTTGCGTGCATTAACACGCATAAAGACTGTTTAATTATCACGGGTGCCCTTTTGAAATTCGCTCGGCTGCAGCAATATTTCAGAGGAACATGGAGAGTCTACTGAAATCCGTTCCCAGAATCGTCGTGTTCCAAGATGACATCCTGATCACAGGTCGTGATTCCGAGGAACATCTGAACAACCCGGAAGAGGTTCTACATCATCCGGACAAAGTGGGACTCAGACTGAAATACTCGAAGTGCGTCTTCATGGCACCAGAGGTCGAATTCCTGGGGAGCAAAATTGCTGCTGACGGCATCAGGCCCACGGACGCGAAAACCAAGGCCATCAAGAATGCACCCAAGCCACAGAGTGTGACGGAGCTGCGTTCGTTCCTGGGTCGACTCAACTACTTCGGCAACGTCTTACCTAAATTGAGCACCTTATTAGAACCACTGCACATGCTGCTAAGAAAAGGTGACAACTGGGTGTGGGGTGCATCTCAAGACAGAGCTTTTGAGAAAGCCATTAATCTGCTTTGCTTTAACAAGCTGCTGGTACATTATGACCCATGTAAACGTTTAGTATTGGCCTGTGATGCTTCGTCATATGGAATTGGTTGCGTGCTCCAACAAGCCAATGTGTCGGGTAAACTTCAACCAGTCGCGTATGCTTCAAAAAGTTTGTGTAAAGCGGAAAGAGCCTACAGCATTGTAGAGAAAGAAGCACTACCCTGTGTGTATGGGGTTAAAAAGATGCATCAGTACCTGTTCGATCTTCGGTTTGAACTGGAGACAGATCACAAGCCGCTCATTTCATTGTTCTCTGAAAACAAAGGTATCAATACCAATGCTTCATCCCGCATCCAGAAGTGGGCGCTGACATTATCCGCTTATGATTATGTCATTTGCCATAGACCTGGCACCGAGAATTGTGCCGATGCTTTGAGCCGTCTGCCGTTGCCCACACTGGAGGTGGAAACGCCACAACCGGCGGACCTATTGTTAGTTATGGATGCTTTTGAGAGTGAAGGAACCCCTGTCACGGCTGAACAAGTTAAGACCTGGTCCAGCCAGGACCCGATTTTATCAGTGGTGAAGTTGCATCCTCAAAGGTGATTGGTCTGCCAGACCCAAGCAAATGTGTGAGGGGACCAGACCTTACATTCGTCGCAAAGACGAACTGTCTATTCAGTCGGATTGTATACTGTGGGGCAATCGTGTTGTTATGCCCAAGAAAGGGAGAGAGAAATTTGTATGTGAGCTACATAGCACACATCCCGGCATTGTAATGATGAAAGCCATCGCCAAGTCTCATGTATGGTGGCCGGGAATTGACTCTGAGCTGGAATCATGTGTGCATCAGTGCAACACTTGCATGTAGCTCAGCAAAGCACCAGCGGAATCACCACTGAGTCTGTGGTCGTGGGCATCTAAACCATGGTCCAGGATCCACATACACTTTGCAGGTCCCTTCCTGGGGAAGACGTTTTTAGTTGTGGTGGATGCATATTCGAAATGGATAAAGTGTATAATCATGTCATCCAGCACATCCACAGCTACCATTGAGAATCTCAGTGTCATGTTCGCAACACATGGTCTGCCTGACATCGTTGTTAGCGACAACGGATCGTGCTTCACCAGTCAGGAGTTTCAAGAGTTCATGAAACTCAATGGTATCAAACATGTGAGGTCAGCATCATTCAAACCTGCATCCAATGGGCAAGCAGAACATGCTGTCCAAATCATAAAGCAGAGTATGAAGCGAGTAACCCAAGGGTCACTGCAGACCCGCTGTCATGCATACTGCTTAGTTACAGGACAAGACCACACATACTTACTGGGGTCTCACCTGCTGAACTAATGATGAAGAGAGGTCTTAAGACCAAGCTATTTCTTGTACACCCTGACTTGAATAATCATGTTGAATATAGAAGACAAAGTCAGCAAGAGTATCACAATCGCACAGCTGTGTCACGCGACATTTCTGTAAACTATCCTGTATATGTTCTGAATTATGGTCAGGGTCCCAAGTGGATCGCTGGTACTGTCATGGCCAAGGAGGGCAGCAGAGTATTTATTGTCAAGCTCAAAAATGGGCAAACATGCAGGAAACATATGGATCAGTCAAAGCTGCGGCACACAGACGAACCGGAACAGTCGGAGGAAGAGATAATCGACGACCAACCAATCTACCCCCCAGTCATCAGAGGACTCAGTGGTCATCAGTGAATCGGGACTTTCAATCACTGACCTGTTCAATGAAAATGGACTTTCAATCCCTGACATGGCCATTACCACTCCCACCAGGTCAGCCACCCAGCCACCAATCACAACAGATTCTGAACACTCACCCAAGGCTGGAGTTGAACTGAGATGGTCAACCCGGGAGCGTAAACACCAGACCGTCTCAAGTTGTAAAAGACTGTGTTAATATCTCAGAGGGGGATATTGTCATGTATGTACTTTTGGGATCACTAGCCACTAGATGGCATCACTGTTGGAGGCCATTGGGCCACGTGTGTGCAGCCCAAGTATAAAAGGCCAGCCATTTTATATATTAGTCACTTTGGGCCAGAATAAAGCAGAGCCAAGGTTATAACTCTTGGAGTTATACAGTACTCAGTCTAACAGTTATTGCATACACAACAGTATGACTCCAGCCAATGGAGAGTTTTCCCCCTGATTCCCATTGACTTCAATTTTACGAGGGCTCCTTGATGCCACATTCGGTCAAATGTTGCCTTGATGTCAAGGGCAATCACATTCACCTCCCCTTTGGAATTCAGCTCTTTTGTTCATGGGCCAAGGCTGTAATGAGGTCTGGAGCCGAGTGGTCCTGGTGGAACCCAAACTGAGCATCGGTGAGAAAGTGCCATTCATATTAATGTTGATGACACCTTCCATCACTTTGCTGATGATTGAGAGGAGACTGATGGGGCGGTAATTGGCCGGATTGGATTTGTCCTGCTTTTTGTGGGCAGGACATACCTGGGCAATTTTCCACATTGTCGGGTAGATGCCAGTGTTGTAGCTGTACTGGAACATCTTGGCTGGAGGCGCGGCTAGTTCAGGAGCACAAGTCTTCAGCACGACAGCCGGGATGTTGTCGGGGCCCATAGCCTTTGCTGTATCCAGTGCACTCAGCCGTCTTGATATCACGTGGAGTGAATTGAATTGGCTGAAGACTGGCTTCTGTGATGGCGGGGACCTCGGGATTCCAGATTTATTTAATGAAGTGAATTTAAATACCGCAGCTGCCATGGTGGGATTTGAACTCCTGCCTCTTGCCTCCTCTACTTTTCTACTTCTAATATAGTCCAGTCCTATAGATTACTGGTCCAGGAACGTAACGACTCCGCTACTGTTCTCTCAGTGACTGAAGATTGCAGCAAATGGCATCACAGTGATTATGTCGGAGTGAGTTAAGAATAAGTTACAATTGTCAGAGCGTAACATTCCCTTATTTGATCAGTTTCATTATTTTGGTGTTTTTCAGATGGCTTCTGTGATATCTTCACAGAACACAGCACACACAGCTTCCTAACATGCAGGCTGCTCTCTCGGAACTCTCCGGAAAGCCTGTTCTGTTTAATGATTAACTATATAGTTGCAGTACACAATACGTCCACATCCACAATGTGGAGCTAAAAGCATTACAAGCTTACAGACATTACACTTCTCCCTCCTTAATGAAAAAGCCATCATAACAAACATCATAAATAACTTTCATTTTTATACATATTTACAAATTTAACTTTACCACTTGTTTTCTGTTTCGAAGAGGATACCTTCGCTCTCGAACAGAACCTTCCAAACATGGCGTTGATTTCACACTCATTTGAGGCTCATCCTGAGGAACGTTTTCCTCCACGGAATTTCCTTGATTTTCATTTGCACTCACTCAAACTTCAGGCTCTTTGTTTTCCTGACTCGGACTCAGACTTTCATTCTGATTCTCTCCTGGATTTGTTTCCAGTACATTGGAATTAGGATTTGTTACTGGTATATCAAAACTATCTGATGAATCAGAAATAATTGAATCATTCCCACCTTCAACTCCTTCCATGTCTGTAGGTAAAATATGATCAATATGGACAAACCTAACCTGTTCATTATCAAGCATCTTTATCAAATATGTGCGAGGACCACATATCTTCACCACTTTTCCGGGTAACCACTTTAACCATTTATGGTGATGGTTCTTTACTCTCACCTTCTGGTTTAATTTCACACTGCTCTCGTTTACTCTCCCTTTATCGTGATGCTCTTTTTGTCTTAATTGTGTCTCTTCTACAGACTGTGCCAAATTTGGCTTTAACAATGAGAATCTGGTTCGTGGCTGTCATTTGAGAAACAACTCTGTTGGTGTTCTATTTCGATATGTAATCAAAAAATTAGCCAATTTGTGATCAAATGACAACTGTCGTTTTCTTGAATTTGGATCTAACATTTGTTTTATGAGGGCACATTTGACAATTTGTATAGTGCGCTCTGCTGCACCATTCGAAGCAGGATGGTATGGTGGAACCTTAGTATGTTTCACACCATTTTTGCTCGTGAATTGTGCAAATTCTTCTGAACTAAATTGTGATCCATTATCTGAAATAATTTCTTCAGGGAGGCCAAATGCAGAAAATAATTTTTGTAAAATGTCTAATGTTTTACTTGTTGTTATTTTCCATATTGGAAACACTTCAACCCACTTTGAATGGCTATCAATTACAATGAACAATTGTTGTCCATCTAACTCAGTAAAATCAATATGTAGCCTTTGCCACACCCTGGGAGGCCATTTCCATGGCTGTAATGGTACTGGTGGTGGTTGCTTGCTTACCAATTGACATGTCGTACATTGACTCATGATGTACTCTATATCTTTATCAAGAACTGGCCACCATAAATAACTGCGTGCAAAACTCTTGGTCAAGCACATTCCCAGGTACTGGTCATGGAGGTCTCCTAATAATTTGGACCTGAATTTATTTGGTATAACCACTCTTGCATCCCACATGATATCAGTCGATAAAGATTGTAATTCATTCCTACGAATGAAGAATGGGTGTGTATCTTTGTCTGTTATCTGGTTTGGCCATCCATTTGCAATATACTCATACACCTTTGACATCACTACATAATCTTACTTTACCATCAGACTTAGGTAGAACAACAATGGGTGTAGCCCAATTACATCGATCTATCGTACAAATAATGTTCTCAGTCTCTAGTCTTTTGAGTTCTTGCTCAACTCTCTTCTTGAGTGCATATGGTACAGATCTAGCGTCCTTCTGTACCCTGACACTCACCTTGAAGCCTTGGATCTGACTGCCCGTTTTGCAGAACACCTTCGGATACTGCTTGATAATCTCATCCGTTGATGAAAATCTCGCTTCCACACGGAAAATCTTACTCCAATCCAGCTTCAGTGAGCTCAACCAATTTCTTCCTAGTAAAGTAGTCTTGTCTACTTTCACTACTATTAGAGGCAAGCTCTGAAATTGATCTTTATATTTCACCGGTACGGTGATACGGCCTACTACAGAAATTTTCTCTCCTGAGTAGCCTCACAGCTCTATCTTGGATTTCTCCAGTTGGAGATCACGCAATTTGTCACGGTATAGTGACTCCGGTACTACACTCACAGATGCACCCGTGTCAATTTCCATTGGTATCTTGAATCCCGCAACATCTATATGGATTTTGATACTTTCCGAATTGCTGTCCGTTAACCTCGTGCTCCTGATGACGTGTTGTTGTTCTTCCATGCTATGAAGTCTCTTTGGATTTCAACTCATAGCTTTGAACGCTGGACTCATATCTTTAAAAACTGGTTTACCCTTCAGTCGGCATGCCTTTGCAAGATGCCCAATCTTTCTGCAGAAGAAACACTCTGCCTTCACGTATGGACAACTTTGAGGAATGTGTTGTCCCAGGCACCTATAGCACGACTTCGACGTTCTGGTAGAATTTCCAGTTTCTGAGACTTTCGGCCATGCCCATCTTTTACTTTGAACCTGCAGGTGATTTACCTCGGTTGACTGACGACCATAATTATTATTTAATTCTCGGGAATATTGTTCAGCCATACTCATCGACCTCGCTGTCTGACAAGCAATCTCAAAAGTTAAGTCATCTGTCGTCAATAACTTCCTTCTGATCACATCATTTTTTACCCCACAAACAAAACAATCCCATAATGCTCGGTTTTGAAAGTTTCCAAAATTTCAGTGCATTGATAGCTTTTTTAATGCTATGATGTATCACTGATACTTTCATCAATCTTTTCATTCCGAATCCCGAAACTATAGCTTTCAGCAATTTCTAACGGTTTGGGGATATAGTGCTGCTCCAGCTTCATTAAAATCTCTTCAAGCATTGTGTCCTTTGGCTCGTCAGGCACAAGCAGATTTACAAGGGTTTCGTATAATGCCGGACCTGCCACTGTTAAGAAAATCGCTTTCTTAGAAACATAGAAACATAGAAAAGAGGTACAGGAGTAGGTCATTCGGCCCTTCTAGCCTGCACCGCCATTCAATGAGTTCATGGCTGAACATGCAACTTCAGTACCCCATTCCTGCTTTCTCACCATACCCCTTGATCCCCTTAGTAGTAAGGACTACATCTAACTCTTTTTTGAATATATTTAGTGAATTGCCCTCAACAACTTTCTGTGGTAGAGAATTCCACAGGTTCACCACTCTCTGGGTGAAGAAGTTCCTCCTCATCTCGGTCCTAAATGGCTTACCCCTTATCCTTAGACTGTGACCCCTGGTTCTGGACTTCCCCAACATTGGGAACATTCTTCCTGCATCTAACCCGTCTAAACGTTTTAAACGTTTCTATGAGGTCCCCTCTCATTCTTCTGAACTCCAGTGAATACAAGCCCAGTTGATCTAGTCTTTCTTGATAGGTCAGTCCCGCCATCCAGGGAATCAGTCTGGTGAACCTTCGCTGCACTCCCTCAATAGCAAGAATGTCCTTCCTCAGGTTAGGACACCAAAACTGTACACAATACTCCAGGTGTGGCCTCACCAATGCCCTGTACAACTATAGCAACACCTCCCTGCCCCTGTACTCAAATCCCCTCGCTATGAAGGCCAACATTCCATTTGCTTTCTTAACCGCCTGCTGTACCTGCATGCCAACCTTCAATGACTGATGTACCATGACACCCAGGTCTCGTTGCACCTCCCCTTTTCCTAATCTGTCACCATTCAGATAATAGTCTGTCTCTCTGTTTTTACCACCAAAGTGGATAACCTCACATTCATCCACATTATACTTCATCTGCCATGCATTTGCCCACTCACCTAAGCTATCCAAGTCGCTCTGCAGCCTCCTCGCAACTCACACTGCCACCTAACTTAGTGTCATCCGCAAATTTGGAGATACTACATTTAATCCCCTCGTCTAAATCATTAATGTACAGTGTAAACAGCTGGGGCCCCAGCACAGAACCATGCGGTACCCCACTAGTCACCGCCTGCCATTCTGAAAAGTACCCATTTACTCCTACTATTTGCTTCCTGTCTGACAACCAGTTCTCAATCCATGTCAGCACACTACCCCCAATCCCATGTGCTTTAACTTTGCACATTAATCTTTTGTGTGGGACCTTGTTGAAAGCCTTCTGAAAGTCCAAATATACCACATCAACTGGTTCTCCCTTGTCTACTCCACTGGAAACATCCTCAAAAAATTCTAGAAGATTTGACAAGCATGATTTCCCTTTCACAAATCCATGTTGACTTGGACCTATCATGTCACCTCTTTCCAAATGCGCTGCTATGACATCCTTAATAATTGATTCCATCATCTTACCCACTACCGATGTCAGGCTTACCGGTCTATAATTCCCTGTTTTCTCTCTCTCTCCTTTTTTAAAAAGTGGGGTTACATTGGCTACCCTCCACTCGATAGGAACTGATCCAGAGTCAATGGAATGTTGGAAAATGACTGTCAATGCATCCGCTATTTCCAAGGCCACCTCCTTAAGTACTCTGGGATGCAGTCCATCAGGCCCTGGGGATTTATCGGCCTTCAATCCCATTAATTTCCCCAACACAATTTCCCGACTAATAAGGATTTCCCTCAGTTCCTCCTCCTTACTAAACCCTCTGACCCCTCTTATATCCGGAAGGTTGATAGTGTCCTCCAGGGTGAATACCGAACCAAAGTACTTGTTCAATTGGTCCGCCATTTCTTTGTTTCCCGTTATGACTTCCCCTGATTCTGACTGCAGGGGACCTACGTTTGTCTTTACTAACCTTTTTCTCTTTACATATCTATAGAAACTTTTGCAATCCACCTTAATGTTCCATGCAAGCTTCTTCTTGTACTCCATTTTCCCTGCCCTAATCAAACCCTTTGTCCTCCACTGCTGAGTTCTAAATTTCTCCCAGTCCCCAGGTTCGCTGCTATTTCTGGCCAATTTGTATGCCACTTCCTTGGCTTTAATACTATCCCTGATTTCCCTTGATAGCCACGGTTGATCCACCTTCCCTTTTTTATTTTTACGACAGACAGGAATGTACAATTGTTGTAGTTCATCCATGCGGTCTCTAAATGTCTGCCATTGCCCATCCACAGTCAACCCCTTAAGTATCATTCGCCAATCAATCCTAGCTAATTCATGCCTCATACCTTCAAAGTTACCCTTCTTTAAGTTCTGGACCATGGTCTCTGAATTAACTGTTTCATTCTCCATCCTAATGCAGAATTCCACCATATTATGGTCACTCTTCCCCAAGGGGCCTCGCACAACGGTATTGCTAATTAATCCTCTCTCATTAGACAACACCCAGTCTAAGATGGCCTCCCCCCTAGTTGGTTCCTCGACATATTGGTCTAAAAAACCATCCCTTATGCACTCCAGGAAATCCTCCTCCACCGTATTGCTTCCAGTTTGGTTAGCCAAATCTATGTGCATATTAAAGTCACCCATTATAACTGCTGCACCCTTATTGCATGCACCCCTAATTTCCTGTTTGATGCCCTCCCCAACATTACTACTACTGTTTGGAGGTCTGCACACAACTCCCACTAACGTTTTTTGCCCTTTGGTGTTCTGCAGTTCTACCCATATAGATTCCACATCATCCAAGCTAATGTCCATTCTAACTATTGCATTAATCTCTTCTTTAACCAGCAATGCTACCCCACTTCCTTTTCCTTTTATTCTATCCTTCCTGAATGTTGAATACCCCTGGATGTTGAGTTCCCAGCCCTGATAATCCTGGAGCCATGTCTCCGTAATCCCAATCACATCATATTTGTTAACATCTATTTGCACAGTTAATTCATCCACCTTATTACGGATACTCCTTGCATTAAGACACAAAGCTTTCAGGATTGTTTTTTTAACACCCTTTTTCCTTTTAGAATTTTGAAGTACAGTGGCCCTTTTTGTTTTTTGTCTTGGGTTTCTCTGCCCTCCACCTTTCCTCCTCTCCTTTCTGTCTTTTGCTTTGGTCTCCTTTTTGTTTCCCTCTGTCTCCCTGCATTGATTCCCATCCCCCTGCAATATTAGTTTAACTCCTCCCCAACAGCACTAGCAAACACTCCCCCTAGGACATTGGTTCCGGTCCTGCCCAGGTGCAGACCGTCCGGTTTGTACTGGTTCCACCTCCCCCAGAACCGGTTCCAATGCCCCAGGAATTTGAATCCCTCCCTGCTGCACCACTGCTCAAGCCATGTATTCATCTGCGCTATCCTGCGATTCCTACTCTGACTAGCATGTGGCACTGGTAGCAATCCCGAGAATACTACTTTTGAGGTCCTACTTTTTAATTTAGCTCCTAGCTCCTTAAATTCGTTTCGTAGGACCTCATCCCTTATTCTACCTATGTCGTTGGTACCAATGTACAATACGACAACTGGCTGTTCTCCCTCCATTTTTAGAATGTCCTGCACCCGCTCAGAGACATCCTTGACCCTTGCACCAGGGAGGCAACATACCATCCTGGAGTCTCGGTTGCGGCCGCAGAAACGCCTATCTATTCCTCTTACAATTGAATCCCCTATCACTATCGCTCTCCCACTCTTTTTCCTCCCCTCCTGTTCAACAGAGCCAGCCACGTTGCCATGAACTTGGCTGCTGCTGCCCTCCCCTGATGAGTCATCCCCTTCAACATTACTCAAAGCAGTGTATCTGTTTTGCAGGGGGATGACCACAGGGGACCCCTGCACTACCTTCCTTGCACTGTTCTTCCTGCTGGTCTTCCATTCCCTATCTGGCTGTGGACCCTTCACCTGCGGTAAGACCAACTCGCTACACGTGCTACTCACGTCATTCTCAGCATCGTGGATGCTCCAGAGTGAATCCACCCTCAGCTCCAACTCCGCAACGCGGTCCATCAGGAGCTGGAGGCGGACACACTTCCCACACACGTAGCGCCCAGGGACACTGGAGTCGTCCCTGAGTTCCCACATGGTACAGGAGGAGCATAACGACCGAGCTGTCCTGTCATGACTTAACCCTTAGATAGGCAACAACAATGCTAAAGTTTACTCACTGTTATAGAAGAGAAGAAAGAAAAACTACTCACCAATCACCAGCCAATCACTTACCCCCTTGGCTGTGACATCACCTTTCTGTTTCTTTCTACTTCTTTTTTGCCTTCTTCCTGTAGCTGCACAAGTACGCTTTTTATAGGCCTTACGTTCCAACACAGTCCGGTTCTGGACTGCATTGTCTGGAACTTCGATTGTGTTATTTGCAATGAAATACATTTCTAGCTGATCCACATACGCTTTAAAACGTTCCCGGTTGTGTCTATATTCACCCAAATATCCGATTACACTTGCCATTTTAATTCTCTAGCAGTTCACCCCGTGTGCTGTATTTTTACCTCGGATTTTGTAGCTTTTTTTTCCAAGACAGAAACTTCCAAAGTCTCTCTGTCGGCTGGCTGAATCCTTCACCAACAAAATTTAAGCTTTAAACATCTGAAAAATCTCATCCTCGATCGCCAAATGTGATATCTTCACAGAGCACCACACACAGCTTCCTAACATGCAGGCTGCTCTCTCGCAACTCCCTGAAAGCCTGTTCTGTTTAATGAATAACTATACAGTTGCAGTACACAATACGTTCACATCCACAGTGTGGAGCTACAAGCATTACAAGCTTACAGACATTACAGCTTCCACAGAGAGACCTGCTCTAATCAAACCCTCACTTTGTGAAGCCCAGGCTGGTGAGCTGGTTGGACGATTGTATGGTCTGAAGGTCTCCAGTGTCCAATCAATGCCCAGTTATGATGACCAGAACTTCCACATCCAGGTGTCTGAGACCCAGGGAGCGGAGATCGCAGCAAGAGCTATGTCCTCAAAGTGATGAACACTGCCAATAGCCAAGATGTCGATTTGTTTGAAGGGCAAACACGAATTATGATATTTTTGAACAAGAAAGGTTTTCCTTCTCCCACTCCAATACCAACCATTGAAGGCAGAACTATGTCACTGGAGACGATTGGTGAGTATCATTTATTGTTTACTGAATATTGGGAAGATCAAAGCCATTGTTCTCGGTTCCTGCAACAAACTCCATTCCCTGGACACTGGCTCAATCCCTCTCTCTAATTCCTGTCTGATACTGAACCAGACTTTGCAACCTTGGTGTCATATCTGACCCTGAAATGAGCTATCGACCACATATCCGCAGCATAATTAAGGCCGCCTATTTCCTGCTCCATAACAACGTCCATCTCCGCCCTTGCCTCAGCTCATCCGCTGCTGAAACCCTCATCCATGTTACCTCTAGACTTGACTACTCCAACGCACGCCTGACTGGTCTCCCACATTCTACCCTACGTAAACTAGAGGTGACCCAAAACTCGGCTGCGTGTTTTAACTTGCACCAAGTCCCGCTCACCTATCACCCCTGTGCTCGCTGACCTACATTGGCTTCCGGTTAAACAACGCCTCGATTTCAAAATTGTCTTCCTTATTTCTAAATCCCTCCATGGTCTCGCCCCTCCATATCTCTGTAATCTCCTTCAGCCCCACAATCCCCCGAGATGTCTGCGCTCCTCTAATTCTGCCATCCTGAGCATCCCTGATTGTAATCGCTCAACCATTGGTGGCTGTGCCTTCTGTTGCCTGGGCCCCAAGCTCTGGAACTCCCTGCCTAAAACTCTCCACCTCTCTACCTCACTTTCCTCCTTCAAGACACTCCTTAAAACCTACCTCTTCCCTGCGCTAATTTCTAATTATGCGGCTCGGTGTCAAATTTTTATCGCATAATACTCCTGTGAAGCGTCTTGGGACGTTTCACTACATTAAAGGCGCTATATAAATTCAAGTTGTTGTTGTTTTTGTTACTGTACATTGGTTACAGTTGACCAATCACACAGCCCTTTAAAAATTTGAAACTTTTTATAAGTGTCCATATTTGTATAAATCCCTGCAAACATTATAACTAATTAGAAACCAGTATCTATTTATATCGTTTAGCTTCCGAAAGATTAAGCTAACTAATTGAGCAAGCATTCTGTGTGCTCTTACCCTTTAGAGATTGTGGGGAAGACCATAAAGTCCACCTGGTCCAGTTACTGACCTACCTTCCTGGAACTCCATTGGCCGAAGTCTCTGCAGGCCCGCAGACCTTGTACAAAGCTGGCCGAGCACTTGCTCCAGGCTCTTGAAGTAAGTCCATGTATTCTTCCTCAAAATTTGTCCTTTAAAATGGCCGTGCATGGCACACATGGAAACTGCGATGTAAATCAATCTCTGTCTGTAGTTCACAGTAAAGCCCCCTCCTGTTGTAACAAATCAGACTTGCTCTGAAGCTTCGTAGTCTGACACCACAAAATACATTATGAAGGGATTGTTTGAAAAGCTTTCCTCATTATATATAATCTGTAGGCATCACAGGAATGATTCCACACTCGACCAGCTCCGTTGGGCGGGCCACATTGTTCGCATGCCTGACACAAGACTCCCAAGACAAGCGCTCTACTCGGAACTCCTATTCGGCAGGCGGGCCCCAGGTGGGCAGAGGAAATGTTACAAGGACACCCTCAATGCCTCCTTGATAAAGTGCAACATCCCCACCGACACCTGGGAGTCCCTGGCCAAAGACCGCCCCAAGTGGAGCAAGTGCATCTGGGAGGGCGCTGAGAACCTTGAGTCTCATCGCTGAGAGCATGCAGAAAATAAGCGCAGGCAGCGGAAGGAGCGTGCAGCAAGCCAGTCCCACCCACCCCATCTGTGACAGAGATTGTAATTCCCATATTGGACTGTTCAGTCACCTAAGAACTCACTTTTGGAGTGGAAGCAAATCTCGATTTCGAGGGACTGCCTTTGATGATGATGATTCCAAGCATGAAACAGCAGAAAGTCTGATATCACCAACAGTTGGATTTTGGGGACCTCTGGTCATAACAAACTTATCTTTTTTGTTTCCAAAAAATAAATGTGGAAAGAGGCCAGATATCCCACACATGCAGCATTTTCCTCTAACTCACAGCTGTGGTTGGTGACTACAGCCAGGGCAATATGGAAGATCTTCTTTTATTGTGCTGTGTAACGTCCTTGGCCCATTGGGAGAAGGTTTCACGTGACACACAATGGCCATAGTAGGAGAAGCAGCCATCCAATAAGATAGTGGCACATTGAGAGAAGGGACCACCCAATACATGATGGCCCATTGGGAGTCATCATCACAGGCATAGGTATGATAACTGCCATCATCATAGGTAGTCCCTCAAAATCGAGGAAGACTTGCTTCCACTCTAAAAGTGAGTTCTCAGGTGACTATACAGTCCAATACGGGAATTACAGTCTCTGTCACAGGTGGGTCAGACAGTGTTGAAGGAAAGGGTGGGCGGGGAGTCTGGTTTGCCGCACGCTCCTTCTGCTGCCTGCGCATGCTCTCGGCGACGAGACTCGACTTTCAGCGCCATCCCAGATGCTCTCTCTCCACTTAAAGCAGTCTTGGACCAGGGATTCCCAGGTGCCAGTAGGGATGTTGCACTTTATCAAGGAGGCTTTGAGGGTGTCCTTGAGATGTTTCCTCTGCCCACCTGGGGTCGCTTGCCGTGAAGGAAGGCCATGTACAAGGTTTGGTGCTGTTCCCTGCATTTCTCTTATAGTTGTCGCGCAGTGAAGATCATGTCTCTTTTGCCCCGTAGTGGACGGAATCCGCATTTTGATCTGGGAGGAGGTCTTCAGCCACAGGGAGCAGACAGTTGAGGATTTTAGCGATGACTTTCCCAGTGGTCAACAGTAGGGAGATTCCTCTGCAGTTGCCACAGTCGGACTTGTCCCCTTTTTTGAAGATGGTCACGATTATGGCATCTCTGAGATCTCCCGGCAGGCTCTCCTCCTTCCAGATGAGAGAGATGAGGTCATGCATTTTGTGCCAATAGTGTCTCTCCGCTGTACTTTAGTGCCTCAGCGGGGATTCCATCTGCTCCTGATGCCTTGTTGTTCTTGAGCTGACATTGGGAGTAGGGAGTAGGGAACATCCAATACAGAATGACCCATGGGAGAAGAGACCATCCAATAGATGGTGGCTCAATGGGAGAAGGGGTCACTCAATACACAATGGCCCATTGGGAGATGGGACAACCCAATAGACGATAGCTAACTGGGAGAATGGACCACCCAAAAGATGGTGGCTCCAGTCGGGAATGGAGTCTGATCCCAGGTGGTTTAGTGTCCTATAGTAAGTATTTTCCATGCTGATGTTGGGTGGGGAACATCTGTAACGACTCCCTCGCCGTGTAGACTGAGTTTCCCTCAGTTTTCCCTTTATCTACCGTGCAGACAGGTGTCTATTTTGGTCCAGCCTCATTGTTTCCTGTCTCCTAGATCTAAAATGAACTTTGTCAGGACCTGAACTTGGACCTGTTGATGCTGAATTGTACAGAATTCCACAACAAATCCACAGGAGTTTTTGACACCACACAGCCTGATTGATATATTGGTGGGGAGAAAGTAGTGGATTTGTCCAATTGTTAGGAATTCCAGCACCCTACCCTGAGGAGTCTGCAGCGAGAAGATTTCCTCTGGAATCTTTCAAACACCCACATGCTGGATGAGTACCTGTATGCAGTGGAGCAGGGCACAATCATCGAGTTGTGGAGAAAATTATTCAGCAATTCAGGGAGAAGATACTTCCAAATCTTAGCAAGTTTCGGAAAAGTAAGTGTCCAGCTCTTGTGGCCCTGAAGCCCACAGGGTAGAGATTGACCCTGGGCGGTAATGCAACCGGGGCGCTACCAGTGGGCCGTCAGTTACCCGCCCGCTCGATATTCACATCTACTGTAATCAATGGAATCCAATATCGGGCCAGGTGCATAATGGGCGGCCCAAACGGTAACGTCCCTTTTGGTGTCACCATTTCTAACCCGACAGATCGTAATACTTTCCGTGTGAGGCCGAGCGAAGGCAAGAGAAGAAAGAAAGAACGAAAAGAAAGGAAAGAGAGAAAAGAAAGAAAAACTGAAAGAAAGGATAGGCTTTCATTTATATAGCACCTTTGACGAACTCCCTCCACCTGGAATTCGGGCCATTTTAAACAGGGTGGAATCTGGGAAGATGTAGATTTTGCCCCAGATTGCCTCCCCTTCCCCCTCCGGTGCGGGGGTCCCACTTAACCTCTGCCCCAGCTCCCCATCGGAATTGCAGGCCCAAGGGATTCAATGTATTTCCAGCCGACCTCCCGTGGCATTGCTGACAGTGAGTCAGGCAATACGGTAAAGTGTGACTGCGAAGGTGTGACAAAGCAAGTGTGATGCTTTGAGAAGCACGTGCTATATAACAAGACTTTCAATAGAGCTACATATTAAGTTATAATTTAAGCGTTGTCTTCAGTTATGGATGATAAAACATTGCAATGTTTGTGTCTTTAACAGGCATTAATCACGGGGACTTCAGTCATACCAACATTCTAGTGCAGCCTGTTCATTCTTCAGCTGATCCATCCAACCCGACTCGCCCACAGCAGGCGTTTGATATATCTGGTATACTGGGTTTCAGTGACATGAGCTATGGCTATTGTTGTGTATGGAGAAAGAGTCCGAATGAACATTGTGAGCTCAAAATAAAGTGTGACCGTAGTCTTTTATTACAGATCTCCAGAGTGCCTCTCCAACCTGTGAAGCTTCCTTAAATACCTGTGCTCCCAAGGGATTATGGGATCCCTTGGGACTCCAGGGGATGAGCCCTCTGGTGGCTGTACAGAGTAAATACAAGTCCACATATATAACAACACTCCCCCCCCCCCCCTCCGCCAAAGTCAATAGTGTAACTATTTACAATGTGAGTCGATCTGGTGCCCTTCTTGCTCTGGTTGATCGTCTCGGTGTAAAAGCTGGTGTTGTTGAATCATTTGTTGGGCCCTCGCTGGGCTGCTGTGCAGCTGGTCTCACTGGGCTACCTGATGTGTTGAGCTCTGCCGGACTGCTGTGGATGATGGGTTTTGCTTCGTGGTCAACCGTGGTGCCGGTTGCCACTGGTGTGTATGTTGGGGGATCAAAAAAGGTAGGGTCCAAGTTGGGTTGCTCAGGGCAGTCCGTGAATCTAAGTTTGATTTGGTCCTAGTGTTTCCGGTGAATGAGTCCATTTGAAAGTTTGACCCCGAAACACCCTGCTCCCCTCTTTGGCCACGACAGTGACCTTGTCAATAATTTAATACAAATACAAGATCATTGATTTCAATTTCGCGTGACACATTTGCGATTTCATGGTATGCACTTTGTTGAAGCCGCCTGTTCTCTACCTGTTCATGTAGATCAGGGTGAACTAACGAGAGCCTTGTCTTACGTGCTCTTTTCATGAGCAGTTCTGTAGGTGCGATCCCAGTGAGTGAGTGTGGTCTCGTGCAGTAGCTAAGCAGGACTCGTGATAGGCGAGTCTGCAGTGAGCTTTCAGTTACCCTCTTCGAGCCTTGCTTGATAGTTTGCACTGCTCTCTCTGCCTGACCATTGGACGCTGGTTTAAACGGGGCAGATATGACATCTTTGATCCCGTTACGGGTCATGAATTATTGAACTCAGCACTGGTAAAACATGGCCCGTTGTCGCTCACCAGGACATCGGGTAAGCCGTGTGTGGCAAACATGGCCCGAAGGCTTTCAGTAGTGGCAGCGGACGTGCTAGCCGACATTATCTCACATTCAATCCACTTGGAGTATGCGTCTACAACCACAAGGAACATTTTACCCAAGAACGGGCCTGCATAGCCGACATGTACCCTAGACCACGGTTTGGAGGGCCAAGACCATAAACTTAGCGGCACCTCTCTGGGTACATTGCTGAACTGCGAGCATGTATTACATCTGTGAACGCAGGACTCTAAGTCCACATCGATACCAGGCCACCACACGTGGGATCTGGCTATCGCTTTCATCATTATGATGCCTGGGTGGGTACTGTGGAGGTCATTGATGAAGGTGTCTCTGCCCTTCTTGGGGACCACTAATCGATTGCCCCACAGAAGGCAGTCTGTCTGTATAGACATTTCACCTTTGCGCCACTGAAACGACTTTATCTCTTCCTGCATTTCCACTGGGACACTGGACCAGCTCCCGTGAAGCACACAGCTTTTGACTAGAGATAATAAGGGGTCCTGGCTTGTCCCGGTTTTGATCTGCTGGGCAGTGACGGGTGATTGTTCACTCTCAAATGCTTCCATAACCATGGCTAGATCTGTGGGCTGCGCCATTTCCACCCCCGTGGTGGGCAATGGCAGCCTACTGAGAGCATCGGCGCATTTTTCTGTGCCTGGCCTGTGGCGGATGGCATTGGTGTATGCGGACAACGTGAGCGCCCATTTCTGGATGCGGGCCGATGCGTTGGTATTTATCCCTTTACTCTCGGAAAACAGGGATATAAGTGCCTATGGTCAGTTTCCAATTCGAATTTTAGCCCAAACAGGTATTGATGCATTTTCTTTACCCCATAGACATACGCTAACGCTTCTTTTTCAATCATGCTGTAGGCTCTCTCAGCCTTAGACAGACTCCTGGATGCATAAGCAACCGGTTGCAGTTTCCCGAAATCATTAGCTTGTTGCAACACACACCCGACGCCATATGACGACGCATCACATGCGAGTGTACCAAACGTTTACATGGATCATACAACACAAGCAATTTGTTTGAGCATAACAATTTTCTCGCTTTTACAAAGGCATTTTCTTGGCTTTTGCCCCAAACCTATTCGCCCCCTTTTTGTAGGAAGACATGTAGTGGTTCTAGCAGGGTGCTGAGACCCGGTAAGAAGTTACCAAAGTAGTTCAGGAGTCCCAGAAACGACCGCAGCTCCGTCACATTCTGTGGCCTCGGTGCGTTGTCGATTGCCTCCGTCTTCACGTTGGTGAGCCTGATGCTGTCCGCCGCAAATCTCCTTCCCAAGAACTCCACTTCAGGCACCAGGAAAACGCACTTCGAGCATTTTAACCTGAGCCCCACATGGTTGAGTCGACTATAAACCTCCTCCAGGTTCTGCAGGTGCTCGACTGTGTTCCGACCTGTGACCAAGATATCGTCCTGGAAGACCACGGTATGTGGGACCAACTTCAGTAAACTTTCCATGTTTCGCTGGAATATTGCCGCCGCTGATCGGATTCCAAACGGGCATCTGTTATAAACAAAAAGACCCTTGTATGTGTTGATGCAGGTGAGGGCCCTCGATGATTCCTCCAGTTCTTGCATCATGTAGACTGAAGTCAGGTACAGCTTCGTGAACTTCTTTCTTCCCGCCAGCGTTGCAAAGAGGTCGTCGGCCTTTGGTAGTGGGTATTGGTCCTGCAGGGAGAAATAATTGATAGTTACTTTGTAATTGCCACAGATTCTGACGGTGCCGTCTCCCTTGAGGACTGGAACAATAGGACTGGCCCACTCACTGAACTCGATCGGTGAAATGATGCCCTCTCTTTGCAGCCGGTCTAGCTCGATCTCTACCCTTTCTCTCATCATGTACAGTACTGCTCTCGCCTTATGATAGATGCGTCGCGCCCCTGGAATTAGGTGGATCTGCACTTTTGCTCATTGGAATTTCCCGATACCTGGTTCGAACAGCGAAGGAAATTTGTTTAAGATCTGGGCACATGAAGTGTCGTTAGTGGGCGATAGCATTCGGACGTCGTCCCAGTTCCAACGTATCTTTCCCAGCCAGCTCCTGCCGAGCAGTGTGGGACCATCGCCCGGTACCACCCAGAGTGGTAGTTTGTGCACTGCTCCATTGTAGGAGGCCTTTACGGCAGCACTGCTGATTACAGGAATCAGTTCTTTCGTGTAACTTCTAAGTTTCGTGCGAACTGGAGTTAAGACTGGCCTTGAGGCCTTGTTGCACCACAATTTTTCGAAAGTCTTTTTACCCATGATGGACTGGCTCGTGCCCGTGTCAAGCTCCATTGACACCGGGAGTCCATTTAGTTCAACATTCAGCATTATCGGGGGACAATTTGTGGTGAATGTGTGCACCCCATGTACCTCTGCCTCCTCTATCTGAGGCTCTGGTTAGTCGTGATCCTCCGTGGATCTGTCCTCCTCTGCAACATGGTGGTTTGCAAGTTTAACAGGCTTAGCAGCTCGCCTGCACACCCTCGTTGGAGATGTCCCATTGTTCCACAGTTCTTGCAAACGTACTCTTTGAATCGACATGAATGGAAACAATGAACACCCCCGCAGCGCCAACAAGGTGTTAATGGCCTTGCATTCACCACCCTTGATGGTGGACTCTGAGTCATCTGCGGACGTGCAGCTGCAGGCATGTGTGACCTGCCCTGTACGTTGTGATTCAAAAACAACATCACTTTGTTCTCAGTGCTTGTAGCTGAGAGATTTGCTTCGTATCATTACTGGTGGCAATGAATGCCTGGGCTATCGCTATGGCCTTACTCAAGGTTGGTGTCTCTACAGTCAAAAGTTTGCAAAGTATGGTTTCGTGGCCAATGCCAAATATGAAAAAGTCTCTGAGCATGTGCTCCAAATGTCCTTCAAATTCGCAATGTCCTGCAAAGTGTCTTAGCTCGGCGACATAACTCGCCACTCAGCGGGAGGTCGAGGAGGCGTTGGATAGGTGGAGCAGCAGAGGCGGGAGGCCTACAAAAGGCCCATCAGTCAGGAGGCGCCAGCGGGAGGTCGAGGAGGCATCGGAGAGGCGGAGCAGCGGGAGGTCGAGGAGGGCTTCGGAGAGGCGGAGCAGCGGGAGGTCAAGGAGGGGTCGGAGAGGCGGAGCAGCGGGAGGTCGAGGAGGGGTGAGAGAGAGGCGGAGCAGCGGGAGGTCGAGGAGGGGTTGGAGAGGCGGAGCAGCGGGAGGTCGAGGAGGGGTCGGAGAGGCGGAGCAGCGGCAGGTCGAGGAGGGGTCGGAGAGGCGGAGCAGCGGGAGGTCGAAGAGGGGTCGGAGAGGCGGAGCAGCGGGAGGTCGAGGAGGGGTCGGAGAGGCGGAGCAGCGGGATGTCGAGGAGGGGTCAGAGAGGCGGAGCAGCGGGAGGTCGAGGAGGGGTCGGAGAGGCGGAGCAGCGGGAGGTCGAGGAGGGGTCGGAGGTCAGCCGGTGCAGCTGCAGTGGGGAGGCAAAAAAGAAGTAGAAATAAATCGAAAGGTGACGTCACAGCCAAGGGGGTCAGTGATTGGCTGGTGACTGGTGGGCAGTTTTTCTTTCTTCTTTTCTTTATCAGTAAGTGATCTTTAGCATTGTTGTTGCCAAATTAAGTTAATCTAAGGGTTAAGTCATGGCAGGACAGCTCGGACACATGTTATGCTCCTCCTGTAATATGTGGGAAGTCAGAGACGCTTCCGGTATCCCTGACGACTACGTGTGCGGGAAGTGTATCCGCCTGCAGCTCCTGACGGACCGCATTGCAGCACTGGAGCTGTGGGTGGATTCACTCTGGAGCATCCACATTGCTGAGAATGACGAGAATAGCATGTTTAGTGAGTTGGTCTTACCGCAGGTAAAGGGTACACAGCTAGATAGGGGATGGGTGACCAACAGGAAGAGCAGTGCAAGGAAGGTAGTGCAGGGGTCCCCTGCGGTCATCCCCCTGCAAAACAGATACATCGCTTTGGGTACTGTTGGGGGGGATGACTCATCAGGGGAGGGCAGCAGCAGCCAAGTTCATGGCACTGTGGGTGGCTCTGCTGCACAGGAGGGCAGGAAAAAGAGTGGGAGAGCTATAGTGATAGGGGATTCAATTGTAAGGGGAATAGATAGACGTTTCTGCAGCCACAACCGAGACTCCAGGATGGTATGTTGCCTCCCTGGTGCACGGGTCAAGGATGTCTCGGAGCGGGTGCAGGACATTCTGAAAAGGGAGGGTGAACAGCCAGTTGTCGTGGTGCATATAGGTACCAACGACATAGGTAGAAAAATGGGATGAGGTCCTACGAGACGAATTTAGGGAGCTAGGAACTAAATTAAAAAGTAGGACCTCAAAAGTAGTAATCTCAGGATTGCTACCAGTGCCACGTGCTAGTCAGAGTAGGAATCGCAGGATAGCTCAGATGAATACGTGGCTTCAGGAGTGGTGCAGCAGGGAGGGATTCAAATTCCTGGGGCATTGGAACCGGTTCTGGGGGAGGTGGGACCAGACGGTCTGCACCTGGGCAGGACCGGAACCAATGTCCTAGGGGGAGTGTTTGCGAGTGCTGTTGGGGAGGAGTTAAACTAATATGGCAGGGGGATGGGAACCTATGCAGGGAGCCAGAGGGAAATAAAATGGAGGCAGAAGCAAAAGATAGAAAGGAGAATGGTAAAAGTGGAGGGCAGAAAAACCCAAGGCAAAAATCAAAAAGGGCCACATTACAGCAAAATTCTAAAGGGGCAAAGTGTGTTAGAAAGACAAGCCTGATGGCTCTGTGCCTCAATTCGAGGAGTATTCGCAATAACGTGGACGAATTAACTGCGCAGATAGCAGTTAACGGATATGATGTAATTGGCATCACGGAGACATGGCTCCAGGGTGACCAAGGCTGGGAACTCAACATCCAGGGGTATTCAACATTTCGGAAGGATAGACAGAGAGGAAAAGGAGGCAGGGTGGCGTTGCTGGTTAAAGAGGAAATTAACGCAATAGTAAGGAGGGACATTAGCCTGGATTATGTGGAATCGGTATGGGTGAAGCTGCGGAATACCAAAGGGCAGAAAACGCTAGTGGGAGTTGTGTACAGACCACCAAACAGTAGTAGTGAGGTTGGGGACAGCATCAAACAAGAAATAAGGGATGTGTGCAATAAAGGTACAGCAGTTATCATGGGCAACTTTAATCTACATATTGATTGGGCTAAACAAACTGGTAGCAATGCGGTGGAGGAGGATTTCCTGGAGTCTATTAGGGATGGTTTTCTCGACCAATATGTCGAGAATCAACTCGAGAGCTCACCATCCTAGACTGGGTGATGTGTAATGAGAAGGGACTAATTAGCAATCTTGTTGTGCAAGGCCTCTTGGGGAAGAGTGACCATAATATGGTAAAATTCTTCATTAAGATGGAGAGTGACACAGTTAATTCGGAAACTAGGGTCCTGAACTTAAGGAAAGGTAACTACGACGGTATGAGGCATGAATTGGCTAGAATAGACTGGCAAAGGATACTTAAAGCGTTGATGGTGGATAAGCAATGGAAAACATTTAAAGATCACATGGATGAACTTCAGCAATTGTACATCCCTGTCGGGAGTAAAAATAAAACGGGGAAGGTGGCTCAACCGTGGCTAACAAGGGAAATTAAGGATAGTGTTAAAACCAAGGAAGAGGCATATAAATTGGCTAGAAAAAGCAACAAGCCTGAGGAATAGAGAAATTTAGAATTCAACAAATGAGGACTAAGGGTTTAATTAAGAGGTGGAAAATAGAGTACGAGAGGAAGCTTGCAGGGAATATAAAAACTGACTGCAAAAGCTTCTACAGATGTGTGAAGAGAAAAAGATTAGTGAAGACCAACGTAGGTCCCTTGCAGTCAGAATCAGGTGAATTTATAATGGGGAACAAAGAAATGGCAGACCAATTGAACAAATACTTTGGTTCTGTCTTCACAAAGAAAGACACAAATAACCTTCCGAATGTACTAGGGGACAGTGGGTCTAGTGAGAAGGAGGAACTGAAGGATATCCTTATTAGGCGGGAAATTGTGTTCGGGAAATTGATGGGATTCAAGGCCGATAAATCCCCGGGGCCTGATTGTCTGCATCCCAGAGTACTTAAGGAAGTGGCCCTAGAAATAGTGGATGCATTGGTGGTCATTTTCCAACAGTCGATCGACTCTGGATCAGTTCCTATGGACGGGAGGGTAGCTAATGTAACACCACTTTTTTAAAAAGGAGGGAGATAGAAAACAGGTAATTATAGACCGATTAGCCTGACATCAGTAGTGGGGAAAATGTTGGAATCAATCATTAAGGATGAAATAGCAACGCATTTGGAATGCAATGACAAGATCGGTCCAAGTCAGCATGAATTTATGAAAGGGAAATCATGCTTGACAAATCTTCTGGAATTTTTTGAGGATGTAACTAGCAGAGTGGACAAGGTAGAACCAGTGGATGTAGTGTATTTGGACTTTCAAAAGGTTTTGACAAGGTCCTGCACAAGAGATTGGTGTGCAAAATCAAAGCACATGGTATTGGGGGTAATGTACTGACATGGATAGAGAACTGGTTGGCAGACAGGAAGCAGAGAGTCGGGATAAACGGGTCCTTTTCAGAATGGCAGGCAGACTAATGGAGTGCAGCAGGGCTCAGTGCTGGGACCCCAGCCCTTTACAATATACATTAACGATTTAGATGAAGGAATTGAGTGTAATATTGCCAAGTTTGCAGATGACACTAAACTGGGTGGCGGTGTGAACTGTGGGAGGATGCTAAGAGGCTGCAGGGTGACTTGGACAGATTAGGTGAGTGGACAAATGTATGGCAGATGCAGTATAATGTGGATAAATGTGAGGTTATCCATTTTGGGGGCAAAAACACGAAGGCCGAATATTATCTGAATGGCGGCAGATTAGGAAAAGGGGAGGTGCAATGAGACCTGGGTGTCATGGTTCATCAGTCATTGAAAGTTGGCATGCAGGTACAGCAGGCAGTGAAGAAGGCAAATGATATGTTGGCCTTCATAGCTAGGGGATTTGAGTTTAGGAGCAGGGAGGTCTTACTGCAGTTGTACAGGGCCTTGGTGAGACCTCACCTGGAATATTGTGTTCAGTTTTGGTCTCTCAATCAGAGGAAGGACGATCTTGCTATTGAGGGAGTGCAGCGAAGGTTCACCAGACTGATTCCAGGGATGGCTGGACTGACATATGAGGAGAGACTGGATCAACTGGGCCTTTATACACTGGAATTTAGAAGGATGAGAGGGGATCTCATAGAAACGTATAAGATTCTGACGGGACTGGACAGGTTAGACGCGGGAAGAATGTTCCCGATGTTGGGGAAGTCCAGAACCAGGGGACATAGTCTTAGGATAAGGGGTAGGCCATTTAGGACTGAGATGAAGAGAAACTGCTTCACTCAGAGAGTTGTTAACCTGTGGAATTTCCTGCCGCAGAGAGTTGTTGATGTCAGTTCATTGGATATATTTCAAGAGGGAGTTAGATATGGCCCTTACGGCTAAAGGAATCAAGGGGTATAGAGAGAAAGCAGGAAAGGGGTACTGAGGGAATGATCAGCCATGATCTTATTGAATGGCGGTGCAGGCTCGAAGGACCGAATGGCCTACTCCTGCACCTATTTTCTATGTTTCTATGTTTCCTGGCCTTCAGACTTTTTGTAGGTGTAGAACCGGTACCTCGCCATCAGAACGCTTTCCTTCGGGTACAAATGCTCTCGGACCAGTGTGCACAAATCGTCGTACAATTTCTCCGTGGGTTTCGCTGGATTGAGAAGATTCTTCCTGAGGCCATATGTTGGTGACCCACAGACGGTGAGGAGGATCGCCCTTCGTTTGGCAGTGCTCTCTTCCCCATCTAGCTCGTTGGCAACGAAGTATTAGTCAAGTTGCTCCAAAAAAGTTTCCCAATCATCTCCCTCCGAAAATTTCTCCAGGATGCCCACTGTTCTTTGTATCTTTGGGTTCGCTATCTGAATCTCGTCGCCAGTGGTTGTGTAAGGAGAAAGATTCAGACTGAACATTGTGAGCTCAAAGTAAAGTGTGACCGTAGTCTTTTATTGCAGGTCTCCAGAGTGCCTCTCCAACCTGTGAAGTCTCCTTAAATACCTGTGCTCCCAAGGGATTATGGGATCCCTTGGGACTCCAGGGGATGAGCCCTCTTGTGGCTGTACAGAGTAAATACAAGTCCACATATATAATAGTTAGTCTATATGTGGCCATATCCATCATGCACTTGATGCTTGTGAGCAAGGATCCCATAAATGTTGGGGGCCATGTTCTCGCAGGCTTCGAGAGTGTGAGCCCTTTATCCCCCGAGGAGCGAGATGCTGTGTTTTTGCTGGTTCTTTGCAGGTTTTCTCAAACGCTGGTTATGGCAAGATACAATATTCTGCTATACCCAGAACATGAAGAGTACCTTCTGACCACAGAACGAAATGGTTGGAGGCGTTTACACCAACTCTGGGGGCTGGGCAAAGAGGCAGTAGAAAAGGTTTGGTTTCATACAGCCAAGCCCTTCTCCACCTGATGTAGACCCTGTTGGTTCTGTGTTGGCCCAGGCACATTGGCCTCTCAGATAAGAATGCCATTATTGAGAGAAATCATTGAAAAAATATCAACCCATATATCCACTGCCTGCAATACTATAGGGCTAGACTTTCCACTGTGGCGATATTTCCAGCCTTAGTGCTTTTTTTATATTTCAGGATTGCTGGAATATCGCCCATTTTAAAAACCACTTGTTTCGTCTTTTTAATTTGGGCGATAGCCTTAGCGATGTGAAATTGGCCTTAGCGATGTATTTAGTCATGCAAGGCTGGCGTCTATAGCAACGGCCGTACTGCGTATGCGCGGTTTTTTTCAGGTAAATAACTTTTTCATTGGGGGTTGACAGAGAGAACAGGGGACCTGGTCCCCATCAATAACATTATCGAACCTTTCTTTTATTCTAGCCCCTGTTGCTTTATAAAATAAAGTCTATCAGCTAACTGAGATTAACTCCATTTCCTTCCTCGTGGGATGACGTACCCTAGTTCTGCTTCTACTTGTACTGTGGACCAGAGGGGGAAAAATACATGATTAATATTAACCCTGACATTACAGCAACGTACTTGTATGTAAGTTTTTTTCATTTTATTCCCCCATCTCTATTCTGCAGCATGTGATTAGTGATCAATACTGGTTGAGAAATTACAGGCCCCATCACTATAAATTGCTATAAATGCCCTTAATTTGTCCTCAACAAATACAAAGTGATTAGATGATTGGCAAGAGTCAAAAAAGCCCTTAAAATCACATTGATTCTCCTGACAGCCTTTTACTGCAGATCCTCCCCGAGTTATTGCAGTCTTTCTTCAGCCTATTTTTGGGCAAATTATGGGTGAAATCACGAAAGTGGCGCTTGGAGATAATCTGGGCCATAATCGGGCGCTAGTTTCCATTATAAGCATTATTCTCGGCCTTGCACAAGGATGACGTCATTTTTTTTAAAAAGTAGGCTGGGCGATGCAGCTCATTCAGCAGTGCTGAAAGTTGGGCCGGCGATAAATAGTCTGTAATCGGGCGCTAGTTTCCACTTTTCAGCAAATATGGGCGATAGCCTGAATCTCAGCTCTTATATGGGCACTAAATGGGCGATAATGTGCCAAAAGTCTCTCCTCATGTGCTTTAAATTACTAATTATTTAGATACATTTTTAAGCAATTTTCACTCCCTTTATGCCTGCCTTTCTGTTACTTTACAAACTTCGGGTGAAATAAGGACCCAACTTGCAGACCTCTCTACGACCACTTAGTCTCACTGCAGAATTTCCCTTGTCCATTCTTAAAATGGTGAATCCAACCACTGAGAGGTGTGAACTTTGACAATTGGCCTTGCTAATCTCTGAACCTGATTGTCCCGTGGACCCCAGAGACCAAACCACGGAATTAATCTCCTCTAAACCACATACAGTCGCTGACTATATTCTGGGTGATTTTGTGCTATGGCGTGAATAGGACTAAAATTCCACAAAAATCTCCCCCCCTCCCCTCACATCCTGATTTGAAGTCACTCTGCGACGGTTCTGATTGAGTGATTCACATTGTACAATTCATCAATGGAATCAATGATCCATGAATCACTGTGAATAATACATGATGCTGTAAATCTAAGGTCGCACAAGACTGCCGAGCAGTTACTGGAGATACTTTTTCTATATTGCCACGTTTCTTCAAATCAAAAGTGCAATAGAGCTCCATCTGGTGGACTATGATCCACCTCGTGGACTACTGTGTTAATGCAACTAATAATTTATATAATAAAAAGATCTAACTATTTGTACTGCACTTTTTTTGACAGACATGCGACAAGCCCCGCCCCTGTCCAGCTCCGCCCCCGGCCCAAATCATTTCCTCCATTTGATGCCGAGAAGCAGGACCTGAGGCTCTGACTCTCTTCGCCTGTTCAGGCCTCGGCCCTCTCCCCACTCCCCACTCCAGGACCCTCTCCCCCTGACCGGCCTGGGGCTGAGAGGGAGAGAGAGGCTGAGGGGGTGAGAGAAAGGCTGGGGGCGGGGGGGAGAGAGAGGCTGGGGGAGAGAGGGAGAGGGAGAGAGGCTGGGGGAGAGAAAGAGAGAGAGAGAGAGAGAGAGAGAGAGAGCGAGAGAGAGAGAGAGAGTCTGGGTGGTGACAGAGAGGCTGGGGGAGAGAGAGAGAGGCTGGGGGAGAGAGAGAGGCTGGGGGAGAGAGGCTGGGGGAGAGAGAGAGAGGCTGGGGAGAGAGAGGGAGAGGCTGGGGGAGAGAGAGAGAGGCTGGGGGAGAGAAAGACTGGGGGGAGAGAGCGAGAGGCTGGGGGGAGTGCGAGAGGCTGGGGGGAGAGAGGGAGAGGCTGGGGGAGAGAGAGAGGCTGGGGGAGAGAGGCTGGGGGAGAGAGTGAGAGGCTGGGGAGAGAGAGGGAGAGGCTGGGGGAGAGAGAGAGGCTGGGGAGAGAGAGAGGCTGGGGGAGAGAGGCTGGGGGAGAGAGAGAGAGGCTGGGGAGAGAGAGAGGGAGAGGCTGGGGGAGAGAGAGAGGCTGGGGGAGAGAAAGACTGGGGGGAGAGAGTGAGAGGCTGGGGGGGAGAGAGCGAGAGGCTGGGGGAGAGAGCGAGAGGCTGGGGGGAGAGAGAGAGGCTGGAGGAAGAGAGAGAGGCTGGGGGTAGGTGAGAGAGAGGCTGGGGGAGAGAGGCTGGGGGAGAGAGAGAGAGGCTGGGGAGATAGCGAGAGGCTGGGGGAGAGAGAGAGGCTGGAGTGTGAGAGAGAGGCTGGGGGGGGGGTGAGAGAGAGGCTGGGGGAGAGAGGCTGGGGAGAGAGAGAGAGGCTGGGGGAGAGAGAGACTGGGGGAGAGAGTGAGACGCTGGGGGGGAGAGAGCAAGAGGCTGGGGGGAGAGAACGAGAGGCTAGGGGGGAGAGAGCGAGAGAGAGAGAGAGAGGCTGGGGGAGAGAGGCTGGGGGAGAGAGAGAGAGAGGCTGGGGGAGAGAGGGAGAGGCTGGGGGAGAGAGAGAGAGGCTGGGGGGAGAGAGAGAGAGGCGGGGGAGAGAAAGGATGAGGGAGAAAGGTGTGAGGCTGGAGGAATGAGAGAGCCTGGGAGAGTGAGAGAAAATCTGGGGGGGCGGAGGGAGAGTCTGGGGGAGGGAGAGAGAGAGGCTGGGAGAGAGAGTGAGAGAGGCTTGCGGGGGGGTGGGTGGGAGAGAGAGGCTGGGGGGGTAGTGAGCGAAAGGCTGGGGAGAGAGAGAGAGGTTGGGGGAGTGAGAGGCTGGAGGAGTGAGAGAGAATGTCTGGTGGGGAGAGAGTGAGGCTTGGGGTGAAAGAGAGAGAGAGGCTGGGGGGAGAGTATTATGTATTAATGCTTGGGGGTCACCAGACACCAGAGGGCGCTGCAGTCGGAGGTCATCGGGCTGTACGCATGTGGCATGTGTGCTTGGTCACCTGTATATAAGCCGGGTGCCTTTATCACGCTGGCACTCTTGGGCTGGAATAAAGATGGATCAGGTTGCACCTGAGTGAGTCATTACAATTGGCGACGAGGTAATTTAAGAACCTTCGCATGCACAAGGGGCACTGTTGGATCCTGGAGAGATTCGTGGAGGGCAAGGATTGGGCGGATTTTGTCGACCGCCTGGATCAGTATTTTGTGACCCACAGCATGGAGGCAGAGGCCTACGCAGTTAAGCGCAGGGCAGTTCTCCTCACCATTTGTGGTCCGAAAATTTACGGCCTCATGAAGAATCTTCTCTCACCTGTACGTCCAGCGGAACAAAGGTACGAGGAATTGTTTATGTTGGTGGGTAACCATCTGAAGCCAAAAGAAGGGATCATCATATCACGCTACTGTGTCTACACGCATGTTCGTGCTGAGGGCCAGGATGTGTCGGGATTTGTCGCCGACCTGCGACGTCTTGCTGAGCCCTGTAAGTTCAGGAACATGCTGGAAGACATGCTGCGTGATGTCTTCGTGGTAGGCATCAGCCATGATGCGATCCTCAGGAAGCTGTTGGCTGCAGAGACGCTGGATTTGAAAAAGGCCATCGCGACTGCCCAGGCATGCATGACGACGGATGATCATTTGAGGCAGATATCAATGAATCGAAATTCCACGGCAAGTACTGTAAACAAGGTGGCATTGTCTTCGGGCAGAGCTGCTTAGCGAAACCTGCCGCTGCTCAGAGCCCGCCAACTGGTTCAATCCGGATTTCACCCTGTTGGCGTTGTGGGGCAATCATCGGCTTCATCAGTGTTGGTTTAGACAATACTCATGCAATGGATGTTCTAAAGTGGGGCATCTTCACAGGATGTGTCCACAAAGGAGCAAGCGAGGTGCGGCTCGCCACGTGGTTGATGAGGACCAGTTCAGTGATGGCCCGGATATGCAACCCGAGGAGGAAGTGAATGGACTGTATTCGTTCCTGAGCAAGAGCCAGCCAATAGTCGTTAATGTGAAGCTGAATGGCGTGCCTGTATCAATGGAGCTGGACACGGGCGCGAGCCAGTCGATAATGAGCCAAAGGACATTCGACAAGCTGTGGGACACTAAGGCTGCGAAACCGAAGCTGAGTCCAGTCAATGCCAGGTTGTGTGCTTACACTAAGGAACTCATACCGGTGCTCAGCAGTGCAGCAATCGAGCTGTCATATGACGGTGTGGTTCACGAGCTACCATTAAGGATTGTCTCAGGTAATGGTCCAACGCTGTTCAGCAGGAATTGGCTCGAGAAAATCAAGCTGAACTGGAAGGATGTCACGATGTTGTCCTCGGTGGATGATACTTCGTGTGCTCAAGTACTGAAAATGTTTCCTTCTTTATTTGAGCCGGGCATTGGTAATTTTACAGGAGCCACGGTGCAGATTCACCTGGACTCCAATGCAAGGCCTGTCTATCACAAAGCTCAGTCTGTTCCGTACATGATGAGGGAAAAGGTTGAAATTGAGCTTGACAGACTCCAACGTGAAGGCTTCATATCACCGGTTGAGTTTAACGAGTGGGCTAGTCCCATTGTTCCTGTGTTGAAGAATGATGGCACTATCAGGATTTGTGGAGACTACAAGGTTATGATTAACCGATTTTTGAAACAGGATCAGTACCCGTTACTGAGTGCTGATGAACTGTTCGCCATGCTAGCTGGTGGAAAGTCGTTCATTAAACTGGATCTGATGTCGGCCTATATGACACAGGAGCGTGTCGACACTTCGAAAAAACTTACCTGCATCAACACCCATAAAGGTGTCCTTTTGGAATTCGTTCGGCTGCAGCCATATTTCAGAGGAATATGGGAAGTCTACTAAAGTCCGTCCCTAGAACTGTCAGGTTTCAAGATGACATTCTGGTCACAGGTCACGACACTGCTGAACATCTGAATAACCTTGCGGAAGTTCTACATTGACTGGACAAAGTGGGACTCAGGCTGAAACGTTCAAAGTGTGTCTTCATGGCACCTGAAGTTGAATTCCTGGGGAGGAAGATTGCTGCTGATGGCATCAGGCCTACGGATTCGAAAATGAAGGCCATCAAAAATGCACCCAGGCCTCAGAATGTGACGGAGCTGCGATCATTCCTTGGGCTACTCAACTACTTCGGTAATTTTTTACCCGGATTGAGCACTTTACGAGAGCCATTGCACATGCTGCTCAGAAAAGGCAACAACTGGGTCTGGGGTGTATCTCAAGATAGAGCTTTTGAGAAAGCTAAGAATCTGCTCTATTCAAACAAGCTGCTGGTTCACTATGATCCGTGTAAGCGTCTTGTATTGGCCTGTGATGCTTCATAATATGGGGTTGGCTGTGTACTCCAACAAGCAAATGAATCGGGCAAGCTACAATCTGTTGCGTATGCTTCGAGAAGTCTGTCTAAAGTGGAAAGAGCTTACAGTATGGTAGAGAAAGAAGCTTTGGCCTGTGTATATGGGGTTAAAAAAAATGCACCAGTACCTGTATGGTCTTCGTTTTGAACTAGAAATGGATCACAAGCCACTCATTTCATTGTTTGCAGAAAACAAAGGTATTAATACCAATGCATTGTCCTGCATTCAAAGGTGGGCACTGACATTGTCTGCCTATGATTACATCATCCATCATAGACCTGGTACTGAGAATTGTGCCGATGCATTGAGTCGTCTGCCTTTACCCACAACTGAGATGATGATGCCTCAACCTGCAGATCTACTGTTAGTAATGGATACTTTTGAGAGTGAAGGAACCTCTGTCACTGCTCAACAAGTTAGGATTTGGACCAGCCATGACCCTATTTTATCAGTTGTGAAATGTTGTGTACTCAGTGCTGATTAGTCTGCCATACCTATAGAGATGCGTGAGGAGACCAAACCTTACAACCGTCGCAAGGATGAGCTATCCATTCAGTCAGACTGTTTACTGTGGGGTAAGAAAGGTAGAGAAAAATTTGTACGTGAATGTCATAGCACTCATCCTGGTATTGTCATGAAGAAGTCCATTGCTAGGTCTCGTGTATGGTGGCCTGGAATTGACTCTGATCTGGGAATCATGTGTGCATCAGTGCAATACTTGCATGCAGCTAAGTAAAGTACCAGAGGAATCTCCGCTGAGTCTTTGGTTGTGGCCGCCCAAACCATGGTCGAGGATCCACATCGATTTTGCGGGCCCATTCCTAGGAAAGATGTTTTTTGACCATACCACGGTCAAATGGTACAGCAGGGCGCACAGTAGTAATTGTGAAACCTGCCCTCATAAAGCAAATGCTGGATCCAAATCCAAAGAAACTTTATTTGTCGTTGGACCACAAACTGGCAAATTTTCTGATTATTTATCGGAATACTCCTCATGCCACTACTGGTAGAAAACCAGCAGAGTTGTTCCTCAAATGACAATAATAAACCAGGTTCTTGTTGTAAAGCCAAACTTGGCACACAATAGAAGAGAAACAATCAAGGCAGAAAGAGAGTCATAATAGAGGTAGAGTAAGAGCGAGAACCAGAACCATCACCATAAATGGTTAAAGTGGTTACCAGGAAGATTAGTGACAATATGTGGTCCTCTCACATATTTGGTCATGATGTTTGATCATGGAGAGGTTAGGTTTATTCACATTGATCGTATTTTACCTACAGATGTGTAAGGAATTGAAAGTTGAGATGATTCAATTTATTCTGCTGAGTCAGATTGTGGAGCTAGCACTGGAGAGGATGCAGAGCAGATTTACGAGGATATTGCCGGGAGTGGAGAATCTTAGCTATGAGGACAGATTGGATAGGCTGGGTTTGTCTTCCTTGGAACAGTAGAGGCTGGGGTTGATAAAATTATGAGCGGACTGGATATAGTGCTAGAGAGGGCCTATTTCTCTTAGAAGAGGGGTGAACAACCAGGGGCATACATTTAAAGTAATTGGTAGAAGGTTTAGAGGGGATTTGAGGGGAAATTTCTTCACCTGGTGGGTGGGGGTCTGGAACTCACTGCCTGAAAGAATGGTAGAGGCAGAAACCGTCACCACATTTAAAAAGTACTTGGATGTGTACTTAAAGTGCCGTAACCTACAGGGTTACGGACCTAGAACTGGAAAGTGGGATTAGAAACATAGAAACATAGAAACATAGAAAATAGGTGCAGGAGTAGGCCATTCGGCCCTTCGAGCCTGCACCGCCATTCAATAAGATCATGGCTGATTATTCCTTCAGTACCCCTTTCCTGCTTTCTCTTCATACCCCTTGATCTTCTTAACCGTAAGGGCCATATCTAACTCCCTCTTGAATATATCCAGTGAACTGGCATCAACAACTCTCTGCGGCAGGGAATTCCACAGGTCAACAACTCTCTGAGTGAAGAAGTTTCTCCTCATCTCAGTCCTAAATGGCCTACCCCTTATCCTAAGACTATGTCCTCTGGTTCTGGACTTCCCCAACCTCAAGAACATTCTTCCCGCATCTAACCTGTCCAGTCACATCAGAATCTTATATGTTTCTATGAGATCCCCTCTCATCCTTCTAAACGCCAGTGAATAAAGGCCCAGTTGATCCAGTCTCTTGTTGGCCGGCACGGACATAATGAGCCAAAATGGCCTCCTTCCATGCTGTAAACATTTATGATTCTATGATTCTATGGTCTTGTTACAAGTAGAGTACCAGTAACAAATCCTACATCAAATCATAGAATCATAGAAGTTTACAGCACGGAAGGAGGCCATTTCAGCTCATCGTGTCCGTGCCGACCAGAAACAAGTCCAAGAGAACGTCAGAATTTAAGTCTGAGTCCGAGTCAGGCAGATAAACAGTCTGAAGGTGTTGAGACTCCAAATGTAGATCAAGGTCAACCCTTGGAAAAAAAACTCTCCTCAGGCTCAGCCTAGAATGAGTCAAATCCAACAACAAGATCAGAAAGTTCTGTTCAAGAAAAAAGGTATCCTCTTCAAAACAGAAAATCTGTAAAAATAAGTTAATATTTTTTGTTTGTGTTTCAGAATTATATAGAATTTGGAAATATAAAAAGGGTTCCATTTGAGAAATGTATATCAAAAGTTGTGTATACCATGCAAGTCACATGCAACGATTATTTGCTATGATTAATTTCTTCAATAAGCAGGGAGAAGTGTTGCAGAGCTATCTAGTGAACTACTGATGCAATAACAATAAAGCCATGTGCTCTGCACAGCTCTAACCAGAATCTGTGTTGTGCAAGTGTGTGTGTTTACTGTATTTCAAGAGATCACACTGATGACATCACACAATTAGTGTGAAAGGTGTAGAGGATGCATCATTCCTAAAATGCATTCAGGAGAACTTTCTTAGCCAGTATGTAGCAAGCCCAACAAGGAAGGGGGCAGTTCTGGACTTAATTTTAGGGAATGAAGCTGGGTTGGTGGAAAGGGAGAGCATTTAGATGCTAGTGATCATAATTCAGTTAGATTTAGGATAGTTATGGAAAAGGACAGAGATAGACCAGGAATAAAAGTTCTCAACTGAGGAAAAGCCAATTTCAGGGATGGCTGGATTGACATATAAGGAGAGGCTGGATCAACTGGGCTTTTATACACTAGAGTTTAGAAGGATGAGAGGGGATCTCATAGAAACGTATAAGATTCTGACGGGATGGGACATGTTAGATGCGGGAAGAAGTTCTTGAGTTTGGGGAAGTCCAGAACCAGGGGACATAGTCTGAGGATAAAGGGTAGGCCATTGAGGTCTGAGATGAGGAGAAACTTCTTCACTCAGAGAGTTGTTAACCTGTGGAATTCCCTGCCGCAGAGAGTTGTTAATGCCAGTTCATTGGATATATTCAAGAGGGGGTTAGATATGGCCCTTACGGCTAAAGAGATCAAGGGTTATGGAGAGAAAGCAGGAAAGGGGTACTGAGGTGAATGATCAGCCATGATCTTATTGAATGGTGGTGCAGGCTCGAAGGGCCGAATGGCCTACCCCTGCACCTATTTTCTATGTTTCTATGTTAAGAGCAAGAGGATAACTCAAGAAAGTGTAGGGCTCATTAGAGACCATGGGACCGAAATTGCCCCCCGACTAATAGTAGACGCAGCTACTGTTATTTAAGATTTTCCCCCATCCCAATCCATGGGGCCTGGACTGCCTGTTGGCGGCCTGGCCGAACCCATGGTCACCATTGTCGGGCCGACCTCGGAGTCGGCCAACAATGCTATCAGTGGCGCAGCTCCCACGGGACAATTCTGCATGAGGTAATTTCCTGCGGGTGTCGGAAAGGTCACCGCCGGTCGGAAGGGGGTCGGCGCGTGCCCACCGGGCGGCAGAAAGGGCGGCGAGAAACCTGTTCCCGATGCTCCTGGCTCGGGGCAATATAGGACAGGTTGGTCCATCCGTCTGCCCTCAGTCAGTGATGCCTCTCCGCTCCATTGCTGCCTCTTAGGAGCTTTAGGAGCGAGGCAATTTTGGCCGCCAAAAAGGTAATCTGTGTGTGGAGGCGGAAGACATGGGTATGGTTCTTAATGAATACTTTGCGTCTGTTTTCACAAAAGAGAGGGGTGATGCAGACATTGCAATCAGGGAGAAGTGTGATATATTGGATGAAATAAATATATTGAGAGAGGAATTATTAAGGGGTTTAGCAGCTTTGAAAGTGGGTAAAGCCCCAGGCCCGGATGAAATGTATCCCAGGCTGTTAAGAGAAGCAAAAAAGGAAATAGCAGAGGCTCTGACCATCATTTTACAATCCTCTCTGATTACAGGTGTGGTGCCGGAGGACTGGAGGACTGCTAATGTGGTACTTTTGTTTAAAAAGGGAGAAAGGGATAGACCAAGTAATTACAGGTCAGTCAGCCTAACTTCGGTGGTGGGAAAATTATTGGAAAAAATTCTGAAAGACAGGATAAATCTTCATTTAGAAAGACATGGATTAATGAAGGACAGCCAGCATTGAATTGGTTAAGGGAAGGTAGTTTCTGACTAACTTGATTGAATTTTTTGAGGAAGTAACAAGGGGAGTCGATAAGGGTAATGAATTTGATGGATTTTAGCAAGGTTTTTGATAAGGTCCCACATTACAGACTAGTCACGAAAGTAAAAGCCCATGGGATCCAAGGCAATGTGGCAAGTTGGATCCAAAATTGGCTCAGTGGCAGGAAGCAAAGGGTAATGGTCGATGGATATTTTAGTGACTGGAAGGATGTTTCCAGTGGGGTTCTGCAGGGCTCACTGCTAGGTTTGCTTTTTGTGGTACATGTATCATTGATTTAAACTTGAATGTAGGGGGTATGATTAAGAAGTTTGCAGATGATACATACATTGACCGTGTGGTTGATAATGAAGAAGAAAGCTGTGGACTGCAGGAAGATATCAATGTACTGGTCAGGTGGGCAGAACAGTGGCAAATGGAATTCAATCCGGAGAAGTGTGAGGTAATGCATTTGGGGAGGGCTAACAAGGCAAGTGAATACACATTAAATGGTAGGACACTGAGAAGTGTAGAGGAACAAAGGGACCTTGGAGTGCACTGACACTAGACATTTGTAGAGAAAGCCCTTCTCTTGCAGGCAATGATGGTTGGTGTCTAGTTCTTTGGACACTTTGTCAGCGAACTGATATCTCCATTCCTCGTCCTCAATCGTAGCTAACGCAACGGACTCGATGACCAATAATTTATTCTCCCATTCCGACTGGGAATGAGATTCTTCCGCATCTGTCCGTAAATGTTAAGAGAAGCAAAAGAGGAAATAGCAGAAGCTCTGACCATCATTTTCCAATCCTCTCTGGTTACAGGTGTGGTGCAGCGCTATCTCCTCTTCCCACCACCTTGTTGAACGTGAGTGGACATTGAGTCTCAGGACTTTGAGTGGACTTAATGCCACAGCTCCTCGATCTCCTCCCTGATATGGGCAACAAGACGCAAGAAGAAGCCGGGACAGCAGTGCCCGGGCTTTCGGGAGACTGGCATCCTCATTGTGAATCGGGGAAAAGCTTTCTCTCCTGGCTCACAGTTTCCTTTTCACAATGTGGGCTGTACAACTGCAGATGAAGTCTAAAGCCTTGACCCAATAGGGTCACGGTAACTGTAATATATATAGCTCCACCCAGTGGACTACTGTGGCATTGCAGCCATTGCTGTTTACAATAAAGACCTGACAGGCTTCCTGAAGTTATCAGCCATCTTACAGCCTGTGTGTGTTTGTGAGGTCATACAGAACACATAACAGTGACAAAGTCCAGTAAGTATGGCCAAAGGATATCCTCCACCTTTACTGCCGTTGTGACCAACAACACCACTCTTTCACATACTGCCATCAGTTCTTCCGCTGTTACCGGGTCTGACTCATTGGACGGCAACAGGGTCCCTGAATCAATGGGTGCAGCACACTGTTAGATGAAGAATTTCACCAGTGCCCTTGCTACTTCTGGCTCAAGATAATCTTGCTTGGCCGTGATACACATAAGCTGGGCAATCAGCTTCTTCTGACTGCTGCTCTTGTCCAGAAATACTGGTGTTATTGCAGCCACAATCTGAGTCTCCTTCATCTCCAAGGGCACTGAGATCCATGTGATTAGATGCTTTAGCACAGTGAGTGTGTTCCTACTCTTAGTTACATTCTCCAACTGTGCTAAGAGAAATTCGACCACGTTGTCTGGATAATCTGGGGCCAGATCTCTGAAACGGCGAAGGATTTCAGCCTGGCTCTTCACCGCAAGTTCACTTGTAAAACCCAAATCTGCTGATGGAGCTTCTTAAGTAGGATGTCCATTTCCGGCTGTAGTTCAAGACGCTTACCTCTGTCGCAATATCCATATCAGGCAGAAATGCACACGTTGTACCACTGTGCTCTATTTTATCCACCCCTGGGTTTTTGTGTTGCCATGGTTTCCATTGTGAGACCAGGTTACATCACCCCTCATTTGTGATGTGACCCTGGGCCATATGCCCATATAAATCCTGCCAGCCCTTTGTGACCATTCAAGTTGGGGGTTAAGGCCCAGAACTGAGATACAGACCGTACATTATCATCATCATCATCATAGACCGTCCCTCGAAACCGAGGAAGACTTGCTTCCACTCTAAAAGTTAGTTCTTAGGTGGCTGTACAGTCCAATATGGGAATTACAGTCTCTGTCACAGCTGGGGCAGACAGTGGTTGAAGGAAAGGGTGGGTGGGGAATCTGGTTTGCCGCACGCTCCTTCCACTGCCTACGCTGATTTCTGCATGCTCTCGGCGACGGGACTCGAGGTGCTCAGCGCCCTCCCGGATGTTCTTCCTCCGCTTTGGGTGGTCTTGGGCCAGGGATTCCCAGGTGCCGATGGGGATGTTGCACTTTATCAAGGCGTATAAGGCAACATTCTCAACCCTTGGCAGCCATATTGGATTGAGCAGCTGTTTCTAATAAAGAATCCACAGACACTCAAAGTACTTGTAACAAAAGATGTAGAAATGGGAGTGTAGGACAGACATTTCTAGCAGAATTGCTCCCAAATTGTTTGTGTCAGGGATTGAAGCTGCTTAATCATAAAATCATAGAAATTTACAGCACGGAAGGAGGCCATCTCGGCCCATCGAGTCCGCGTTGGCCGACAAAGAGCTATCCAGCCTAATTCCACTTTCCAGCTCCGGTCTGTAGCCCTGTAGGTTACGGCACTTGAAGTGCACATCCAAGTACTTTTAAAATGTGGTGAGGGTTTCTGCCTCTACCACCCTTTCAGGCAGTGAGTTTCAAAGCTGCTAAACCCCTTAATACTTCCTCTCTCACTATGTTATTTCATCTAATATTTCACACTGCTCCTCCCTGATTGCAATGTCTGCATTGCCCCTCTCTTTTGTGAAAACAGACGCAAAGTATTCATTAAGAAAATGACCTTCTGTGACTCAAACTTTTTGTTTTTCTCAGTTGCACAAGTAAACATTAGTCAAAATCAATCCACACCAGTGTTTTTAAACTTAAAATGTAACTCAATGTCTTTTCCCAATTCTTAAATTAAAAATAAATACCCAAATAAATACCCAATCAATAATATTTATCCTTTCATGTAACTTAGAAATATAATTTGTGATGACTCTAATGATGTCTTATCTCTGGCCCTCTCAACATTGTTTGGGTACGTCACCCTTAATTCTGTTGCCTTTTGATACAAGTCCACTTCTGGACTGTTTGAAAATGACACGGATTTCCTCTCTCTGGCCCTTTCCCCTTCGGATTTGGCCCCAATCGGAGGTGACCAGTCTTCCCTATTTTTCCTTTCCATTGATCCCTACAATGGGTTATGAACTCAAAGTGCCAAAATTGATGAGAGAATCCGTGGTCACGAGCCAAAAAACATTCAGTTGCACACTCTCGCATATATTTTCATTTTCTTTTTAAAAATAAAAACAAAACACGCTATTCTTTCTCACAGTGATCCTATTTCTGTAACTTTGCCTGTGGGATTTTTAACTTCCTTCTCCCCTTCCTAATTCTTTTGTTGCAACTCAAGGGCTGGATTTCCCGGTCCTTTGCCCTCGGGATTTTGCCCCGGAGCGGGGTGAAAGGCGGCGTTCAGGTCTCCTGTGCCCCACCGCGATCCTCGGGTCGGGTTTTGTGGCAGCGCAGAGCAGCACCGCCGGGGAGAGCTACGCCGGGCGGGCAACGCCTCTGGTTGCGACACCGGCCGAATTTTGACTCGAACCCGACCCTTCCGCCTGGAATCGCACCTCGCAACGACTGCCTGGGAAACCAGAGCGGTCCAGTCTCGCCGGCGACGGTAAGGAAAGTAATTGTACGGTAACGGTAAGTGCCAGTGTTTGTAATTTAATCTTTTTAGCGATTTGTGTCGTGAAGGTGTGGGTGATGTTTCGGGAATGTTTTTGTGGGTGTCCCCCCCTCTCTCAGAGCACACACGGCCCGGCACTTTAGTTCACAAGTTTCCCATTTTTCCGCCTCAAAAATTGTATAACGCCTCCCTTCGCGCTGCAGCTCCTGACGCAGGGCCCATATGCCGAAAATTCCTTACCAAAGTGCAGAGTATTCCCGGCCGCTAACTTTCCCGCCCCGCTTCTGCTTTCGTCCTGAAAACAGAACAGCCTAAAATCCATGTTTTTAAAATTTCTTATTCATTCCTAGGACGTGGGCATCGCTGGTAAGGCCGGCATTTATTGCCTATCCCTAATTGCCCTTGGGAAGGTGGTGGTGAGCCGCCTTCTTGAACCGCTGCAGTCCGTGTGGTGAAGGTGCTCCCACAGTGCTGTTAGGGAGGGAGTTCCAGGATTTTGATGACGATGAAGGAACGGCCGATATATTTCCAAGTCAGGATGGTGTGCGACTTGGATGGGAACGTGGAGGTGGTGGTGTTCCCAGGCGCCTGCTGCCAATGTCCTTCTAGGTGGTAGAGGTCGCGGGTTTGGGAGGTGCTGCCAAAGAAGCCATGGTGAGTTGCTGCAGTGCATCTTGTAGATGGTACACACTGCAGCCACGGTGCGCCGGTGGTGGAGGGAGTGAATGTTGAAGGTAGTGGATGGGGTGCCCATCAAGCGGGCTGCTTTGTCCTGGATGGTGTCGAGCTTCTTGGGTGTTGTTGGAACTGCAACTCATCCAGGCAAGTGGAGAATATTCCATCACACTCCTGACTTGTGCCTCGTAGCAGGTAGAAAGGTTTTGGGGAGTCAGGGGGTGAGACACTCGCTGCAGAATACCCAGCATTTATGTGGCTGGTCCAGTTAAATTTCTGGTCGATGGTGACCCCCAGGATGTTGATGGTGGGGGATTTGGCGATGGTAATGCCATTGAATGTGAAGAGGGGAGTGGTTAGACTCTCGCTTGTTGGAGATGGTCGTTGCCTGGCACTTGTGTGGTGGGAATGTTACTTGCCACTTATCAGCCCAAGCCTGAATGCTGTCCAGCTCTTGCTGCATAAGGGCATGGCCTCTCCATTATCTGAGGAGTTGTGAATGGGACTGAACACTGTGCAATCACCAGTGAACATCCCCACTCTGACCTTATGATGGAAGGAAGGTCATTGATGAAGCAGCTGAAGATGGTTTGGCCTAGGACACTGCCCTGAGGAACTCTTGCAGTGATGTCCGGGGACACCCTAGGGTTTTGTATTATTCCACAAACTTACATTCAATGTCATGCCTGGAGGTAAGGTAGAATGCAGCAGTACAAAAGCATCTGTGTAGCAATGGAACTTTATTTAGTTGGGTCTCTTGTTCACTCATATTTGGGCAATTGGCCACAAGTTGGCACAATTCTGAAAGGGTCAGATCCCAATTTACTTCTTTATCTTCGTATTCGTACACTACTCGGCATTCCCCGTCTCGTCCCTCCTGTCCGCAGGTGTTTGGGAACTATGGAGACCATCATAACAGACCTGTGTACCCCAGCACTATCTCCTGTTTTACACTGGCTATAATTGTCGACACTCCCTGGATTACGGCTGATGCTACAAGTATCACTGCCCCCCCTGCTTGGCATCGGAGACCTCCAACTTCAGTGGTCTGTCGAAGGACGAGGCTGCCACTCTAACTTTTCATTCTTTCATCTATCTCCTGTCCGCTGCTCTTCCCCGTCTCTCCTCCCTCCATCGCCTCACCACCTCTCTCCTTGTTACCCTGCAACAAATTCCATCGTCCCCGATAAACTATTTTGGTATCATTCAATTTTCCCAACAGCTTAACAATTGTTTCTGAAGAACTCTGCAGCTAGACGTGTAATTGAGTTATGTCTTGGTGCATCTCCAACTGTTGGTTGGCGGATAATCTACACTCTGCCTGTACAGCACCCAATTCATTTATCAATCTCTCTACTCCTGGCTGAAGAGCCTGAACCTGAGACTCTGTTTAGTGAATTCCTCACTCAAACTACTTATTATCTGCACCATTGCCATTATGCAGTTGGCCTCTTTTGCTTTCTTATCTTTTTCATTTATATTTTGATTATCGCACTTCACTGCAAGGTCTGTATAAGGGTCAGTTACCATTCTCAAAAGGTCTTTCCTTAGTTTGTTTTTGGAGTCTCGTCGCTGAGAGCATGCAGAAAACAAGCGCGGGCAGTGGAAGGAGCATGCGGCAAACCAGTCCCACCCACCCTTTCCTTCAACCACCTGTAACAGAGACTGTAATTCCCGTATTGAACTGTTCAGTCACCTAAAAACTCACTTTTAGAGTGGAAGCAAGCCTTCCTTGATTTCGAGGGACTGCCTATGTTGATAATTTGGACATAACTTTCTGTCCACAACATCCACAATAATACTCCTTTATTATCATTAATTTTTACAGCCATTCTCGGTTTGGCCCTCTCCTTCTCGGACTCGGTCTTTACTGGAGGTGATCAGTCTCCAATTCCCTCACAACAACCTCCCCGTTCAGTCTGTAAGTGTGACCCCGAGCTTCCGGTCGCCTGTCACTTTAATTCCCCGCTCCACTCCCACTCTGACCTCTCCGTCCTCGGCCTCCTACACTGTTCCAATGAAGCTCAACGCAAGCTCGAGGAACAGCACCTCATCTTTCGGTTAGTCACTTTACAGCCTTCTGGACGCAACATCAAGTTCAAGAACTTCAGAGCGTGACCGCTGCCCATCTTTGGCCCCTTTTCCCTCCCCCTCCCTCCCGCCACCAATCTCATGTTTTTGTTCTCTTTGTCTCCAATGGCAGTTGGACATTATTCTGCCATTCACACCCTATCTAGATTAATCATTTTTTAACCTCTGCCATTATCCATTTCAATTCGGCCCATCATCCCTTTTGTCTCTCTAATCTCTCCTGCCTTCCATCCTATCACAAATCTTCCCTTTTGTTCTTTCTTCTCCTCCCCCTTTCAGTGCTTGTTAAGAATGTGCCCTTTTCGAACAATCGCCAGTTCTGACGAAGGGTCATCGACCCGAAACGTTAACTCTTTTTCTTTCCACAGCTGCTGCCTGACCTGCTGAGATTTCCAGCATTTCTGTTTTTATTATCCACATTTGTGTGCTGTCTGTAAGAGATTGAGGACTACATGATCAGCACAGTGATCTGCCAGCCACTGTAAGGTTAAAACAACATATAACTTGGTATCTGCTGCACTCCCTTAAACATTGGATGCTGGTATTTATTACTCACACGTGTCTGCGATCATTATCCTGAGTCCTGCTGTGTGGCCTTGGTGTGTCGACGGTGGGGGTAGTCTACCTCCTGTCCCAGGGCTCGGTCCACTGAGTTCTCGGTGGTTGAGGTTCAGCTTCAGTCTGGTCTCGACACCCTCGGTTTTCAAAAAGCAACAAGTTCAAGTCCTTTGCTTGGCTTGACGAATATTGTTTTAAACTATCTTCTGTTGTTCACGTGAGTAGTAATGAATTCAGTCTCATGGTTCTAATCACTTTATTTTTTTTCTACTTTAATAAACAATCCAAAGCAGAGTATCATTTCTTTAGTGTATACAGCAATTTACAAGAGAAGATTTGAACGTCGGCTTGCGTTCTGTCACCTAAATCTTAACACATAAACTGTTTTCTCCTTATCAAATTGGAAGTGGCATCACCTTATATGGTCGTCTCTGGTTAGTGCAATATCCTTCAGCCGATTCTTACGCGCACAAATTTACATTTCTCTACAACATACTGTTACAAATAGTCTTTTCAGGCTATCTCTGGTCACTTTAATAATCAGGTTCTTTGTAACCCAATCTGGTGGGTATATTTGGGCTAGAATTTTGCCAGGCTGTCATTATTTGACAAATAATGCCATTTTTGTGAAAAAATAATAAGAAAAAAGTGTTGCTATTTTTAAATGGGATAAGTTTGGCCAAATAATACAACCGTCGTTATAAAAAACGCAATTGCTGGAGCAATCGTGTTGGAAAACAGTGTGATCTCCAACATTAACGCGAGGCCGATATCACTAAAATACAGGGGGGAAAACACCCAAAAATATCAAAAAATAAAAATTGAGAAAACATTCACAAAAACATTAACTACAGAATGGCCGGAAAAAAAATTAAATTCAATTAACCTTTTTTGTAGGTCTTCTTACTTACTGACATTCTTGAAGCTGCAATGAAAGTTTTTTGAAAATGGTGTTTTGTGAAGCAAGTACGGCGGTGCCAAATGGCCAAACTTAGGCGCTATGTTTTTTTTAGGTATGGCATTTGAAAATGGCAATATTTTGACACAATGCCATCCTTAAGGCTTGTGGAAGTTTAAGCAGTTTATTGTAAGGACAAAAAATTCATTTTAACGTGAAAAAATCGCACGTTACGGTGGCAAATTTCCTGCCCAATTATGTTTAATCAGAGTTTAAGACGGAATACATCGGTTTCACAGCAAAACCATACACCCGTGATGAGCAGTTGATACCAATCCTGATCGGGCAAATGGCTGGTGTGCCCGAGCAGTTCTCTGGCTTGTGCCCTCTCTTTCTCCTCGAACCTTCTCTGGTAAAGCATGGGATTGTCAAAGAGCAAGCGACCAGCACAGCCCCCTGTGATTCCCTCCACTGTGTGTGGAGATTGGCCTGCAGGGAGTTACTTTTATTCCTTTCTTAGGGGTGGACCTGGAACGGGATATTGACAACACCTTCTGGCCTATTGAGGTTCTCTTTAAAAGCCTACCCCCAATCCTTGCTGATGAAGACCCACCCTGAAGGAGGGGTCTTCACCACCATTACGCATCTTGTTTATGGTTTTGCAGACCAATCCATCCATCTGGACGCTGTTCCCTCACAGTTATAGTCTCTTATCTCATCCTGCCTGGTCCTCCTGTTGCATTCTTAAACACAACCATGGGCCATTAAGAGAGGCCCTTTGTTAAAACCACCTTACTCCAGCCAGTTGCCATGGAAAATCTTAAGTTATACATTCTACGGGCTAAAAATTAGCCAGCCTAACACTCGTTTTAACATGATTCTGAATGTCGTCCAGGTCTTGCTGCATGCGGACATAGACTGATTCATTATCTAAGGGGTTGCGAATGGAACTGAACACTGTGCAATCATCAGCGAACATCCCCACTTCTGACCTTATGATGGAGGGAAGGTCATTGATGAAGCAACTGAAGATGGTTGGGCCTAAGACACTGCCCTGAGGAACTCCTGCAGCGATGCTCTGGGGCTGAGATGTTTGGCCTTCAACTACCACAACCTTTGTGCTGGGTATGACTGCAGCCAGTGGAAAGTTTTCTCCCTGATTCCCATTGACTTCAGTTTTACTCGGGCTCCTTAATGCCACACTCGGTCAAATGCTGCCTTGATGTCATATCAGGGAGGGGGAGTTTTACCTGGATGCAGTGTTCCAGGAGGCAGTCACACCGCTTAGATTAATTAAATCAAATTTGGTCCATGGTCAGGCACAGGAGGGTGTGACTATGAGCGAGGCAGGTATGGGGACCCAGGAGGTAGTGATGGAGGAGCCTCAGCCCTTGCTCTTGTCCAACAGGTTCGAGGTTCTTATTCCCTGTGTGGACGAGAGCAGGGACTGTAAGGAGGATGAGCAAACTGACCACAACACCGTGGTACAGGGGGCCATTCAAGTGGGGGGAGTAAAAAGAAACATTGTAGTGGTAGGGGACAGTAACATTAGGGGGATAGATACTGTTTTCGGCAGCCGAGAGCGTGAGTCCCAAAGGCTACGTTGCCTTGACATTGCCATGGTTAAGGACATCTCCTGGATAGGAAGTTGGATTGGGAGGGGCAAGATCCAGTTGTCATGGTCCATGCGGATACCAATGACATAGATAGAACAAAGAGGTTCTGCTGAGTGAGTATGACCAGTTAGGGGCTAAATTAAAAAACAGAACCACAAAGGTAATAATCTCTGGATTACTACCTGAGCCACGAGCAAATTTGCATAGGGTAAATAAGATCAGAGAGATGAACACGTGGCTCAAAGTCTGGTGTGGGAGAAATGGGCTTCGATTCATGAGGCACTGCCACCAGTTCTGGGGTAGGAGGGAGCTGGTCCGTTGGGCCGGGCTGGGGCTAAGGTCCTGGCGAATCGAATAATTAGGGCTGTAGAGAGGGCTTTGTGTGTGGGGGAGGGGGGGTGTGGAGGGTTCAGTTGAGCGAAAATGTAAAAAGTCAAAGAGAAAGGAGAAGGCAATAGAGCAGGGTAGCACTGGAGGAAATGATAACCAGAGCATGACAGGAAGGGGCAGAATGTATAAACATAAGAGGCTATCAGGAAGTGGGGTCAAAGCAGGGAAAAATGGTAAAAAGACAAAATTAAAAACTCTTTATCTGAATGCACGCAGCATTCCTAATAAAATAGATGAGTCGATGACACAAATAGCTAGAAATGGATATGATATGATAGCCATTACAGAGATGTGGTTGCATGGTGACCGAGGCTGGGAACTGAATATTCAGGGGTATTTGACAATTCGGAAGGACAGACAGAAAGGAAAAGGAGGTCGGGTAGCTCTGTTAATAAAGGATGAGATTAGTGCGTTAGTGAGAAACGATATTGGCTCAGAAGATCAAGATGCAAAATCAGTTTGGATGGAGATAAGAAATAGTCACTGGTGGGCATAGTCTAGAGCCCCCTAACAGTAGCTACACTGTTGGATGGAGTATAAATCAAGAAATAATGGAGCTTGTAAGAAAGGAATGGCAATAATCATGGGTGACTTTAATATTCATATTGATTAGACAAATCAAATTGGCCAGGGTAGCCTGAGGAATAATTCATAGAGTATATCGGGATAGTTTCCTTGAACAGTACGTTGCGGAACCAACCAGGGAGCAGACTATCTTAGATCTGGTCCTGTGTAATGAGACAGGATTAATAAATGATCTCCTAGTAAAGGATCCTCTAGGAATGAGTGACCATAGCATGGTTGAATTTCACATTCAGTTGGAGGGTGAGAAAGTTGGATCTCAAACCAGTGTCCTAAGCTTAAACAAAGGAGACTATGAAGGCAGAGTTGGCTAAAGTGGACTGGGAAAATAGATTAATGTGTAATCGGTTGATAAGCAGAGGCAGACATTTAAGGAGATATTTCATAACTTGCAACAAAAATATATTCCAATGAGAAGGAAAGACTTTAAGAGAATGGAATGCCATCTGTGGCTAACTAAGGAAATAAGGAATGGTATCAAACTGAAAACAATGGCATACAAAGTGGCCAAGTTTAGTGGGAGACCAGAGAATTGGGACATTTTTAAAAACCAGCAAAGAACGACTAAAAAAAATAATAGAGGGGGAAGATAGATTATGAGAGTAAACTAGCAAGAAATATAAAAACAGATAGTAAGAGCTTCTACAGGTATATAAAAAGGAAGAGAGTAGCTAAAGTAAACATTGGTCCCTTAGAGGATGAGACTGGAGAATTAATAATGGGGAACAGGGAAATGGCAGAGACTTTGAACAAATATTTTATTTCAGAATTCACAGTAGAAGACACTAAAACATCCCAATGGTGGATAATCAAGGGTCTATAGGGAGGGAGGAACTTAATACAATCACTATTACTAAAGAAGTAGTACTCAGTAAAATAATGGGACTAAAGGCAGACAAGTCCACTGGACCTGATGGCTTGCATCTCAGGGTCTTAAAAGAAGTGGCTGCAGAGATAGTGGATGCATTGGTTGTAATCTACCAAAATTCCCTGGATTCTGGAGAGGTCCCAGTGGATTGGAAAACCACAAATGAAATGCCCCTTTTTTAAAAAAGGAGGCAGACAGAAAGCAGGAAACTATAGACCAGTTAGCCTAGCATCGGTCTTTGGAAAAATGTTGGAGTCTATTATTAAGGAAGCAGTAGCAGGACATTTAGGAAAGCATAATTCAATCAAGCAGAGTCAGCATGGATTTATGAAGGGGAAGTGTTTGACAAATTTGCTGGAGTTCTTTGAGGATGTAATGAGCAGGGTGGATAGGAGGAACCAGTGGATGTGGTGTATTTGGATTTCCAGAAGGCATTCGATAAGGTGCACAAGATAAAAGGGGTTCGGGGTAATATATTAGCATGGATAGTGGACTGGTTAACTAACAGAAAACAGAGAGTCGGGATAAATGAGTCATTTTCCGGTTGGCAAGCGGTAACTTGTGGGGCGCCACAGGGGATCGGTGCTGGGGCCTCAACTATTTACAATCTATATTAATGGCTTGGATGAAGGGACCGAGTGTAATGTAGCCAAGTTTGCTGATGATATAAAGATGGATGGGAAAGCAAGTTGCGAGAATCTGCAAACGGATATAGACAGGCTAAGTGAGTGGGCAAACATTTGGCAGATGGAGTATAACGTGGGAAAATGTGAGGTTATCCACTTTGGCAGGAAAAATAAAAAAGCAAATTATTTAAATTATAAAATGCTGCAGTACAGTGGGACCTGGGGGTCTTTGTGCATGAAACACAAAAGTTAGTATGCAGATACAGCAAGTAATCAGGAAGGCAAATGGAATGTTGGCCTTTATTGCAAAGGGGATAGAGTATAAAAGCAAAGAAGTCCTGCTACAACTGTACAGGGTATTGGTGAGGCCACACCTGGAGTACTGCGTACAGTTTTGGTCTCCTTATTTAAGGAGGGATATATTTGCATTGGAGGCAGTTTGGAGAAGGTTCACTAGGTTGATTCTGGGGATGAGGGGATTGACTTATGAAGAAAGGTTGAGTAGGTTGGGCCTCTACTCATTGGAGTTTAGAAGAATGAGAGGGGATTTTATTGAAACATATAAGATACTGAGGGGGCTCGACAACGTGGATGCAGAGAATGTTTCCACTCGTGGGGGAATCTAGAACTAGGGGGCATAGTCTCAGAATAAGGGGTCACCCATTTAGAACTTAGTTGAGGAGGAATTTCTTCTCTCAGAGGGTTGTAAATCTGTGGAATTCTCTGCCCCAGAGAGCTGTGGAAGCTGGGTCATTGAATATATTTAAGGCGGAGACAGATTTTTGAAAGATACGGGAGTGAAGGGTTATGGAGATCAGGCAGGGAAGTGGAGCTGAGTCCATGATCAGATCAGCCATAATCGTATTGAATGGCGGAGCAGGCTCGAGGGGCCAAATGGCCAACTCCTGCTCATAGTTCCTATGTCGAGGACAGTCACTCTCAACTCATCTCTGGAATTCAGATCTTTTGTCCATGTTTGGACCAAGGCTGAAATGAGATCTGGGGTCGAGTGGTCCTGGCGAAACCCAAACTGAGCATCGGTGAGCAGGTTATTGGTGAACAAGTGCCGCTTGATAGCACTGTCGACGACACCTTCCATTGCTTTGCTGATGATTGAGAGTAAACTGATGGGGCGGTAATTGGCCGGATTGGATTCGTCCTGCTGTTTGTGGACAGGACATACCTGGGCAGTTTTCCACATTGTCGGGTAGATGCCAGTGTTGCAGCTGTACTGGAACAGCTTGGCTAGAGGTGTGGTTTGTTCTGGAGCTAAGGCGCTAATAATAGAAATGTGCCGTACGATGTCACAGGTCATCGCTTTATTGGAATCCGCTCCCGGTGGCCATCAGGAGGGGCACAGGAAGGTTGGCACGTATGGCATCCACGCTAGTTCTAATAGGACTTGGCTGTGTTGAACCAGATCCTCTCCACTGCCTCTTTGCCCAGCTCCCACAGTTGGTGCATGCGCTTCCAGCCTTTGACCGCTGTGATCGTGAGGTACTCTTCGTTTTCCGGGTAGAGCAGGATGCTGTGCCTGGCCATAACCAGCGACTGAGCAAACCGACAGAGCACCAACGTGAACACGGCGCCTCGCTCCTCCTCCATCAGTGGGATCACGCTCTCGAAGCCCGCAATGGTATGGCTGCTGAGGCCGATGGGGTCTGCGCTCTCGATCATGAGGTATGCCATGCTGATGGCCAATTCGTACACAAGGCAACCGTGGCTCATGTCACCAAAGTCCAGGATGCCGGAAATCCGGAATTCCGGATGTGGGCGGGCCAGGCCGGGATCCTCCACCATGACATCAGCTGATGAATCCACGGGTTCCAGCAGAATGTTGTAATCATTGCAGTCCCCGTGAATGATGCCTGCAACAAGGGTCAAACTTACTATCACAGAAGGAAGGACATTGGTTGGCTAATATCAGGAGGCAGACAGTATTGATACATTCTAATGGAAATTTGGATAAGATTTCAATCGGAAAATAACCTTTTGGGAAGCAGTAACTTGAGACGTGACCTGTGGTGAGTGTCGGGTGATCGGGGGGGCGGGGGGGAGGTGCCTTTGGGCATGTTGTGCCGAGAGCTCTCCTGGACTGGGGGCTTTCCTTGCCTCATGTCTGGGTCTGTTGTAGACCCATTGATTGTCATGACTCGTTGTATCATGTGACGACCAGGCTGGTAAAAGATGAACTAGATGGAGTCAGTCTTTCCACAGGTCCTAAAATACAATTGGATTCAGTGAACCTAAACATGCAATTGGAGAACAGTCATTGACCACATTTGTTATGAGCGATGCACCGTCAACGCTTTGGAAAGAATTGTAGAGATTGCAAAAAGCCAGTAGTTATGTTTGAAGAAGACCAGACTGCGTTCAATACCATGGGAGGTTTTAATAAGGTAAATAGGGAAAACCCATTGCCACAGGTCGGTGATTCAATAACTGAAGGGCAGACGTTTGGGTCAACAAGGGGATGAGAGGGGAGGCTGGAAGAAATATTCTTTTACACACCATCAAAGGCAGTCCCTTGAAACGAGGATGACTTGTTTCCACGCCATAAAGGGATGAGTTCACAGGTGTTTCAATGAGGGACCTAATATTCCAGGAAGATGCCAGTATGTGGATTTTTTTAACGTGTGGTGGCCATTGTACACCAGCCACCACACGGGCTCGACAGAGCTGGGTCTTGGTCCAGTGGCAAGGGTTGGTGTGTCACAGACAGCCCAACCGGCAACAGTGGTTAAACAGGTTCCACAGGGTGAATCTTCACCTTCACCAGCTGCCGCTCATTGATGGAGAACCTTGAAAGGGTGTGGGGGAAGAGCGGGGCAATGGGACCGCAGTCCGCTCCTCTTACTTCATAACCACTTCATTCATATTATTGGATAAGCGAGAAACAACAACTTTGAATTACCAGGAGTAGAGTGTAAATGGACAGTTCTTTCAGAGAGCTGGCACAGGTATGATGGGCCGAATGGCCTCCTCCTCTGCTCTACAACCCTCCGACTCGATGATATAGCGTTCCCGTTGCTCCACTTAGATTGATTGTATTTTATTACCTGTGTTATGACCTTACATTGTGTTCGAGTTGCTGCACAGATTTCTGTATCAAAAAATGTCATTATTTCTATACCTGATAACTTTTACCGTAAACGAACAGGGTCTGATTCTAAAACAGAGTGATTGGCACATGATTTTTAAAAAATGCGTGCTAGAAATGTTTTGAATGCGTCAGGGAGAGCGAAGGGGTCAGAAGCAAAAAAAAAAATAATTTTTTATATCTCTTCAAATGAAGACAGCCTTTTGACACTGGGGGCAGATTCTAACTTTCACCGGTGGATAATCCGAGTGCTGTACGCTTGGCTCCAATTCACCTCTCCATCAACTTCCACTACTGAGCCAGAAGATTGTGGGTTCAAATCCCACTCCAGGAACTTGAGCACATAAATCTAGGCTGACACTCCAGTGCAGTGCTGAGGGAGTGCTGCTCTGTCAGAGGTGCCGTTTTCAGATGAGACGTTAAACCAAGGCCCTGTCTGCTCTCTCACGTGGATGTAAAATATCCCACGGCACTATTTGAAGAAGAACAGGGGAGTTATCCCCGGTGTTCTGGTCTATATTTATCCCTCAATCAACATAACAAAAAAAACAAGTTATCTGGTCATTATCACATTGCTGTTTGTGGGAGCTTGCTGTGTGCAAATTGATTGCTGCGTTTCCTACTTTACAACAGTGACTACACTCCACAAGTACTTCATTAGCTCTAAAGCACTTTGAGACGTCCGGTGGTCACGAAAGGCGCTATATAAATGCAAGTTTTTCTTTTACTGCTGAAAGTTAGCATCAGCCCAGTAATGTGCTTCGTATACATCCATCACGGTATGTTCCAATACTAACCTTTTACTGTCTTTCATTTATATAGGAGCAGGAGGCGGCCATTCAGCCTCTCGAACCTGTTCCGCCATTCAATTCGACCGGGGCTGATCCGTACCTCAACTCCAATTACCCACCTTTGCTCCATATCTCGAGATACACTTACCCGACAACAATCTATCTTTAATTGTCCCCAGCATCCACAGCCTTTTGGGGACAGCGAGAGCCAGCCTGCCACTTCCTTTCAGTGCTTTCTTTCACTTTGTTTTAGACACGGTATACGGTCCTTATTGTTCGAACCTTTGGCAGCCAATGTGCGCACAGCAAGGTCCCACAAACAGCTTTGGGACAAATGACATGGTAGCCTGCTTTTGGTGGTGTGGGTTGAATGACAAATGTTCGCCAGGATACTTTAGAATAAAATGCACATTTGGGTTGACTGTTCTTTAACATTCAGCGCATAACAAAAGGGAGAATAATCAACCCAGAGAAGTGTGAGGTTAATGCATTTGTGGAGGGCTAACAAGGCAAGGGAATACACATAAAATGGTAGGACACTGAGAAGTGTAGAGGAACAAAGGGACCTGGGAGTGCAGGTCCACAGATCCCTGAAGGTAGCAGGCCAGGTAGATAAGGTGGTTAAGAAGGCATACGGAATATTTGCCGTTATTAGCCGAGGCATAGAATACAAGAGCAGGGAGGTTACGCTTGATCTGTATACAACACTAGTTAGGCCACAGCTAGAGTACTGCGTGCAGATCTGGTCACCACATTACAGGAAAGCTGTGATTGCACTGGAGAGGGTACAGAGGAGATTTATGAGGATGTTGCCTGGACTGAAGAATTTTAGCTATAAGGAAAGATTGAATAGGCTGGGGTTGTTTTCTTTGGAACAGAGGAGGCTGAGGGGAGACCTTATTGAGGTGTATACAATTTTGAGGGGTTTAGATAGAGGTGATAGGATGGACCCATTTTCCTCAGCAGAGGAGTCAACAACCAGGGGGCATAGATTTAAAGTAATTGGTAGGAGGTTTAGAGGGGATTTGAGGGGAAATTTCTTCACCCAGAGGGTGGTGGGGGTCTGGAACTCACTGCCTGAAAGGGTGGCCGAGGCAGAAACCTTCACTGCATTTAAAAAGAACTTGGATGTGCACTTGAAGTGCTGTAACCTACAGGGCTACGGACCAAGAGCTGGAAATTTGGATTAGGCTGGATGGTTCGTTGTTGACCGACGCAAACATGATGGGCCGAAATGGCCTCCTTCTGTGCTGTAAATTTCTATGATTCTATGAAAAGGTAGGTGACAATTCTGGTTTTGATAAAACTTTGCAGTTGCTTTTCTTCGCCTTCAAAAAGGTGATTTGGAAACATAGAAACTAGGTGCAGGAGTAGGTCATTCGGCCTTCTGAGCCTGCACCACCATTCAATAAGATCATGGCTGATCATTCACCTCAGTACCCCTTTCCTACTTTCTCTCCATACCCCTTGATCCCTTTAGCTGTAAAGGCCATATCTAACTCCCTCTTGAATGTATCCAATGAACTGGCCTCAACAACTCTCTGCGGTAGGGAATTCCACAGGTTCACAATTCTCTGAGTGAAGAAGTTTCTCCTCATCTCGGTCCTAAATGGCTTGCCCCTTATCCTTAGACTGTGACCCCTGGTTCTGGACTTCCCCAACATTGGGAACATTCTTCCTGCATCTAACCTGTCCAATTCCGTCAGAACTTTATATGTTTCTATGAGATCCCCTCTCATTCTTCTAAACTCCAGTGAATACAGGCCCAGTCGATCCAGTCTCTCCTCATATGTCAGTCCTGCCATCCCGGGAATCAGTCTGGTGAACCTTCGCTGCACTCTCTCAATAGCAAGAACAAGAACATTGTACCTGCTCTGGGAAGGATGCTACAGAAATGGAAGAGAGTGGGGTGCAGATTCCCCTGGGTGTTACCAGGGATGATGGGTTATAGTTATGAAGAGAGACTTGAGCAGTTTGGCTTTTTTCCACTCGAGTTGTGAAGGTCAAGGGCTGACCTGACAACAGGTATTACAGAATCTTAATGGTTACGATAAGGTAAATAGAGGCTGCGGGACGAGTTTGAGCATTGAAGAACATGTGGGTTAGGTACGGGTGGTGAGTTAAATTTGGCAATGTCAGCGCATCTGGAAGCTGGTCCCAACACACTGACTTCCAACAACAACAACTTGTATTTATATAGCGTCTTTAACGTAATGAAACATCCCAAGGCGCTTCACAGGAGTATTATTAGACAAAATAAAATTGACATCGAGCCACATAAGGAGATATTGGGCCGATGACCAAAAGCTTGGTCAAAGAGGTGGGTTTAAAGGAGCGTCTTAAAGGGAAAAAGAGAGGTAGTGAGGTGGAGAGAGTTAGGCAGGGAGTTCCAGAGCTTTAAGCTTATTCGAGTTTAACTCAAATAGGTCTGGCTGCATGTAATAAGTCTTCTTAGAATTTTATACATTTCAATGAGATGACCTCGCATTCTTCTAAGCTCCAGAGAATATAGGTCCATTCTAGTCAATCTTTCTTCATCGCACAGCTCTCTCAACCCAAGAATCAATCTCGTGAACCTTTGTTGCACCCCCTCAAAGACAAGTACAGGGTATATCCTTCCTGAAGTAAGGAGACTAAAACTGTGCACAGTACTCCAGGTGTGGTCTCACCAAAGCCCTATATAATTACGGTACAGCAGAGGAGCGAGAAGGCCGTGGCGGACTTGGGCAGGACTGGAACTGATGTCCTGGGGGTAACATTAGCTAATGCAGTTCGGGAGTTTTTAAACTAATATGGCAGGGGGACGGGAACCTATGCAGTGTGACAGGGCGAAGTAATATGGAGTCAGAAACAGATGGTAGAAAGGTAAAAAGCAATAGTGGAAGGCAGAGTAAACAAAGGCAAGAAACAAAAAGGGCCACGCTACATCATAATTTTAAAAGGACAAAGGGTGTTAAAAAAAAACAAGCCTGAAGGCTTTGTGTCTTAATGCAAGGAATATCCATAATAAGGTGGATGAATTAACTGTGCAAATAGATGTTAACAGATATGATGTGATTGGGATTACAGAGACGTGGCTCCAGGATGATCAGGGCTGGGAACTCAACATCCAGGGGTATTCAACATTCAGGAAGGATAGAATAAAAGGAAAAGGAGGTGGGGTAGCATTGCTGGTTAAAGAGGAGATTAATGCAATAGTTAGGAAGGACATTAGCTTGGATGATGTGGAATCTATATGGATAGAGCTGCAGAACACCAAAGGGCAAAAAACATTAGTGGGGGTTGTGTATAGACCTCCAAGTAGTGATGTTGGGGAGGGCATCAAACAGGAAATTAGGGGTGCATGCAATAAAGGTGCAGCAGTTATCATGGGTGACTTTAATGTGCATATAGATTGGGCTAACCAAACTGGAAGCAATACGGTGGAGGAGGATTTCTTGGAGTGCATAAGGGATGGTTTTCTAGACCAAAATGTCGAGGAACCAACTAGGGGGGAGGCCATCTTAGACTGGGTGTTGTGTAATGAGAGAGGATTAATTAGCAATCTCGTTGTGCGAGGCCCCTTGGGGAAGAGTGATCATAATATGGTGGAATTCTACATTAGGATGAAGAATGAAACAGTTAATTCAGAGACCATGGTCCAGAACTGAAAGAAGGGTAACTTTGAAGGTATGAGGCGTGAATTGGCTAGGATAGATTGGCAAATGATACTTAAGGGGTTGACAGTGGATGGGCAATGGCAGACATTTAGAGACTGCATGGATGAACTACAACAATTGTACATCCTTGTCTGGCGTAAAAATAAAAGGGAAGATGGCTCAACCATGGCTATCAAGGGAAATCAGGGATAGTATTAAAGCCAAGGAAGTGGCATACAAATTGGCCAGAAATAGCAGCGAACCCGGGGACTGGGAGAAATTTAGAACTCAGCAGAGAAGGACAAAGGGTTTGATTAGGGCAGGGAAAATCGAGTACAAGAGGAAGCTTGCAGGGAACATTAAGACGGACTGCAAAAGCTTCTAGAGAATCAGGGGAAGTCATAACGGGGAACAAAGAAATGGCAGACCAATTGAACAAGTACTTTGGTTCGGTATTCACTAAAGAGGACACAAACAACCTTCCGGATATAAAAGGGGTCCAGAGGGTCTAGTAAGAAGGAGGAACTGAGGGAAATCCTTATTAGTCGGGAAATTGTGTTGGGGAAATTGATGGGATTGAAGGCCGATAAATCCCCAGGGCCTGATGGTCTGCATCCCAGAGTACTTAAGGAGGAGGCCTTGGAACAGTGGATGCATTGACAGTCATTTTCCAACATTCCATTGACTCTGGATCAGTTCCTATGCAGTGGAGGGTAGCCAATGTAACACCACTTTTAAAAAAAGTGAGAGAAAAAACGGAATTATAGACCGACATCAGTAGTGGGTAAAATGATGGAATCAATTATTAAGGATGTCATAGCAGCGCATTTGGAAGAGGTGACGTGATAGGTCAGCATGGATTTGTGAAAGGGAAATTATGCTTGACAAATCTTCTGGAATTTTTTGAGGAAGTTTCCAGTGGAGTGGACAAGGGAGAACCAGTTGATGTGGTGTATTTGGACAGCTACCTGGTGGCACAAGCAGTTACTAGTGGGATCTTATAGAAACATTTAAAATAATGAAAGGGATAGACAAGATAGAGGCGGAGAGGTTGTTTCCACTGGTTGGGGAGGCTAGAACTAGGGGGCACAGCCTCAAAATACGGGGGAACCAATTTAAAACCGAGTTGAGAAGGAATTTCTTCTCCCAGAAGGTTGTGAATCTGTGGAATTCTCTGCCCAAGGAAGCAGTTGAGGCTAGCTCATTGAATGCATTCAAGTCACAGATAGATAGATTTTTAACCAATAAGGGAATTAAGGGTTACGGGGAGAGGGCGGGTAAGTGGAGCTGAGTCCACGGCCAGATCAGCCATGATCTTATTGAATGGCGGAGCAGGCTCGAAGGGCTAGATGGCCTACTCCTGTTCCTAATTCTTATGTTCTTATGGATCCAGGAGCGAGACACCATGCCCCTGCTGCTGATCTCCTGGACCACCTCCAGCCACATCTTCTTTGTTCCTTCCTCCCATTGCTGGGGAAGAGTATCTCTCCCCGACTCCTCACTGCCCCCAGCAGTATATTGAGTGATGCATCTTTAAAGAGTAGCGCAGCCCTTGACCATCCTGAATCTATGATGAAACGTCTCCCTCTCTTCGCTCGAATTCTTAAATCCACCAAATGCCATCTTCGGAGTGTCCCTTTAAATACGGGAGTTGCGATCACGTCACGCGGGTCCGCACCACACCCACTGCCGCTCATTCCATGGCAAACCCAGAGATTTGGGTGTCCTTGTGCAAGAAACACAGAAAGCTCGCTTGCAGGTATAGCAAGCAATAAGGAAGGCCAATGGCATGTTGTCCTTTATTGCAAGCGGGTTGGAGTACAAGAGTAAGGAAGTCTTCCTACAATTGTACAGGACCTTGGTGAGACCACACCTGGAGTACTGTGCACAGTTTTGGTCTCCTGATCTAAGGAAGGATATACTTGCCTTGGAGGTGGTGCAACAAAGGTTCACTAGATTGATCCCTGGGATGAGAGGCTGTCTTATTGTGAGAGATTGTGTAGAATAGGCCTTTACTCTTTGGAGTTTAGAAGAATGAGAGGTGATCTCATTGAAACATATAAGATTCTGAGAGGGATTGACAGGGTAGAGCTGAGAGGTTGTTTCCCCGGGCTGGAGAGTCTAGACCCAGGGTTAACAGTCTCAGGATAAGGGGTTGACCAGAATCTTTGGAACTCTCTGCCCCAGAGGGCTGTGGATGCTGAGTCTCTGAATATATTCAAGGCTGCGATAGATGAATTTTTGGAGTCTAGGGGGATCAAGGGATATGGAGATAGGGCGTGAAAGTGCTGAGGTTGATTGAATGGCGGAGCAGGCTCGAGGGGCCGTATGGTCTACTCCTGCTCCTATTTATTATGCTTCTAATATTATAATTAGGTGGCTGCATTAAAATGCCACAGACTGACGCGGTGAAGGTACTTACGGGTTGCCCACCCGAGGTCCCTCCGTCTCCCGAACCCCCGCACTCCTCACTGCTCCAAACATGCCTCACAGTTATTTTCAGGGCCGGATTGTCTTCATTGGTCAGTGAGACGGGAATACATGGGCGTAAACATAGAAACATAGAAAATAGGTGCAGGAATAGGCCTTTCGGGCTTGCACCACCATTCAATAAGATCATGTCTGATCATTCACCTCAGTATCCCTTTCCTGCTTTCTCTCTATTCCCCTTGATCCCTTTGGCCGTAAGGGCCATATCTAATTCCCTCTTGAATACATCTAACGAACTGGCCTCAACAATTTTCTGCGGTAGAGAATTCTGCAGGTTAACAACTCTCTGAATGAAGAAGTTTCTCCTCATCTCGGTCCTAAATGGCTTACCCCTTCTCCTTAGACTGTGACCCCTGGTTCTGGATTTCTCCAACATCGGTAACATTCTTCCTGCATCTAATCTGTCTAAACCCGTCAGAATTTTATATGTTTCTATGAGATCCCCTCTCGTTCTTCTAAACTCCAGTGAATACAGGCCCAGTCTCTCATATGTCAGTCCTGCCATCCCAGGAATCAATCTGGTGAACCTTTGCTGCACTCCCTCACTAGCAAGAACGTCCTTCCTCAGATTTGGAGACCAAAACTGAACACAATATTCCAGGTGAGGCCTCACCAAGGCCCTGTACAACTGCAGTAAGACCTCTCTGCTCCTATACTCAAATCCCCTAGCTATGAAGGCCAACATGCCATTTGCCTTCTTCACCGCCTGCTGTACCTGCATGCCAACTTTCAATGACTAATGAACCATGACACCCAGGTCTCGTTGCACCTCCCCTTTTCCTAATCTGTCACCATTCAGATAATATTCTGTCTTCCTGTTTTTACCACCAAAGTGGATAACCTCACATTTATCCACATTATACTGCATCTGCCATGCATTTGCCCACTCACCTAACCTGTCCAAGTCACCCTGTAGCCTCTTAGCATCCTCCTCACAGCTCACACCATCACCCAACTTAGTGTCATCTGTAAACTTGGAGATATTACACTCAATTTCTTCATCTAAATCATTGATCTATACTGTAAATAGCTAGGGTCCCAGCATTGAACCCTGCAGCATCCCACTAGTAACTGCCTGCCATTCTGTAAAGGACCCGTTTAACCCGACTCTCTGCTTCCTGTCTGCCAACCAGTTCTCTATCCACGTCAATACATTACCCCCAATACCATATGCTTTAATTTTGCACACTAATCTCTTGTGTAGGACCTTGCCAAAAACCTTTTGAAAGTCCAAATACACCACATCCACTGGTTCTCCCTTGTCCACTCTGCTAGTTACATCCTCAAAAAATTCGAGAAGATTTGTCAAGCATGATTTCCCTTTCATAAATCCATGCTGACTTGGACCGATCCTATCACTGCATTCCAAATGCGCTGCTATTTCATCCTTAATAATTGATTCCAACATCTTCCCCACTACTGATGTCAGGCTAACCGGTCTATAATCCCCATTTTCTCTCCATCCTTTTTTAAAAGTGGTGTTACATTAGCTACTCTCCAGTCCATAGGAACTGATCCAGATTCGATAGACTGTTGGAAAATGATTAACAATGCATCCACTATTTCTAGGGCCACTTCCTTAAGTACTCTGGGATGCAGACTATCAGGCCCTGGGGATTTATCGGCATTCAATCCCATCAATTTCCCTAACACAATTTCCCGCCTAATAAAGATTTCCTTCAGTTCTTCCTTCTCACTAGACCCTCTGACCCCTTTTATATCCGGAAGGTTGTTTGTGTCCTCCTTAGTGACTACCGAACCAAAGTACTTGTTCACTTGGTCTGCCATTTCTTTGTTCCCCGTTATGACTTCCCCTGATTCTATAGAAGCTTTTGCAGTCCGTCTTAATGTACTTCCGGAAGGTTATTTGTGTCGTCCTTCGTGAAGACAGAACCAAAGTATTTGTTCAATTTAATACCATTCCAAAAAGAATGAATGGGAAGGTTTGAAAAATATAAACATTTTTCACACAAAAGGTAATCACAACATAGAATTCACTGCCACCAACCAATGCTGAAATAGAGTCCGTGGGCTAAATTGGCACCGTCACCTTGGCTTCTATTATGGGCTGGAGAGGAAGGGGCATTAGGGGGTGAGGGGAAGGGGTGATCCGATCTCCCAGATTACCATCCGTGCGGTGAAGGTAAAGGCTAGGTGGCTGATGGGGAGATAAACACCGGGACAGACAGGACAGGCCGAATGGCCTGGTTCTGCTGGAACATTCTATGATCCTGTGACCCGTCCCCTTCAGTTTCTCGATAAAGGAGAATGAAATGGAGCTCCCCCAGTGGACTATTGCGCCACCTTGTGGACTATCGATGTACTGCAACTACTGATGTCACTAAGAAAAGGCTCATGTGGCAAGGTCACATGATGACAGTTTCTGTGAAGAGCCATCTTGTGTTGTGTGTTTGTTAGTGATGTCGGAAGGATATATCACAGATAACTTACTTTCACGGAACTTGCCCAGGTTGGGAAGGATCTTTTCCTTGAACAGCTGAATAACTTGCTCCACAATCGAGCGCGTGTCGCCCTCCTCCATTTCCTGCAGGTACCTTTCCAGGAGATGAATATTTGAAAGGCTCCACATGAATTCTTCTCGGTGCAGACTCTTCATGGTCGGGTGGCGGAATTCCTAACAGTCGGACAAATCCGTTACTAACTCATAAGAGTTAGAGTGGGTGGGAGCGAGGGACTGTGAATCAACCCATCCCTCTCAGCTCACCATTGAGTTCCCTCCTCAGACCATGTACTGCCTGCTGCGGCATATGACCTCACACCCTTCTGCCCCTGGACCATAAACAGGAGATGCTGGAAGCCCTCAGCGAGTCAGACTGTCAGGACCCACGCGCCTGAAACATTAACTCTCTCTCTCCACAGATGCTGCCTGACCCGGAGTATCTCGGGGATCTCCTGTTGCTGGGTTTAGATTGACAGCAACCGTTGGTACCATATTTGTTTTTCCTCCTGTGCCTTGTTAACCTACCAACCCCTCCTTCTGTTAAAGAGGCTAGGTGTGTCCATGTTGCTAAAATCAATGTTAGATGTCACACATTTTTTAAGTGTGCAGCGATTAAACAGATACTTAAGAAGCAGTGCTTATGGCACAACCTTGTGGGTTTATTTGGAGGGTTCAACCCTGTTATAGTTCTGAGCTCGGTACCCGAGTCCTAAGTACCTGTTGCAATACCCACGTTTTATATCTTTCTCACCCCTTCCACATTATAATGTATTTGCTTCATGGGTTCTTTGCTTAAGAATTCATAGCAACACATTGCTGTTAAGAACGAGTTGGTTTATTAACAAAGGTTTAACAATCACACTACACATTACCAGTTCATCCACCGGGCTCACAACTGCATACCTCATCGTGGATGACCTGAACCCAACTGACTGGGGTTTTATTGAGTCTTGTGAACATCACGTGACTGGCTAAGCCACTCACAATGCAACAGCTCTACAAACCTGTGAGCATGCTCACCGGTGCATACATTGCACATGTGACAATCGGCACATCTCTGGGTCACACAACACCATTCCATGTACGGAGAACTTTAATGAGCTTCTCCCTTATCAATAACTTTAGCATTGACGAGTTCTTTTTCCCGTAGATTGGGACCACTCCCCAACTTTGTTATCTTCTCGATAGTTTCACGCTCGTTGCATATAATTGCAGTCCCACCGAGTGAAACGTTGAATGATAAGTCAGTCTTGCACTCAGCACCATCTTGTACCAAGCTCCTGCTTCTAAAAAGGATGATGCCCACCCCGAGGTCTCCTTGTGTACAACTAACTTTATAAAATTTCGCTGAAATATATGACGCAAGACTTTTCAATTGGTTTACGGCTGTGATTAAACTGACCATTGCTGTAAGGTCAGTCTAAGTTCAGTAATCACTGCAGCTAAAGTTATTTGTAATTCCTAGCCTACCAGGCCAAAGCGAAAGGTTAACATTAGTACGATATAAAGAGAAACCAGTAGCTATGTAACATTCTCTGCTAGGTACAGTCTGATTAACCCTTTCCTCCCACTAACAAGTTGTGAATGCGTCAGGAGGCTGAACAAGCAGTTTGATGACAGACTGCTCCATAACTTTAATTCCCTGAGTAGCTTTGTGTCATCCCCCTTACTCTCCTTCCCAATTCCTTCACTAAATCGTGATCTGCATCAACCTGTCCATTTTCTTCCTGACTTAAAGGCTTGGATCGCTGAGCTCACTTCAGGAATTACTTTCCAGTAAGAATGGGTGGAATCCTATTCGCTTGTCTGCAGAAACTAATGGCCTAAAACTTTGAATCTCTCCCCCCGTCTCCTGACCTTTTTATGAATGAAGTGACCAAAAAAACACATGACAATCTATACCTGACTTTCCCAATACTGTCTGAAGTGTTAGTAGCAACTGCACAGTCCTTGTTCTCTGGATGGACCTGTATACTCACGGCCTCTGGTTGAGGAGGAATATTTGGGGTGGGGGGGGGGGTGTGGGGGCAGGACTCCACCCCGTGGGGATGTGTGGTCTCCCATGGGAAGGTTTGTCTGGTCCGACAGGGCATGTGTCACCTTACAGTGGTAGCCAACTTATGCGCCTGTAATGTATGCACCTGTGAGGATGCTCACAGGTTTGTAGAGCTGTTGAGGCACCCGATGCAGAGGGGAGCGAGCATGTCCGCGGGCCTCCTCGTAGGACTGCTCCTGGGCCTGGCCAAGGGGGCCATCAGCCGGTCCAGGCAGCGGGTGATCGTTCAGCCAGACTGCCTGCCTCTCTTCCGTGGTTACATCCGAACCAGGGTGTCCCTGGAGATGGAGCACGCGGTGTCCACCAGTACGCTCGCGACCTTCCACGAGAGGTAGGCGCCGGAGGGACTGGAGTGCATCATCACCCCCGGCAACCAAATTTTAATTTGATTTAAGTTGACTGTCTAAAGTTTAATTTGTTTAAATTTGTCGGTTTTAGTGCCCCTTTAATAAGGGGGCACTTGTATTAATGTTCAACTTTAAATAGTTGTAGAGTTATTGAGTTGGGGAGTGGCTTAGCCAGTCACGTGTTGTTCACAGGACTCAATAAAACCCCAGCCAGTTGGGTTCAGGGAATCCACGATGAGGCAGGTGGTTGTGAGCTTGTTGATGAATGTGTAGTTTGATTGTTAAATCTTTTGCCAATAAACCAACTAGTTCTTAATAGCAATGTGTGGTTATGAATTCTTAAGCCAAGAGCCCATGAAGCAAATACATTACATTGGCCGATGCTTCGACCTTCGTGGGGAATAACTCAGCGGCTGGTGTGAGTGAGTGGCAGAGGCTGCATAGACCCAATGACAAGATCCCAGAGCCGAGCCAATCCTGGTGCATTCTCGGAGTACAGACTCAGGGGAGGACTGAGAAACCCAGCTACTGTTGCCTGGTGCAGTGGCGAACATTGGGAAGACCATTCCCGATACTTAGGGTATTCGAAATTCCGTCTGCAACGCCACCCCTTAGCGCCCGAGAGGGGCGGTTAACGGGCGGGTGAAGGACTTGCCGTCGGTGAGCAATGGGTTCCTGGGCTCATGGTAAATTTAGTTGGGCGGTGGGGGCGGCGCCAAGAGGTACCGCTGCGCGCTCGGCCGCCATCCATATGGTGACATCATCGAGCCCCCTTGGCGCCGCGGCTGCGATATTCGGTGAGCACGGTGGCCTTACCAGCAGGTATCCGTACAACCTGGGGAAGGTGGTGGAACATCGGGGATCCCAGGGCAGGAGTGTCCAGGGAACAAAGTAAGTGGTTATCTTTGATTTTTTTTCAGTAGTTCTGTATTAATGGCCCCAATGGGGAAGTGTGGGTGAGGGTCAGAGAAGTGTTCCAAAACTTTTTTTTCCAGTTTTTTCAACTCGCATGCCGGCAACCTACCGTGGGGAAATTCTGTCGGCCTCCTAACCTCCCGCTCTGTGGGCATCTGAGGACGAAAGTGCAATGCCACTTTTAGGATTGCTCTCTCATCTTTGGCCGGCGAAACTGAATTTGGCATTTTGAGGTGGTGTTTGCCGCTTGGCGGTAGAATCACCGTTCAGGCGGTATCACCGCCTCCAAAATGGCGGTACCAAATTTCGAGCTCTTGGTCCTTCTGAACACATGGGGAGGGGGAGGGGGGCTGCGAAGAATTCTGGGTAGCACGGAGATCGACAGCACTTGGGTTAAGTGTAGAGCAGGTCCCAGTAAGCAAGGATAATCACCGTCACACTCCCGAACTCTAATTCAGGCCGTGCTGCTTCTTTAGGGGGTAAGTTTACACCCGGTCAGCACTGATGTCAGTGCAGGAAACTCGTGCTCGCTGGTCATTTGCATGGAGGCGGAGCTATGTTAATGAGGTCGGTGGGTTTGCTGAGCGGACGAGGCGCGGTTGATTGCGGAAACTTGCGGCTAGCGAGGCTCCGGTGTAAAACCGGCGGGGGTCGTTTACGAGCAAACTTAGTGCCGTGACACGCTTACGCTGTTGTTGTGCCGACAGTTACAAGGAAATTTTGAGCCCGTGTCTAAAATAAGGAGCAAAATAATCAAATACCTCATGAAGAATCTCGTCCATTTGGGCAATAGTTCTGCCCACATTGTAGAAAGTCCGATGATCCAAAGTGAGTTTGGCCATTGGGATTCCAGGCAGGTACGTCAGCAGTCGGACCATGTACTGTCTGTCGTCAGTCCCCTGCTCTGTAAAATCATTTACACAGTCAAGCATTATATTAGATTTCCAACCTTTCTCATTCAAAGTGCTGTAGTAGATTATTACAGTTTGGGTTTCAGTGCAAGGCTTAAAGGTGCATGTGCCCCTGTAACGGCAAATTGCACCTTAAAGGGATGTTGAGGCATATAAGGTCAAAGTCCATCTGGAGACCTGTGCTCAGTTTTGGGCACGACAGCTCAAGAAGGAAATGTTGGCCCTGCAGTAGGTAGAGCGCGGATTCACCAGAGTTATACTGAGGCTTAGAGGGTTAAATTATGAGGCTAGGTTGTACAAACTTGGCTTGGTTTTTAATATCTTGTGGGCTGGATTTTCGACCCTCTGCCTCCCCTTGTTTTCACCCCGGAGGGCGGCAATGATGGCGGTAAGCACTTCCGGGCAGGTGACCAGCTTCCAGCGCTCCGCCGGGACTTTCGCCGCCGGTTTCGGCGAGGTGCCGCCCGGGGAGGCGAGCCGGTGTGCAACGCCACTGGTTGCGACAGCGGCTCGATTTTTAGCTCCCACCTGATCCGCAGCGCCCCCTGCTGGGAACACCTGTGAAAACGGGCGGTGCGAGCTGTAGCGGTCACAGTGAGGTCAGTCATGTCGACCTCAGGCAAGTGAGATTGCTTTTTTTTTTGCGATTCATGTTGTGGTGGTGTGCGTTATTTATCAGAAATGTATTTGTCGCTCTTTTAAAATGTTTTTTTTTCTCCCCAGGCCCCTCTCAGAGTACTCCCAGGCCGGCTGTTTAGCTCGGGATTTTCGCTTGCTCAGCCAGCCTAGCGCCCTGACAGAGGTGTGTCACGCCTCCCTTAGCGCTCCACCCCACACTCGGGGCCCAGCTGCCCAATTTTATTGACTGAGGCGCAAACTGTTCCCGGGCGCAAACTTTACTGCCCCACTGTCATTACCACCCCGAAATAACCAAAGCTGAAAACCCAGCCCTTAAATGTTCCAGGGTACTTGATGTTTCAAATAGACAGGCAGAATGGAAGGAGGAAGGGGATAGCCCTGATAATAAACATGAGGACAGTAGTGAGAAAGAATCTTAGCTCAGAAGAAGCAGGATCAGTACGGGTGAAGATAAGAAATAACAAGGGGCACAAAACACAGGTGGGTGTCGTTTATAGACCACCAAACAGTAGTTATAATATTGGACAGAGTATTAATCAACAAATAATAGGAGTTTTTAACAAAGGTGGTACAATAAACATGGGGGACTTTAATCTTCGTATAGACTGGACAAATCAAATTGGCAAAGCTAGTCTGGAGGACCAGTTCATGGAATGCATTCGGGACAGTTTCCAAGAACAATACGTTGTGAAACCAACCAGGGATCAAGCTATTTTAGATCTTGTATTGTGTAATGGGTCACGGTTAATTAGTAATCTCATAGTAAAGGAGACTCTGGGGAAGAGTGATCATAATATAACATTTCATGTTGAGTTTGAGAGTGAAATACTTCAGTCGGCAGCAAAGGTCTTGAACTTAAACAAAGCCAATTACCTAGGTACGAGGGGTAAGTTAGTTAAGGTCGATTGGGAGATTAGATTAAGAGAAAAGATGATAGATAAGCAGTGGCAAACATTTAAAGAAATATTCCAAAATTCTCAATGAATATACATTCCATTGAGAAATAAAAATTCCATGGGAAAAGTGATCCATCCGTGACGAATTAAATAAATTAAGGATAGTATTAAAAGAAGAGGCTTATAATGTTGCAAAGAATAGTAGTAAGCCTGAGGGTTGGGAGAGCTTTAGAAACCAGAAAAGGATGACCAAAAAATGTATTAAAAGAGCGAAAGTAGAATACGAGAGAAACTAGGAGGAACTGAGGCAGGTGAAACTATAATGGGGAATAAGGAAATGGCAAAGTCTTAAACAAATATTTTGTATCTGTCTTCTGAGTAGAATATATAAAAATTAGTGGGGAACCAAGGGGCTAATAACAGTGAGGAACTTAAACTAATTAATATCAGTGGAGAGGCGAAATTGCCCCTTTTGCGCCTCTGGGTGGCACTAACAGGGCAGAGGAGACTTTTCGCCTGGCAGATGAGGCACTACCGCTTCCTGGACAATTGCCTGGGAGTTGGCCGAGGCGCTGCAATGGTCACAGGTCGCGAGACTGGCGACATCCGCTCTTGGGACACTCCTTAAAGGGAAGTACGGCAGCTCCCCGGGGCCGTTGTCTATTGTTGCCCGCCGATTCTCAGGTCAGCGCGATGATGGCGGCCCTAGCGTGGTCCGGGCCGCCATCGTGCAGCCCGGCACTCCGATTTGGGCGACGAGCTGCACAGACCCAGTCGTACGCTATCCTGGGGGCCCAGCGGAGGCCATCAGAGGCTGTGCAGAGGGCACAGCGGCCCCTCCCACTTTAAGCGAAGAGGAGGGGTGTTGAAGTGCGTCGGCGCTACGTGGAACATCTGCGTAGCTCTTCCCTCAGCGCCCCGGTAGTGCCCCGGTTACCGCCACCAATGGAAGTGGAGCGCGCGAGATTGCACTCCGCTTCCTTCGAGGGGCATGAGGACAATTCCGGGGGTGGGGGAGGGGCATCTGCATCAACATTCTCAACATCCTCTGAAAGTTCCTTCTGAATTCCCGATTGGATTTCTTGGTGACTACCTTATACTGATGGCCTCTAGGTATACGCTTGCCCACAAGTGGAAACATTCTCTCTGTAGCCACTCTTATCAAAACCTTTCAGAATTTGAAAGACCTCAATTACGTCACCCTTCAACCTTCTTTTTTCCAAGAGAAAAGAGACCCAGCCTGTTTATCCTTTCCTGATAGATATACCCTCGCATTTCTGGCATCATCCTTGTAAATCTTCTCTGCACCCTCTCCAGTGCCTCTAAATATTTTTTAATAATGTGTCCACCAGAACTGTACGCAGTACTCCAAGTGTGGTCTAACCAATGTTCGATACAGGTTTAGCATAACTTCCCTACTTTTCAATTCTATAGCTCTAGAAATAAACCCTATGCTTGGTTTGCTTTTGTTATGGCCTTGCTAACCCGTGTCGCAATTTTTAGTGATTTGTGTATTTGTATCCGAGATCCGTTTGTTCCTCTATCCCACCCAGACTCGCACCCTCCCAGTAATAGGTGACCTCCCTATTCTTCCAATATGTAATACCTTACATTTATCTCTGTTGAACTTTAGTTGCCAATTATATTCCCAGTCTGCAAGTTTATTAATGTCCTTCTGTCATTTATTGCAGTCCTCCTCAGTATTGACTAACCCCACCATTTTGGTGTCATCCGCAAATTTAGAAATTGTTTTTGACTCTAAAGTCTAAATCGTTAATATAAATTGTGAACAACAGTGGTCCCGGCACTGATCCTTGTGGAACACCACTACCCACCTTCTGTCACTGTGACATGATTCGAAGGAACAGGTGACCTTGGACCTCTGTTTAATAAGAACATAAGAAAGAGGAGCAGGAGTAGGCCATATGGCCCCTTGAGCCTGCTCCGCCATTTAATACGATCATGGCTGATCCGATCAAGGACTCAGGTCCACTTCCCTGCCTGCTCTCCATAACCCCGTATTCACTTATCGGTTAAGAAACTGTCTATCTCTGTCTTAAATTTATTCAATGTCCCAGCTTCCACAGCTCTCAGGGGCAGTGAATTCCATAGATTTACAACCCTCTGAGAGAAGAAATTCCCCCTCATCTCAGTTTTAAATGGGTGGCCCCTTATTCTAAGATTATGCCCCCTAGTTCTAGTCCCCCCATCAGTGGAAACATCCTCTCTGCATCCACCTTGTCAAGCCCCCTCATAATCTGAAATGATTCGAAAAGATAACCTCTTATTCTTCTGAATTCCAATGAGTAGAGGCCCAACCTACTCAACCTTTCCTCATAAGTCAACCCCCTCATCTCCGGAATCAACCTAATGAACCTTCTATGAACTGCCTCCAAAGCAAGTATATCCTTTCTTAAATGTGGAAACCAAAACTGCACGCAGTATTCCAGGTGTGGCCTCACCAATACCCTGTATAACTGCAGCAAGATTTCCCTGCTTTTATACTCCATCCCCTTTGCAATGAAGGCCAAGATTCCATTGGCCTTCCTGATCACTTGCTGGACCTGCATACTAACCTTTTGTGTTTCATGTACAAGTACCCCCAGGTCCCGCTGTACTGCGGCACTTTGCAATCTTTCTTCATTTAAATAATAACTTGCTCTTTGATTTTTTTCTGTCAAAGTGCATAACCTCACACTTTCCAACATTATACTCCATCTGCCAAATATTTGCCCACTCACTTAGCCTGTCTATGTTATTTTGCAGATTTTGTGTCCTCCTCACACATTGCTTTTCCTCTATTTTGTATCGACAGTAAACTTGGCTACGTTACACTCAGTCCCTTCTTCCAAGTCATTGTAAATAGTTGGGGTCCCAGCATTGATCCCTGCAGCACCCCACTAGTTACTGATTGCCAACCCGAGAATGAACCATTTATCCCGACTCTCTATTTTCTGTTAGTTAGCCAATCCTCTATCCATGCTAATATATTGCCCCCAACCCCATGAACTTTTATCTTGTGCAGTAACCTTTTATGTGGCACCTTGTCAAATGCCTTCTGGAAGTCCAAATCCACTGGTTCCCCTTTATCCACCCTGTGCGTTACATCCTCAAAGAATTCCAGCAAATGTGTCAAACATGACTTCCCCTTCATAAATCCAAGCTACTTGACTGAATTATGCGTTTCCAAATGTGAGGTTATCCACTTTGGGGGCAAAAACACGAAGGCAGAATATTATCTCAGATTAGGAAAAAGGGAGGTGCAACGAGACCTGGGTGTCATGGTACATCAGTCATTGAAAGTTGGCATGCAGTTTCAGCAGGCGGTGAAGAAGGCAAATGGTATGTTGGCCTTCATAGCTAGGGGATTTGAGTATAGGAGCAGGGAGGTCTTACTGCAGTTGTACAGGGCCTTGGTGAGGCCTCACCTGGAATATTGTGTTCAGTTTTAGTCTCCTAATCTGAGGAAGGACGTTCTTGCTATTGAGGGAGTGCAGTGAAGGTTCACCAGTCTGATTCCAGGGACGGCTGGACTGACATATGAGGAGAGACTGGATCAATTGGGCCTTTATACACTGGAGTTTAGAAAGATGAGAGGGGATCTCATAGAAACTTATAAGATTCTGATGGGACTGGACAGATTAGATGCAGGAAGAATGTTCCCGATGATGGGGGAAGTCCAGAACCAGGGGACACAGTCTAAGGATAAGGGGTAGGCCATTTAGGACTGAGATGAGGAGAAACTTTTTCACTCAGAGTTGTTAACCTGTGGAATTCCCTACCGCAGAGAGTTGTTGAGGCCAGTTCATTGGATATATTCAAGAGGGAGTTAGATATGGCTAAAGAGATCAAGGGGTATGGAGAGAAAGCAAGAAAGGGGTACTGAAGTGAATGATCAGCCATTATCTTATTGAATGGTGGTACAGGCCGAATGGCCTATTCCTGCACCTATTTTCTATGTTTCTATGTTCATGCTACTGCTTCTTTAATAATGGACTCCAACATTTTCCCAACCACAGATGTTAGGCTAACTGGTCTATAATTTCCTGCTTTTTGTCTGCCTCCTTTTTTAAATAGGGGCGTTACATTTGCAGCTTTCCAATCTGCTGGGACCTCCCCAGAATCCAGGGAATTTTGGTAAATTACAGCCAATGCATCCACAATCCCTGACGCTACTTCTCTTCAGACCCTAGGATGCAAGCTATCAGGTCCAGGGGATTTATCTGCCTTTAGTCCCATTATCTTACTGAGTATCACCTCCTTAGTGATTGTGATTGTGTTAAGTTCCTCTCCCCCTCTAGTCCCTTGACTATCCGCTGTTGGAATATTGTTAGTGTCCTCTACCGTAAAGACTGATACAAAATATTTGTTCAGAGTTTCTGCCATCTCCATGTTCCCCATTACTAATTCCCCGGCCTCGTCCTCTAAGGGACCAACATTTACTTAAGCCACTCTTTTCCTTTTAGAAACTCTTGCTATCTGTTTTTATATTTCGTGCCAGTTTACTTTCATAGTCTATTTTCCCAAAGCTCTCCTCTACTGGGGGTTTTCCTCACCTCATGTCTGGGTCTGTTGTAGACCCATTGATAGAGATCGATCGCTGTGATTGGTCAACAACTCCATTATGATTGTATCATGTGACTACCAGGCTGGCCGAAGGCGAACTAGACGGATCTCGCTCCTTTTTCATCTCACAGTTGCTATGAATGAACTTTAAAGTTCAGACTTTTAAATGTTGCAACTCAACCATGACCTGAACCCAATGTAGGGTGACCAACAAATGATACTCACCAATCGTCTCCAGTGACATAATCCTGCCATCAATGGTTGGGATTGGTGTGGGCGAAGGAAATCCTTTCTTGTTCAGAAACATCATGATTCGTGTTTGCACTTCAACCAAATCGGCATCTTTGCTATCGGCAGTGTTCAACACTTTGAGGACATAGCTGTTACTGCGATCTCCGCTCCCCTGGGTCTCAGACACCTGGATGCGGAAGTTCTGGTCAATGTAACTGGGCATTGGTTGGACACTGGAGACCTTCAGCCCGTACAATCGTCCAACCAGTTCACCAGCCTGGGCTTCGTTCAGTGAGGGTTTGATTAGCGCAGGTCTCTCTGTGGAAGACATCTGAGAAACACCAAAATAATTAAACTGATCAAATAAGGGAATGTGACCCTCCGACAAAGGTTGGCTACTTCGTTATGCCTCTTTGTAGGCAACGAATAGATACTCAAAAGCTATTCAATAATTACACAATCTGACATCTTCCTCAAAGGCCACCACATTAAAGTGGAAATTTAACACTGAAGAAAGATTCTGCTGCTAACAACATTGAAAAATTGGGATTTGTCTTCGCTTTTGTCCAGGTCAAATAAGTTGAGCTTTCAAATGGAGGCTTCTCCTTCACCAGCTCCAAAAGTGGAGGGCAGGAGATATTCAGAGAAACAATAGGACATGAAGGGGAAAGAGAGAAAGAAGCAGAAACAAAGGAGAGTGACAGACGGAAACAAACATGGAGAAGGGCCAACAGAAGTGAAGCAGGAATGAGGAAGCAAAGCCCAAGAGAAACAAGAAAGAGAGAGGCATGGCATTTTGCATTGCTGGTTGATTTTCTAAGTTATTTGCATGAGTGGCCTGGTTAAATCTCTGTCATTCATGAGAGAGGAAGAGGTAAAACGAAAACTAGAGGCGCCAGAGGAAGAGATGCTCTAAAGGAGGGAAATCCTAAAGGACTGTATCATCATTAAAATCAGAAGGCAAAGTCTGGATAGAAAGTCCTGCACTTAGATATGGAGCAAGAAAGACAAAAAGAAAGAGAGATTTGCATTTGTACACCTTATACCACCTCAGGGCGTCCCAAATCAGTTTACAGCCAATGAAGTACTCATGGAGTGTAGTCACTGTTGTAATGGGGGAAACGCGGCAGCCAATTTGTGCACAGCAAGCTCCCACAAACAGCAACGAGATTGTAATGTCTGTAAGCTTGTAATGTTTGTAGCTCCACACTGTGGATGTGGACGTATTGTGCACTGCAATTGCAGAGTTGATCATTAAACAGAACCAGGCAGTTCCAGAGACTTCCAAGAGGGCTGCCTGCCATGTTAGGAAGCTGTGTGTGCTGTGTTCTATGAATATATCACATTTGGCGACAAGGATGGGATTTTTCAGATGATTTAAAGCTGAAATTTTGTTGGTGAAGGATTCAGCCAGCCAACAGAGAGACTTTGGAAGTTTCTGCCTTTGAAAAAAAGCTACAAAAATCCGAGGTGAAATACAGCACACAGTGTGAACAGCTAGAGATTAAAATGGCAGGTGTAATCGGATATTTGGGTGAATATAGACATGACCGGGAACGTTTTAAAGCGTATGTGGATCGGCTAGAAATGTATTTCACTGCAAATAACATAATCGAAGTTCCAGACAATGCAGTCCAGAACCGGGCTGTGTTGGAACATAAGAAAGCGATCTTCTTATCGGAGCCAGGTCCGGCATTATACGAAACTCTTGTAAATCTGCTTGTGCCTGAGGAGCCAAAGGACACAATGCTTGAAGAGATTTTAACGAAGCTGGAGCAGCACTATAACCCCAAACCGTTAGAAATTGCTGAAAGCTATCGTTTCGGGATTCGGAATCAAAAGACTGATGAAGTATCAGTGATTACATCGTAGCATTAAAAAAGCTATCAACGCACTGTAATTTTGGAGACTTTCAAAACCGAGCATTACAGGATCGTGTTGTTTGTGGGGTGAAAAATGATGCGATCAGAAGGAAGTTATTGATGACGGATGACTTGACTTTTGAGATCGATGGGCATGGCCGAACAATATTCCCGAGAATTAAATAATAATTACGGTCGTCAGTCAACCGAGGTAAATCACCTGCAGGTTCAAAGTAAAAGACGGGCATGGCCGAAAGTCTCAGAAACTGGAACTTCTACCAGAGCATCGAAGTCATGCTATAGGTGCCTGGGACAACACATTGCTCAAAGTTGTCCATACGTGAAGGCAGCGTTTCTTCTGCAGAAAGATTGGGCATCTTGCAAAGGCATGCCGACTGAAGGGTAAACCAGTTTTTAAAGCTATGAGTCCAGCGTTCAAAGCTATGAGTAGAAATTCCAAGAGACTACATGGCATGGAAGAACAACAACAGGACGAGGAGATGTTAGAGTTACACGTCATCAGGAACACGAGGTTAACGGACAGCGTTTCGAAAAGCATCAAAATCCACATAGATGTTGCGGGATTCAAGATACCAATGGAAATTGACACCGGTGCATCCGTGAGTGCAGTACCGGAGTCACTATACCGCGACAAATTGCGTGATTTTCAACTGGAGAAATCCCAGATAGAGCTGAGAGGCTACTCGTGAGAGAAAATAATCTATTTTCGTGACGTTGGTATCAACATAATATCAGTAAGACCCGCAGCAGAAATGTTGAAGGAGGAAAGCTATCGTTTAATTTAATATTCTCCTGAGTCTTTAGCTTTTGATTCTTTAAAACACACCCTCAGCCCCAAAAGCGGCTTGGGTGGAAAATAGCCGACAGAGGCCCCCCTCTGATCTTATGTACTTTCTCTCTCTGTCTCCAATGGCAGCTGGTCATTATCCCGCCATTCACACCCTATCACAACTAACCTTATTCTAACTCCAGCCATTACCATCTCAAGTTGGCCCATTATCCCTTTTGTCTCTCTAATCTCTCCTGCATTCCACCCTATCACCGACCTTCCCTTTTGTTCTTTCTTCCCCTCCCCCTTTCAATGCTCCTTAAGAATCTGTTCTTTCGAACTATTGCCAATTCTGACGAAGGGTCATCGACCTGAAACATTATCTCTCTTTCTCTCTCCACAGACGCTGCCCGACCCGCTGAGATTTCCAGCATTTTATTTCAGATTCCAGCAGCCACAGTATTTTGCTATTATATATTATATAAGGAGAATCTGTGTGTTCCCTTCAGTATTCCCTCTCGTCCTACATGGGGAAGTCCCGACTTCAATAGGGCAGCGACCGATGGCTAGCACCCTGCGATTTGCTCAGATCCATGTTTTATTTATCTCACCCTGTGTGCTAGAAACCTTGGGGATGGGGGGGGAGGAAGGAGTCAATTTAATCTTTAGCAGCGTGCGATAACTAAGTATCATTATAGGCAGTCCCTCGGAATCGAGGAAGACTTGCTTCCACTCTAAAAGTGAGTTCTCAGGTGAAACTACAGTCCAATACAGGAATTACAGTCTCTGTCACACATGGGGCAGATAGTCGTTGAGGGAAGGGGTGGATGGGACTGGTTTGCCACATGCTCCTTCCGCTGCCTGCACTTGATTTCTGCATGCTCTCGGTGATGAGACTTGAGGTGCTCAGCGTCCTCTCGGATGCACTTCCTCCACTTAGGGAGGTCTTTGGCCAGGGACTCCCAGGTGTCGGTGGGTACGTTGCACTTTATCAGGGAGGCTTTGAGGATGTCCTTGCAACGTTTCCTCTGCCCACCTTTGGCTCGTTTGCCGTGAAGGAGTTCCGAGTTGAGCGATGGCTTTGGGAGTCTTGTGTCAGGAATGCGAACAATGTGGCCTGCCCAGTGGAGCTGATCGAGTGTGGTCAGTGCTTCAATGCTGGGGATGTTGGCCTGGTCGAGGACATTAACGTTGGTGCGTCTGTCCTCCCAGGGGATTTGCAGGATCCTGCGGAGACATCGTTTTTCTCCAGCAACTTGAGGTGTCTACTGTATATGGTCCATGTCTCTACTGTTACATGGTCCATGTCTCTGATCCATACAGGAGGGCAGGTATTACTATAGCCCTGTAGACCATGAGCTTGGTGGCAGATTTGAGGGCTTGGTCTTCGAACACACTTTTCCTCAGGAAGGCAAAGGCTGCACTGGCACACTGGAGGCGGTGTTGAATCACTGAGTGATAGCGAATTGGGTCACCTGTTTTACATTGTGGAAGAGAAAATTGTGCAAAGTGTAAAATGGCCACCCCATTCACTATCACCCATCTCCCCATGGTGATTAGAATGAGAATTAGCCCACCTTGAATCGAGCTTGGCTACCAGTTTCAGTCATCTCTCTATTTTGCTGTTCCCAGGTTGACTGGAGATGGAATATTTTGGGATGTCCTGCCAACATAAGGTGCTGCATAAGAGCCCAAAGTTCTCAAGGGCACAGTTAAAAGCATTATATTTGTACACAGCTTACTCTCACCACAAATAGCCCAGAAACTTCAGTAACTGTCCGCAGTATATTAAAACCTAATCCCAGGTTCGTTTTGAAATAGTCATCAGCGATTCTGGTTTAATTTGCATGGAAATCAAAAACTCAGAACTATTTTACAATTAACATAAGAACATAAGAATTAGGAACAGGAGTAGGCCATCTAGCCCCTTGAGCCTGCTCCGCCATTCAATAAGATCATGGCTGATCTGGTCGTGGACTCAGCTCCACTTACCCGCCCTCTCCCCATAACCCATTGGTTAAAAATCTATCTATCTTTGACTTGAAAACATTCAATGAGCCAGCCTCAACTGCTTCCTTGGGCAGAGAATTCCACAGATTCACAACCCTCTGGGAGAAGAAATTCCTTCTCAACTTGGTTTTAAATTGGCTCCCCCTGTATTTTGAGGCTGTGCCCCCTAGTTCTAGTCTCCCCGAACAGTGGAAACAACCTCTCTGCCTCTATCTTGTCTATCCCTTTCATTATTTTAAATGTTTCTATAAGGTCACCCCTCATCCTTCTGAACTCCAACGAGCAAAGACCCAGTCTACTCAATCTATCATCATAAGGTAACCCCCTCATCTCCGGAATCAGCCTAGTGAATCGTCTCTGTACCCACTCCAAAGCTAGTACATCCTTCCTTAAGTAAGGTGACCAAAACTGCATGCAGTACTCCAGGTGCGGCCTCACCAATACCCTGTACAGTTGCAGCAGGACCTCCATCCCTCTCGCAATGAAGGCCAACATTCCATTCGCCTTCCTAATTACCTGCTGCACCTGCAAACTAAAGGGATTCATGCACAAGGACCCCCAGGTCCCTCTGCACCGCAGCATGTTGTAATTTCTCCCCATTCAAATAATATTCCCTTTTACTGTTTTTTTTCCAAGGTGGATGACCTCACATTTTCCGACATTGTATTCCATCTGCCAAACCTTAGCCCATTCGCTTAACCTATCTAAATATCTTTGCAGCCTTTCTGTGTCCTCTACACAACCCGCTTTCCCACTAATCTTTGTGTCATCTGCAAATTTTGTTGCACTACACTCTGTCCCCTCTTCCAGGTCATCTATGTATATTGTAAACAGCTGTGGTCCCAGCACCGATCCCTGTGGCACACCACTAACCACCGATTTCCAACCCGAAAAGGACCCATTTATCCCGACTCTCTGCTTTCTGTTAGCCAGCCAATTCTCTATCCATGCTAATACATTTCCTCTGACTCCGCATACCTTTATCTTCTGCAGTAACCTTTTGTGTGGCACCTTATCGAATGCCTTTTGGAAATCTAAATACACCACATCCATCGGTACACCTCTATCCACCATGTTCATGATATCCTCAAAGAATTCCAGTAAATTAGTTAAACATGATTTCCCCTTCATGAATCCATGTTGCGTCTGCTTGATTGCACTATTCCTATCTAGATGTCCCGCTATTTCTTCCTTAATGATAGCTTCAAGCATTTTCCCCACTACAGATGTTAAACTAACCGGCCTATAGTTACATGCCTTTTGTCTGACCCTTTTTTAAACAGAGGCGTTACATTAGCTGCTTTCCAATCCGATGGTACCTCCCCAGAGTCCAGAGAATTTTGGTAGATTATAACGAATGCATCTGCTATAACTTTCGCCATCTCTTTTACTACCCTGGGATGCATTTCATCAGGACCAGGGGACTTGTCTACCTTGAGTCCCATTAGCCTGTCCAGCACTACCCCGCTAGTGATAGTGATTGTCTCAAGGTCCTTCCTTCCCACATTCCTGTGACCAGCAATTTTTGGCATGGTTTTTGTGTCTTCTACTGTGAAGACCGAAGCAAAATAATTGTTTAAGGTCCAGCCATTTCCACATTTCCCATTATTAAATCCCCCTTCTCATCTTCTAAGAGACCAACATTTACTTTAGTCACTCTTTTCCGTTTTATATATCGGTAAAAGCTTTTACTATCTGTTTTTATGTTTTGCGCAAGTTTACTTTCGTAATCTATCTTTCCTTTCTTTATTGCTTTCTTAGTCATTCTTTGCTGTTGTTTAAAATTTTCCCAATCTTCTATTTTCCCACTAACCTTGGCCACCTTATACGCATTGGTTTTTAATTTGATACTCTCCTTTATTTCCTTGGTTATCCATGGCTGGTTATCCCTTCTCTTACCGCCCTTCTTTTTCACTGGAATATATTTTTGTTGAGCACTATGAAAGAGCTCCTTAAAAGTCCTCCACTCTTCCTCAATTGTGCCACCGTTTAGTCTATGTTCCCAGTCTACTTTAGCCAACTCTGCCCTCATCCCACTGTAGTCCCCTTTGTTTAAGCATAGTACGCTCATTTGAGACACTACTTCCTTACCCTCAATCTGTATTACAAATTCAACCATACTGTGATCACTCATTCCGAGAGGATCTTTTACTCGGAGAGCGTTTATTATTTCTGTCTCATTACACAGGACCAGATCTAAGATAGTTTGCTCCCTTGTAGGTTCTGTAACATACTGTTCTAAGAAACAATCCCATATGCATTCTATGAATACCTCCTCAAGGCTACCCCGAGCGATTTGATTTGACCAATCGATATGTAGGTTAAAATTCCCCATGATTACTGTCGTTCCTTTTTCACATGCCTCCATTATTCCCTTGATTATTGTCCGCCCCACCGTGAAGTTATTATTTGGGGGCCTATAAACTACGCCCACCAGTGACTTTTTCCCCTTACTATCTCTAATCTCCACCCACAATGATTCAACATTTTGTTCATTAGAGCCAATATCGTCTCTCACAACTGCCCTGATATCATTTTTTATTAACAGAGCTACCCCACCTCCTTTCCCTTCTTGTCTATGTTTCCGAATTGTCAGATACCCCTGTATGTTTAATTCCCAGTCTTGGCCACCCTGCAACCACGTTTCTGTAATGGCCACCAAATCATACCCATTTATAATGATTTGTGCCGTTAACTCATTTACTTTATTTCGAATGCTGCGTGCGTTTAGGTAGAGTGTTTTAATACTAGTTTTTAAACCATGATTTTTAGCTTTGACCCCTCCTGCAGCCCCTTTATATTCATACATATTGTCCCTTCCTATCACCTTGTGGTTTACACTTACCCCAGTGCTACTCTGCTCTGTTGCCTCCTGCCTTTTGCATTCTTCCTTGGGGTCCTGTTCATCTGCGCTCTCACCCACTCTAACTAGCTCAGAGCCCTCTCCTGGGTTCCGAATACTCCTTGCATTGAGGCACCGAGCTTTCATGCTTGCCTTTTTATTACACTTTGACCCTTTAGGATTTTGCTGTACAGTGGCACTTTTTTGTTTTTTGCCTTGGGTTTCTCTGCCCTCCACTTTTACTCATCTCCTTTCTGTCTTTTGCTTTTGTCTCCATTTTGTTTCCCTCTGTCTCCCTGCATTGGTTCCCATCCCCCTGTCATATTAGTTTAACTCCTCCCCAACAGCACTAGCAAACACTCCCCCTAGGACATTGGTTCCGGTCCTGCCCAGGTGCAGACCATTCGGTTTGTACTGGTCCCACCTCCCCCAGAACTGGTTCCAATGCCCCAGGAATTTGAATCCCTCCCTGCTGCACCACTGCTCAAGGCACGTATTCATCTGAGCTGTCCTGCGATTCCTACTCTGACTAGCACGTGGCACTTGTAGCAATCCCGAGATTACTACTTTTGAGGTCCTATGTTTTAATTTAGCTCCTAGCTCCTTAAATTCGTCTCGTAGGAGCTTGTTGTAGGCATTAGGCACCTGCTGAATATATCTAAACTCATATAAGTTTAAAACGGCCACATATAAAATGGCTGCCCAAGCATGATGGGAACCCCGTTAGTCAAGTAATGAACTGGGACTGACCGAGCAATGACCCTGTGAGGCCCACTACCAGGAATGCCTTGGATACAATGAACCAGTGATTTCACACAGCCGAAGTCCAAGGAAGCGAGATAAGGGGAGAATCTGCCTCACATAATGAGGTCATTAATCAGCCCGAGCTGACAAAACCCGAACATGCAGTTCCTGAGGTATCAGGGAAATTATATTGGGTTAAAGAAACCTATATGTAATCTATAATCGTTATGATTGGATTGTGTCCACCCGAAGTGGGCTGAGTAACTGTAAAGAACTATATGTAACTTGAATCATAAAATGGCTACCAGTGAAGCCTCAAGGGATTTCTGTTAGCTGAATTAGACCGCATTCCTGGAAACTGATAATTGTTGTTTCCCACACACAGGACTAACAAGCTAATCAGCCAAGCCTCAGGACTAAATGTTCTGGTGGAAGTAAGGACAATACGACTCTGTAACAGGAGTAAGATAAGGGAGGCCCAGGCCATGTTACAAGACACGAGTCATTCCTAGCAACACACCTCTTAGCAACACATGAGCCACTTTACGTTTAGAGACTAACGCTATCTATTGGTCTAATGTAACTGTAGTAAACTGTTGTAAAACATATAAAGATCCATGAAACCCTTTGTTCTGCGGAGAGAAGCCTGGATCCAGTCCTGTGACTTCCTCCCCGCTGACGTCAATAAAGGCCGCACTGGCGTTGGAACCGACTCTTCTGATTCTTCTGATAAACACTAACACTAACAGACCTCATCCCTTTTTTTACCTATATCGTTGGTACCAATGTGCACCACGACAACTGGCTGTTCACCCTCCCTTTTCAGAATGTCCTGCACCCGCTCCGAGACATCCTTGACCCTTGCAAAGGGAGGCAACATACCATCCTGGAGTCTCGGTTGCGGCCGCAGAAACGCCTATCTATTCCCCTTACAATTGAATCCCCTATCACTATCGCTCTCCCCCTCTTTTTCCTGCCCTCCTGTGCAGCAGAGCCAGCCACGGTGCCATGAACTTGGCTGCTGCTGCCCTCCCCTGATGAGTCATCCCCCTCAACAGTACTCAAAGCGGTGTATCTGTTTTGCAGGGGGATGACTGCAAGAGACCTCTGCACTACCTTCCTTGCACTGCTCTTCCTGCTGGTCTTCCATTCCCTATCTGGCTGCAGAAGTGTCACAGTTACACATCATTTGGTCTGTTCTATCTGTAGAAGGGTACAGATAGGCTGAAATGAAGTAGGATCATTGGAAAAAGACTTGCATTTATATAGCATCTTTCAAGACCACCGGACATCTCAAAGCGCTTTACAGCCAATGAAGTACTTTTGGAGTGTAGTCACTGTTATAATGTGGGTAATGCAGCAGTCAATTTGCGCACAGCAAGCTCCCACAAACGGCAATGTGATAATGACCAGATAGTCTGTTTTAGTTATGTTGATTGAAGGATAAATATTGGTCCCAGGACACCGGGGAAGAACTCCCCTGCTCTTGTTCGAAATGGGGCCAAGGGGTGTTTTACTTGCACCTCAGTTTAACATCTCATCCGAAAGACGGCACCTCCGACAGTGCAGCACTCCCTCAGCACTGCACTGGGAGTGTCAGCCTAGACTTTTGGGCTCAAGTCCCTTGCATGGAGTTATTCGGAGTCCTTAAGTGGAGGTATTATGGGATATTTTCATACATCCTTCACCTTAAATACAAGTTCGGGGACGAGGAAACACTGAAAGGGTTGATTAATAGTTTTTTGTTAAATCAAGGCCTTGAGATAATAAAATGCAACCCTTTACATAGAGTGTAAATGAGAATAGTATCGATTATAACTCACGGGCAAAAAGATTCTTCATCAGGAGATTGCAAGTGTGGTGTCTTGGCTTACGGTCGCCTCAGAAGGAGCAGTTTGAAGTTCTCCAGTGTGTTGAATTTTTAGCATTGTCACAAACTTCACACCCACACTGGCAGCTATTCAATTATGAATGTCACATTTTCCCAAACGTGTCTCAAGACTCTCACTGACGCACTTCCCTTTTGCTTACAGAAGGTGACACACAACACAAGGCAGCAGACTGCCCCCTGGTGGGGGTTCAGCGCCACTGCACACACATCCAGGGAACACTGGAGGACGCTGAGCAGGATGTCTTTATAATCCTCCTCGTCTCCTCTGACCTATCCCTCACCCCACACACTCTGCATGGCAAGCTACATATTTCTTTTTTTATTCGTTCACAGGATGTGAGTGTCGCTGGGAAGGCCAGCATTTATTGCCCATCCCTCTAATTGCCCGTGAGTGGCTCGCTGGGCCATATCAGAGGGCAGTTAAGAGTCAACTCATTGCTGTGGGTCTGGAAGTCATGTATAGGCCGGTAAGGGCGGCAGACTGCCTTCCCTAAAGGAGATTAGTGAACCAGATGGGTTTTTACTACCACCGCACGGACCTTGGAGGAAGTGCGTGTGTGCCTCACCAGACAAAAGTATGCAGGAGTTAGGGCAGGGGGAGAGGACACCGGGCAGGGGGAGGGGTCAGCGGGCAGGGGGAGGGGACAGCGGGCAGGGGGAGGGGACACCGGGCAGGGGGAGGGGTCAGCGGGCAGGGGGAGGGGTCAGCGGGCAGGGGGAGGGGACACCAGCAGAGGGAGGGGACAGCGGGCAGGGGGAGGGGGAGGGGACAGCAGGCAGGGGTCAGCGGGCAGGGGGAGGGGTCAGCGGGCAGGGGGAGGGGTCAGCGGGCAGGGGGAGGGGTCAGCGGGCAGGGGGAGGGGACAGCGGGCAGGGGGAGGGCTCACCGCAGGTGCCAGCCCATCAGAGGGCACATCGTGTACTAGTTCTGGTGCAGGGCGGTGGGTGGGGTGCTGATTTCAATGGGCCAGGCTGCCAAAGAAGCTTTACACCGGGGAGTAGACATGTGCAGTTGACACCTCAAGTCGCTGGAGAAAAACCACCAATGATGTCTCCGCAAGATCCTGCAAATCCCCATGGAGGACAGACGCACCAACGTTAGCGTCCTCGACCAGGCCAATCTCCCCAGCATCGAAGCGCTGACCACAGTCGACCAGCTCCGCTGGGCGGGCCACATTGTCCGCACGCCCCGACACAAGATTCCCAAAGCAAGCGCTCTACTCGGAACTCCTAAACGGCAAGCGGGCCCAAGGTGGGCAGAGGAAACGTTACAGGGACAATCTCAAAGGCTCCCTGATAAAGTGCAACATCCCCACCGGAGTCCCTGGCCAAAGACCGCCCTAAGTGGAGGAAGAGCATCCGGGAGGGCGCTGAGCACCTCGAGTCTCGTCGCCGAGAGCGTGCAGAAGGAGCGTGCGGCAAACCAGTCCCACCCACCCTTTCCTTCAACGACTATCTGTCCCACCTGTAACAGGGATTGTGGTTCCCATATTGGACTGTTCAGCCACTTAAGGACTCATTTTTAGCATGGAAGCAAATCTTCCTCGATTCCGAGGGACTGCCTATGATGATGACGACACCGGGGAACGCGCGGTGCACCGGGCAGCCAGCCGGAGAGCACAATGTCGTGGAGCACGGAGATCATTCTGCACGGCCTACACCGAGTGGTGCGCTCCATCAACAGCGCAGCGGAACCCACCGTGATGACAAATCTGACCGCTTCCCCCGCCAAACAAGCTGCCACCGAAGCTCAGACGGCTGCCTCTGTTGAAAGCGGCTTCAGGTCGCCACATCCTTCCAGCACTCTGTTCTCCCGCAGAGCCCCAGGAAAGTGGCAGTGGCTGCACAGGAGAGGAACCTGCTGTCCTCGCTCAGGACCCCTGTTCCCCCTGCTCGCCCCACTCCCCCCGCCAGCCACTCCGCCCTGGGGGTGCCCATTCAGCCGGCCGGACCAGATTGCTGCAGCCCCACCCCGAGATGCTGCAGTCTGCATCCAGACCCTGTCGACACAGAGCCGCTCAAGGTTACCCTCCCAGGTCCACCTGCGGCGTCCTCAATGGGAGCTCCGCAGTTCTCCACCTCCCGAGCACCAGCCATTGGGCAAGCACCTCATGGGAGCACCAGGAACACAACGCGCAGAACAAGCAGCAAGGGTATGCAGAAGGCTAAGGGGTGACATTTTTTCTCTGCAAACGATGACATTATTAATTTGATAAATTTGCGTCGGCATCTGGATTTGGTGTTGATATTTATCTTTGCAGTGAAACGTGGCCGAGAGCAATAAGTGTGGAGTGAAAGATGGCAATGTGATAGACGCTGTAATAGCAGAGAAGGTCCACTAGGTTGATTCGGGGGTTGACTTATGAGGAAAGGTTGAGTAGGTTGGGCCTCTACTCATTGGAATTCAGAAGAATGAGAGGTGATCTTATCGAAAGGTATAAGATTATGAGCGGGCGTGACAAGGTGGATGCAGAGAGGATGTTTCCACTGATAGGGGAGACTAGAACTAGAGGGCATGATCTTAGAATAAGGGGCCGCCCATTTAAAACTTAGATGAGGAGGAATTTCTTCTCTCAGAGGGTTGTAAATCTGTGGAATTCGCTGCCTTAGAGAGCTGTGGAAGCTGGGACATTGAATTTATTTACGAAGTGACGATTTATACTGTGCTAACGCTGTGGAATCCCGACCCCTGAGCCTCCACCCGACCTGAATCATTCCGACCATGTTGCCCGCTGAGCCCGACCCGGCCGAGAGGAACGGGGGAAAAGAGGGAGACAGCCTGGGGGGGGGGGCGGTGGGAAGAGAGAGCCTGGGGTGGCGGGAGAAAGACAGAGCCTGGGGTGGGGCGGAGGGGAAGAGAGAGCCTGGGGGCGGGGGAAGATAGAGAGAGACTTGGGGAGGGGTAGGGTGGGAGGAGAGAGAGAGAGACTGGGCGGGAGCGGGAGGGAGAAAGAGAGACACGGGTGGAGAGGATCGGAGGGGAGAGAGGGAACTCGGAAGACGGATCACATTGTTACAACTCCCCTACAAGGGATATTGTTGGAGTGGATGAAATCCAGAAGTCACTACACTGCCACTATTGGCTGGGGGGGGCGGGGACACAGAAATGAAGCGCAGGCAGCGGAAGGAGCGTGCAGCAAACCAGTCCCACCCTCCCTTATCCTCAACGACTATCTGTCCCACCTGTGACGGGGACTGTGATTCTCGTATTGGACTGTTCAGCCACCTAAGAACTCATGCTAAGAGTGGAAGCAAGTCTTCCTCGATCCTAAGGGACTATGATGATGATACAAGAACACAAGAAATAGGAGTGGGAGTGGGCCATACGGCCCCTCGAGTCTGTTCTGCCATTTAATACGATCATGGCTGATCCAATCATGGACTTCCCTGCCCGTTCTCCATAAACCCTTATTCCCTTATCAGTTAAGAAACTGTCTTAAATTTATTCAATGTTCCAGCTTCCACAGCTCTCTGAGGCAGCGAATTCCACAGATCCACAACCCTCTGAGAAGAAATTCCTCCTCATCTCAGTTTTAAATGGGCAGCCCCTTATTCTAAGATTATGCCCTCTAGTTTTAGTCTCCCCCATCAGGGGAAACATCCTCTCTGCATCCACCTTGTCAAGCCCCCTCATTATCTTATATGTTTCGATAAGATCACCTCTCATTCTTCTGAATTCCAATGAGTAGAGAGCCAACCTCCTCAATCTTTCCTCATAAGTCAACCCCCTCATCTCCGGAATCAACCTAGTGAACACTCTCTGAACTGCCTCCAAAGCAAGTATATCCTTTCGTAAATATGGAAACCAAAACTGCAAGCAGTATTCCAGGTGTGGCCTCACCAATACCCTGTATATCTGTAGCAAGACTTCCCTGCTTTTATACTCCATCCCCTTTGCAATAAAGGCCAAGACTCCACTGGCCTTCCTGATCACTTGCTGTACCTGCATACGAACTGTTGTGCATCTGTAAAGCATGCACTCCCATGTTCCGCCACCAGGGAGCGCAACCCCTGAAGTCCCAAGGGATCCCAGCATCCCTTGGGAGCACTGTATATAAGCCGGCCCCTAACGCCTGTTCCTCACTCTGGAGTGTCTTAATAAAGACTGAGGTCACTGTTACTTTAACCTCCCTGTGTGCAGTCTCATCTGTGTTAGGAACACAATAACTGGCGATGAGTATACGAATCCAACGCAAAGATGCAGCAAACTGTGGGAATTCTGGAGAAGTTCTCGGAGGGTGAGGACTGGGAAGCCTATGTCGAACGGCTAGACCAGTACTCCGTACTCTGACCCAGATGACTCAGAGTCCGCAACAAAGGATGAATGCAAGGCAATTCACACCTTGTTGACGTTGTGGAGGCTTCCATTCAGCCTATTCATGCCGCTTCAAAGGGTATGTTTGCAAGAGCTGTGGAACAATGGGGCACCTCCAACAAGCTTGCAGACGAATCGAAAGCTCTGCAAAACCTACCAATCACCACGTGGCAGAGGAAGATCGGTCCATGGTGGATCAAAGCAATTTCAAGCCTCAGAGAGAGGAGGCAGATGCTGAAGTACACGGGGAGCACACATTTTTGACGAAATGTCCACCTATAATGCGAAATGTCAAATTGAATGCCTTACCCGTAGCCATGGAACTGGACACTGGCGCTAGCCAATCTATCATGAATAAAAAGATGTTTGAGAGACTGTGGTGCAACAAGGCATTCAGACCAGCCCTGAGCCCCATCCACACGAAACTGAGAACGTACACCAAAGAGTTATCACTGTCCTGGGCAGCGCCATGTTCAAGGTCACCTACGAGGGCACGGTGCACGAATTGCCACTCTGGATTGTCCCGGGCGATGGCCCCACACTGCTTGGAAGGAGCTAGCTGGGCAAAATCCGCTGGAACTGGGATGACATCCGAGCGCTATCACATGTCAATGAGGCCTCATGTACCCAGGTTCTTAACAAATTTCCTTCCCTTTTTGAGCCAGGCATTGGAAACTTTCCCGGGGTGAAGGTGCGGATCCACTTCGTTCCAGAGGCAGGACCCATTCACCACAAGGCGCGAGCGGTACCTTACATGATGAGGGAGAGAGTGGAAATCGAGCTGGACAGGCTGCAACGCGAGGGCATCATCTCCCCAATGGAATTCAGCGAGTGGGCCAGCCCGATTGTTCCAGTACACAAAAGTGATGGCACGGTCAGGATTTGCGGCGATTATAAAGTAACTATTAATCATTTCTCGCTACAGGACCAATACTCGCGACCTAAGACAGACGACCTATTTGTGACGCTGGCAGGAGGCAAGACGTTCACCAAACTCGACCTGACTTCGGCCTACATGACTCAGGAGCTGGAGGAGTCTTCGAAGGGCCTCACCTGCATCAACACGCCCAAGGGACTGTTCATCTACAACAGATGCCCGTTTGGAATTCGTTGGGCTGCAGCGATCTTCCAGAGAAACATGGAGAGCCTACTCAAGTCGGTACCACGCACGGTGGTTTTCCAGGACGACATATTGGTCACGGGTCGGGACACTGTCGAGCACCTACAAAACCTGGAGGAGGTCCTCCAGCGATTGGATCGCGTAGGGCTGCGGCTGAAGAGGTTGAAATGCGTCTTCATGGCAACAGAAGTGGAGTTTTTGGAGAGAAAGATCGCGGCGGATAGCATTCGGCCCACAGACGCCAAGACAGAGGCTATCAGGAACGCCCAGGCCACAGAACGTCACGGAGCTGCGGTCGTTCCTGGGACTCCTCAACTATTTTGGTAACTTCCTACTGGGGTTAAGCACCCTCTTAGAGCCCCTACATGTGTTATTGCGTAAAGGTGAGAACTGGGTATGGGGAAAAAATACAAGTAATTGCTTTTGAGAAAGCCAGAAACATTTTATGCTCCAACAAGCTGCTTGTATTGTATAACCCATGTAAAAGACTTGTGCTAGCATGTGATGCGTCGTCGTATGGAGTCGGGTGTGTATTACAACAAGCTAACGTTGCGGGGAAGTTGCAACCTGTCACCTCGGTTTCAGGAGCTTGTCTAAGGCTGAGAGGGCCTACAGCATGATTGAGAAAGAGGCATTAGCGTGTGTGTTCGGGGTAAAGAAAATGCATCAGTACCTGTTTGGCCTCAAATTTGAGCTGGAAACCGATCACAAGCCCCTCATATCCCTGTTCGCTGAAAACAAGGGGATAAATACTAATGCCTCAGCCCGCATACAAAGGTGGGCATTCGCGCTATCAGCGTATAACTATACCATCCGCCACAGGCCAGGCACCGAGAACTGTGCGGATGCTCTCAGTCGGCTACCATTGCCCACCAGGGGGGTGGAAATGGCGCAGCCTGCAAACTTGTTGATGGTGGCGCAGCCCACAGACTTGTTGATGGTCATGGAAGCTTTTGAAAATGATAAATCACCTGCCATGGCCCGCCAGATTAGGACTTGGATTAGCCAAGATCCTCTGCTGCAAATTAAAGGCTCCCACTCTGCTTTTGCATAAAGCTTCTCTGATCTGCATGTGTATGTATCCCGCTATTTTATCACAGCTATCTGGAGACCTATTAAAACTCCCACCTAAGTTTTGCATCCTTTTCATTCCACAATTTTACCCTGTGCGTTTCTACTGCTTGCTCACCCTTACTGATAGCCCCTCTTTCTAACGCTGCAATGGTGTCCCTTGTCAATAATTCTACTCCTGTTCCCGTTCCAATTTCCCGGTCCTTTCTAAAGACATTATAACCTATGGGGTACGGGAGCATAGTTGTTATGTTACCGGGCTAGAAATCCAGAGGCCTGGACTGATAATCTGAGAGATGTTAGTTCAAATCCCACCACGGCAGCTGGGGAATTTAAATTCAGTTAATTAAATAAACCTGGAATTAAAAAACTAGTATCAGTAATGGTGACCGTGAAATTACCAGATTGTTGTAAAAACCCAACTGGTTCACTTTAGGAAGGAAATCTGCCGCCCTTATCCGGTCTAGCCTATATGTGACTCCAGACTCACAGCAATGTGGTTGACTTTTAACTGTCCTCTGAAATGCCACTCAGTTGTATCAAACTGCTACGACAAAGTGTGGGAGTACACACGGACTGCAACAGTTCAAGAAGGTGGCCACCTTCTCAAGGGCGATTAGGGACGGGCAATAAATGCTGGCCTTGCAGGAACAAATTTTTTAAAAACTAGAATATGTGCAGTTATGCCTGACTTGTAGCCAGGTCTCAGTGATGACCATTATGTCATACCCTTTAAGCTGAATTTGCACTTCTAATTCATTTATTTTATTTCTTATGCTACGTGCGTTAGTGAATAGAACTTTTAATTGGACAATAGACTCTGTCCTACCTTTATGCTCTGACGTTTTTAAAGATATGTTTTAACTTATCACATGCCTTGTTTTTTTTTATCACTTCTGTTGTATTTTGATCAGTTATTTTGTTATTGGTTCCTATATATTTTCTTGAACCCAAGGTATTTACATTATCTTAACATTATTGATGACCTGGACCGCTCTCATCCCTAATTTCAGTCTTTAGGCTAATTTTATTTCTGTCTGAGCCCTCCTCCAAACCCCCACCTCCCCTTTATTGGTTGAAAGTCATTTCCATCGCTCTATTTATGTTTTCCACTAGGATCTTGGTTCCAGCCCAGTTCAGGTAAAGGCTGTCCCAGTGGTACAGCTCCTTCCTGTCCCAGTACTGGTGCACGTGTCCCATGAAACTGAACTTCTCTTTCCTTTAGCCGCACATTGGCCCAGAAATCCCGGCCTCCCCAGGTCCTTACGGAGTGTGTACGGACCCAGGAAGGCATCGCAAAAGCCGGTTTTCAGCGCACAATGCGCATGCGTAGAAAACTGTCTTTTCCAATATATCAAGCTCCAGCCTGACAGATCCTCCGCATCTCGGGAGCGAGGACATTTTCAAGGGCAGGATTGTGGGATTTACCCATATCTTGCCCAGCGAATGTCCTCAAAACTCCTAAAAGCAGTGCATAGCCTATTGTTACAGGCGTGAGAGTTTTAAAACATACAAAAACATAATTAAATTTAAAAAACACATTTTATTGTTAAAAACCTTGCCCACTAAGGTAAATTTAATTTAAACCCTAATTACAATTTTTTTTTAAAAAATCGGTATATATATTTTTTCGAAGACATTTATTAACTTTAATTTCAATTAATTTTAATTATGTGAGATGTGTTTTTATTACATATATTTAGTGTGTTTGGGTTTTTTTTTCTCATTAATAGCAATGAGAGCTCGTAGATACGGAATTCCCATTGCTATTAATAGAAAGCTGTGGAATACTGAACCTGATTGGCCGAGCAGTCACACCTGACTGCACCGTCTCCGTGGGAACCTGAAGGACGGGAACGGGCTCCGCAGCGTGGGAAGAGAAGACTGTAAAAATTCTCTGGTTGGAGGCGTTCGTCCGAAAGAAGCCTCCGACCGCAATTTCAGGGCCATTAACTTTCCTAATCTGTTTGTCCCGATGCCAATTTGCACATCGTACGAGTAACCCTCAAGGTCCTTCCTTTTAATGTAGCACCTGGTACTCTCTCAACACAAACTCCTCCCTTTTCTGTCCTCTTGTCATTGGTCCCAACTGGATCTGCCCCCTTCCTTTCCGAATTCCTTTTCAGCTGCATCGAGATATCCTTTCATCATCATAGGCAGTCCCTCGGAATCGAGGAAGACTTGCTTCTGCTCCTGAAGTGAGTTCTTTGGTGGCTGAACAGTCCAATACGAGAGTCACAGACTCTGTCACAGGTGGGACAGACAGTCGCTGAGGGAAGGAGTGGGTGGGACTGATTTACCGCACGCTCCTTCCGCTGCCTGCGCTTGACCTCTTCACATTCTCAGCTTTGAGTTTCGAAGAGCTCAGCGTCCTCCCGGATGCACTTTCTCCACCTAGAGCGGTCTTTGGCCAGGGACTCCCAGGTGTCAGTGGTGATGTCGCACTTTACCAGGAAGGCTTTGAGGGTATCCTTGTAACGTTTCCTCTGCCCACCTTTGGTTCGTTTGCCACGAAGGAGGTCTGCATAAAGCATTTGCTTAGGGAGTCTCATGTCTGGCATGCGAACCATGTGGCCTGCCCAGTGGTGCTGAGGCGAAGCTGTCCTTTACTCTGGCATCAGGTAGGCAACACATCCTTCGGGACTCACGATCGAGGCTGCAAAGGAAGATATTCTTCCCCCTACGTATTGAATCCCCTATAACCACTACATTTCTATCCTGCTCCTCCTTCCTTTGCACAGCTCTCTGCTCCATGGTGCCTGGGTCGGCATTCTGATTGTGCAGAAAGACTGTGCGGAGCACAATCTCAAGTATGTTGCAGCTGTTGGATAGGCCCAGTGTCTGCAGGGACTCTACTCCTCTACCTCCCCTCGGTTCCCCCTTACGCTGCTGACTGACAGTCACACTCGCCCCTTCCTGTACCTGTGCTTTTTCTCCGAGGTGCTCCCGAATAAACTATCCAGAAATCCCTCCCTCTCCCTTAAGTATCAAAGTGACTCTAACTCGCACTCAGCTCAATGACTCCCCGCCAGGGTGCCTCCAGGCAGCAGCATTTCCCGGGGCAGTCTGCAAGAGTCCCACTTTCTACAATCTGACACGTATAAAAGTAATTGTGAACTTAAAAACAGCAAAGCAGCTGCTGTAAGTCGAGAATTTGCAGGCAATTACCAATTGTGCCACTACAGAAAAAGGAAGAAAATAAATTGTTACCTTGCTAATTGGAAGTTCTGATCAGAGCTATGTTGTCCACAGCGGAGTGCTTTTGACTAACTAGTTACCAAGGCAATCAGAGGAATGTCCGTTCAAAGGTCCGAGGCTCTGTTTTAATGGGAACCAAGCCCATGGAAATCAGCGGAAACTTACAAGTGGAAGTTTCTCATTTAATACTTTGCCAGCAAGCTAAAAGATAACTGTTTGTGCTCCAGGATCTCAACACTGCGAAAATTGCCAGAAACTATAATTACAGTATGACATCGCGGGCAATGTTTTCTTAACCGATAAGGGGATAAGGGGTTATAGAAACATAGAAAATAGATGCAGGAGTAGGCCATTCGGCCCTTCTAGCCTGCACCGCCATTCAATGAGTTCATGGCTGAACATGCAACTTCAGTACTCCATTCCTGCTTTCTCGCCATACCCCTTGATCCCCCTAGTAGTAAGGACTACATCTAACTCCTTTTTGAATATATTTAGTGAATTGGCCTCAACAACTTTCTGTGGTAGAGAATTCCACAGGTTCACCACTCTCTGGGTGAAGAAGTTTCTCCTCATCTCGGTCCTAAATGGCTTACCCCTTATCCTTAGACTGTGACCCCTGGTTCTGGACTTCCCCAACATTGGGAACATTCTTCCTGCATCTAACCTGTCTAAACCCGTCAGAATTTTAAAAGTTTCTATGAGATCCCCTCTCATTCTTCTGAACTCCAGTGAATACAAGCCCAGTTGATCCAGTCTTTCTTGATATGTCAGTCCCGCCATTATGGGGAGTGGGCGGGGAAGTGGACCTGAGTCCATGATCGGATCAGCCATGATCGTATTAAATGGTGGAGCAGGTTCGAGGGGCCGTATGGCCGACTCCTGCTCCTGTTTCTTATGTTCTTGTGTTCTCTTTAACAGGTGTTGGTCACAGTGCAGGAAAGCAGGTATGGGCTGGATTTGAGGCTTTTCTGTTTTGGGGGTGAAAATGGAGATGGGACAGGAAAGATAGGGCCGGGAATATTGTGCGCTTTGGTAAGGAAGTTTGGGCATCTGGGCCCTGTGTCAGGGGGCGCAGCGTGAAGGGAGGCGCTGTACACCTCTCGTGGCGCAAGGATGCGGAACTCGCGAGCTAAAGTGCCAGGCCGTGTGCACTCCGAGAGGGGTCTGGCGGGGCGGGAACCTTAAATAAAAACACAAAAACATTGCCAAAACATTGCCCACCCCACCACATGAAACGCGAAACATTTTTAAAGAACAAACACTCGCACTTACCTTCGGACACTTTGCCTTCCTCACCGCCGCTGGTTTCCCAGGCGGTGATTGCGAGCGGCACTTCCGGGCAGATGGATCGGGCAAAAGACCAAACTCCTGACGGTGTCGCAACCAGAGGCGTTGCCCGCCCGGCGCAGCTCTACGCCGACGCAAAACCCGACCCGAGGATCGCGGCGGGGCGCAGGAGACCTGAACGCCGCCGTTCACCCCGTTCCGGGGCGAAACCCCGAGCGCAAAGGACCGGGAAATCCAGCCCTTTGTCTTTGTTGCAATGCAAAAGTAGGAGTGCTGAAAGCAGGGGTTTGGACCTGTACACAGTACTTACTGATCTAATCAAGGCGTTTAACACCGATGATCAAGCTGGACTAAGGTGGCAGCCAGCAACGTTTGGTTTCCATCAACTTTGTTTAACCACAGCAGGATAGGATGCTTGCAGATAGAGTGCGGCCGGATTCTGCTTGATCCCCTTGGATAGCCTTGTGCAGTATTCTGGCTGTTCTTCCCATACTCTGTCTTCTTATCCTCACAGATATTACATACGAACAGAAGAATTAGGAGCAGGAGTCGGCTATTCGTCCCCTCGAGCCTGCTACACCATTCAGTGAGATCCTGGCTGATTTTCTACCTCAACTCCACTTCCCTGCACTGGCCCCATATCTCTTGATTCCCTTAATATCCAAAAATCTGTCAATCTCTGTCTTGAATATGTTCAAGGACTCAGCCTCCACAGCCCTCTGGGTAGAGAATGTCAAAGATTCACCACCCTCTGAGTGAAGAAATTTCTCCCCATCTCAATCCTAAATGGCCAACCCCTTATTCTGAGTCCGTGACCCCTGGTTCTAGACCCCGCAGCCAGAGGAAACATCCTCCCTGCATCTACCCTGTCAAGCCCTGTAAGAATTTTGTAAGTTTCAATGAGATCACATCTCATTCTTCTAAACTCTAGAGAATATAGGCCTGGTCTGCTCAATCTCTCCTCATAGGACAATCCCCCCAGCCCAGGAATCAGTCTGGTGAACCTTCGTTGCACTCCCTCAATTGCAAGTATATCCTTCCTTGGGTAAGGAGAGCAAAACTGTGCATAATACTCCAGGTGTGGTCTCACCTGGGCCTTATATAATGGCAATAAGATGTCTTCACTCTTATACTCAAATCCCCTTGCAATAAAATATTATTATATTTTGGAAAGAAAAATAGGGATGTCACATCTTACTTGGAAAAGAAGAATCTAAACGATGTAGAAGATAGAGTTGGATGAGCAAAGGGATCTCGGATACAAATACACAAATCACTAAACGTTGCGACACAGATTAGCAAGGCCATAAAAAGCAAACCAAGCACTATGGTTTATTTCTAGAGGGATAGAAGTGAAAAGTAGAGAAGTTATGCTAAACCTGTATCGATCCTTGGCTAGACCACACTTGGAGTACTGTGTACAATTATGGTTGCCATATTATAAAAAGGATATAGAGGCACTGGAGAGGGTGCAAAAAAGACTTACAAGGATGATACCAGAAATGAGGTTATACCCGCAAGGAAAGGATGAATAGGCTGGGTCTCTTTACTCTTGAAGGACCTAATACATGTCTTTAAAATGATGAAAGGTTTTGATAGAGTAGATACAGAGAGAATGTTTCCACTTGTGGGGAAGAGCATAACTAGAGGCCATCAATATAAGATAGTCACCAAGAAATCCAATAGGGAATTCAGAAGCAACTTCTTTACCCAGATAGTGGTGAGAATGTGGAACTCGCTACCAAAGGGAGTGACTGAATAGTACAGATGCATTTAAGGGGAGGTTAGACAAGCATATGAGGGAGAAGGGAATAGAGGGTTATGCTGATAGATTTAGATGAGGAAAGACTGGAGGAGGCTCGAGTGGAGTATAAATGCTGGCATGGGCTGGTTGGGCCGAATGGCCTGTTTCTGTGCTGTTTCTCCCCTGTACTTTGGACCTGTTGGACAGGAGCAGTGTCTGCTGGACCTCTTTCACTACCTCCCCTTAACCAGCTGACTGACAGTCACACTCTCCCCTTCCTGCACCTGTGCTTTCCGCTGGTGTGTGGCTGTGCTCTGCAGTAAATCATACAGTAATTCTTCCTCCTCCTCCCTTGTGTCTGAGTGTCTCTAGCTCAAACTCCAGCCCAATGACTTTGTTAAGGACTTGTTTGTACTCACAAATACAACAACTTAAGTCAAAAGAATTTTAAAGATAATCCCCGGCTCCTATTCTCCACTGCTAAACACACCCTCATCTCCGACAATCGGTGTGAGGAGCTCATGGACTTCTTTGTCTCTAAGATTGAGTCCATCCGTTTGGCTACCTCTGCCTCTTCCCTTCCTTTCTTTAGCCCATCCTCCATACTTCCTCGAAGGAAGCCCCCGTCCTAGCCCTGACCTCACATCTTTCTCCAGTTTCTCTCCATCTCCCCTCATGACCTTTCCAAACTCATCCTGTCCTCGAGACCCACTTCCTGCCCCCATAGACCCTATTCCCACCAAACTGCTGACCACCCATCCTCCTTTTCTGGCTCCCATGTTAGCTGACATTGTTAACGGCTCGCTCTCCTCAGGTACTGTCCCCCTCTTCTCAAAAAACCAACCTCGATCCCGCCGTCCTTGCAAACTACCGCCCCATCTCCAACCTCCCTTTCCTCTCCAAAGTTCTTGATCGTGTTGTCACCTCCCAAATCTGTGCCCATCTCTCCTGGAACTCTATGTTTGAATCCCTTCAATCTGGTTTTCGCCCCGCCACAGTACCGAAACGGCTCTCATCCAAGTCACAAATGACATCCTTTGTGACTGTGACAAAGGTAAACTACCTCTCCTCGTCCTCCTGGACCTGTCTGCAGCCTTTGACATGGTTGACCACTCCATCCTCTTCCAACGCCTCTCCATCATCGTCCAGCTGGGTGGGACTGCACTCGCCTGGTTCCATTCTTATCTATCTAATCGTAGCCAGAAAATCTCCTGCAATGGCTTCTCTTCCCACTCCTGCATCGTTACCTCTGGTGTCCCCCAAGGATCTATCCTTGGGCCCCTCCTATTTCTCATCTACATGCTGCTCCTTGGCGACATGATCCGTAAACACAGCGTCAGTTTCCACATGTACGCTGACGACACCCAGCTCTAACATCACTACACTTCTCTCGACTCCTCCACGCTCTCTAAATTGCCAGACTGATTGTCCGACATCCAGTTCTGGATGAGCAAAAATTTTCTCCACATCGACCACATATCCATAGCATAACTAAGACCGCCTATTTCCACCTCCGTAACATCGCCCGTCTCTGCCCTTGGCTCAGCTCTTCCGCTGCTAAAGTCCTCATTCATGCCTTTGTTACCTCTAGACTTGACTATTCCAACGCACTCCTGTTTGGCCTCCCACATTTTACCCTAAGTACACCAGAGGTGATCTAAAACTCGGCTGCCCGTGTCCTAACTCGCTCCAAGTCCCGCTCACCGATCACCTCTGTCTCGCTGACCTACATTGGCTTCCGGTTAAGTTATGCCTCGATTTCAAAATTCTCATCCTTATTTTCAAATCCATGGCCTCGCCCCTCCCTATCTCTGTAATCTCCTCCAGCGCCACAACGGCTGCCCACCCGCCCCACCCTGAGATGTCTGCGCTCCTCTAATTCAGCCCTCCTGAGCATCCCTGATTGTAATCGCTCAACCATTGGTGGCCGGCCTTAGAAACATAGAGACATAGAAAATAGGTGCAGGAGCAGGCCATTCGGCCCTTCGAGCCTGCACCACCATTCAATAAGATCATGGCTGATCATTCCCTCAGTACCCCTTTCCTGCTTTCTCTCCATACCCCTTGATCCCTTTAGCCGTAAGGGCCATATCTAACTCCCTCTTGAATATATCCAATGAACTGGCATCAACAACTCTCTGCGGCAGGGAATTCCACAGGTTAACAATCTCTGAGTGAAGAAGTTTCTCCTCATCTCAGTCCTAAATGGCCTACCCCTTATCCTAAGACTGTGTACCCTGGTTCTGGACTTCCAACATCGGAAACATTCTACCCGCATCTAACCTGTCCCGTCCCATCAGAATCTTATATGTTTCTATGAGATCCTCTCTCATCCTTCTAAACTCCAATGTATAAAAACCCAGTCAATCCAGTCTCTCCTCATATGTCAGTCCTGTCATCCCGGGAATCAGTCTGGTGAACCTCCGCTACACTCCCTCAATAGCAAGAACGTCCTTTCTCAGATTAGGAGACCAAAACTGAACACAATATTCCAGGTGAGGTCTCACCAAGGCCCTGTACAACTGCAGTAAGACCTCCCTGCCCCTATACTCAAATCCCCTAGCTATGAAGGCCAACATACCAGTTGCTTTCTTCACCGCCTGCTGTACCTGCATGCCAACTTTCAATGACTGATGAACCATGACACCCAGGTCTCGTTGCACCTCCCATTTTCCTAATCTGCCGCCATTCAGATAATATTCTGTCTTCGCATTTTTGCCCCCAAAGTGGATAACCTCACATTTATCCACATTATACTGCATCTGCCATGCATTTGCCCACTCACCTAACCTGTCCAAGTCACCCTGCAGCCTCCTAGCATCCCCCTCACAGTTCACACCGCCAACCAGTGTCAACTGCAAACTTGGAGATATTACACTAAAATTCCTTCATCTAAATCGTTAATGTATATTGTAAATAGCTGGGGTCCCAGCACTGAGCCCTGCGGCACTCCACTAGTCACTGCCTGCCATTCTGAAAAGGACCCGTTTATCCCGACTCTCTGCTTCCTGTCTGCCAACCAGTTTTCTATCCACGTCAGTATATTACCCCCAATACCATGTGCTTTGATTTTGCACACCAATCTCTTGTGTGGGACCTTGTCAAAAGCCTTTTGAAAGTCTAAATACACCACATCCACTGGTTCTCCCTTGTCCACTCTACTAGTTACATCCTCAAAAAATTCCAGAAGATTTGTCAAGAATGATTTCCCTTTTATAAATCAATGCTGATTTGGACCGATCCTGTCACTGCTTTCCAAATGCGCTGCTATTTCATCCTTAATAATTGATTCCAACATTTTCCCCACTACTGATGTCAGGCTAACCGGTCTATAATTACCAGCTTTCTCTCTCCCTCCTTTTTTAAAAGTGGTGTTACATTAGCTCCCCTTCAGTCCATAGGAACTGATCCAGAATCGATAAACTGTTGGAAAATGATCACCAATGCGTCCACTATTTCTAGGGCCACTTCCTTAAGTACTCTGGGATGCAGACTATCAGGCCTCGGGGATTTATCGGCCTTCAATCCCATCAATTTCCCTAACACAATTTCCTGCCTAATAAGGATATCCTTCAGTTCCTCCTTCTCACTAGACCCTTGGTCCCCTAGTACTTCCGGAAGGTTATTTGTGTCTTCCTTAGTGAAGACAGAACCAAAGTATTTGTTCAATTGGTCCACTATTTCTTTGTTCCCCATTATAAATTCACTTGAATCCGACTGCAAGGGACCTACGTTTGTCTTCACTAATCTTTTCCTCTTCACATATCTATAGAAGCTTTTGCAGTCAGTTTTTATGTTCCCGGCAAGCTTCTTCTCGTACTCTATTTTCTCCCTCTTAATTAAACCCTTTGTTCTCCTCTGCTGAATTCTACATTTCTCCCAGTCCTCAGGTTTGCTGCTTTTTCTGGCCAATTTATATGCCTCTTCCTTGGATTTAACACGATCCTTAATTTCCCTTGTTAGCCACGGTTGAGCCACCTTCCCCGTTTTATTTTTACTCCAGACTGGAATGTGCAATTGCTGAAGTTCCTCCATGTGATCTTTAAATGTATGCCATTGCCTATCCACCGTCAACCCTTTAAGTATCATTTGCCAGTCTATTCTAGCCAATTCACGCCTCAAACCATTGAAGTTACCTTTCCTTAAGTTCAGGACCCTAGTTTCTGAATTAACTGCGTCACTCTCCATCTTAATAAAGAATTCTACCATATTATGGTCATTCTTCCCCAAGGGGCCTCGCACAACAAGATTGCTAATTAGTCCCTTCTCATTACACATCACCCAGTCTAGGATGGCCAGCTCTTTGGTTGGTTCCTCGACATATTGGTCTCGAAAACCATCCCTAATACACTCCAGGAAATCCTCCTCCACCGCATTGCTATTAGTTTGGTTCGCCCAATCTATATGTAGATTAAAGTCACCGATGATAACTGCTGTACCTTTATTGCATACTGTTTGGTGGTCTGTACACAACTCTCACTAGCGTTTTCTGCCCCTTGGTATTCCATAGCTCCACCCATAACGATTCCACATCATCCAGGCTAATGTCCCTCCTTACTATTGCGTTAATTTCCTCTTTAACCAGCAATGCCACCCTGCCTCCTTTTCCTCTCTGTCTATCCTTCCGAAATTTTGAATACCCCTGGATGTTGAGTTCCCAGCCTTGGTCACCCTGGAGCCATGTCTCCGTGATGCCAATTACATCATACCCGTTAACTGCTATCTGCGCAGTTAATTCGTCCACCTTATTCTGAATACTCCTCACATTGAGGCACAGAGCCTTCAGGCTTATCTTTCTAACACTCTTTGCCCCTTTAGAATTTTGCTGTAATGTGGCCCTATTTGCCTTAGGTTTCTCTGCCCTCCACTTTTACTTTCCTTCTTTCTATCTTTTGCTTCTACCCCATTCTACTTCCCTCTGTCTCCCTGCATAGGTTCCCATCCCCCTGCCATATTAGTTTAACTCCTCCCCAACAGCACTAGCAAACACTCCCCCTAGGACATTGGTTCCGGTCCTGCCCAGGTGCAGACCGTCCAGTTTGTACTGGTCCCACCTCCACCAGAACCGATTCCAATGTCCCAGGAATTTGAATCCCTCCCTTCTGTACCACTCCTCAAGCCACGTATTCATCTGAGCTATCCTGCGATTCCTACTCTGACTAGCACGTGGCACTGGTAGCAATCCTGAGATTACTACTTTTGAGGTTCTACTTTTTAATTTAGTTCCTAGCTCCCTAAATTCATCTTGTCGCACCTCATCCCATTTTTTACCTATATCGTTGGTACCTATATGCACCACGTCAACTGGCTGTTCACTCTCCCTTTTCGAAATGCCCTGCACCCGCTCCGAGACACCCTTGACCCTTGCACCAGGGAGGTAACTTACCATGCTGGAGTCTCGTTTGCGGCCGCAGAAACGTCTATCAATTACCCTTACAATTGAATCCCCTATCACTACAGCTCTCCCACTCTTTTTCCTGCACTCCTGTGCAGCAGAGCCACCCACGGTGCCATGAACTTGTCTGTTGCTGCCCTCCCTTGATGAGTCATCCCCCTCAACAGTACCCAAAACAGTGTATCTGTTTTGCAGGGGGATGACCGCAGGGGACCCCTGCACTACCTTCCTTGCACTGCTCTTCCTGTTGGCCACCCATTTACTATCTGGCTGTGTACCCTTTACCTGCGGTAAGACCAACTCGCTAAACGTGCTATTCACGTCATTCTCAGCATCGTGGATGCTGCAGAGTTCATCCACCCGCAGCTCCAGTGCCGCAATGCGGTCCATGAGGAGCTGCAGGCGGATGCACTTCCCGCACACGTAGTCATCACAAGCGTCCCTGACTTCCCTTCTGTTGCCTGGGCCTCAAGCTCTGGAACTCCCTGCCTAAACCTCATTACCTCTCTATCCTCCTTCAAGACGCTTCTCAAAACATACCTCTTTCACCAAGCTTTTGGTCACCTGTGCTAATTTCTACTTATGCAGCTCAGTGTCAAATCTTTATTGTATAACACCCCTGTGAAGCGCCTTGGGACGTTTCACTACGTTCGTTAGCGGTGCTATATAAATACAAGTTGGTGTTGTTGGGCAGCAGATCCCGCCTGTATTTCCGTGTTCGGGTTCTGATCAGAATCGAGGCGCTCGTGTGCACTAACCCGATAAAATTTAAAGTAAGAATTACCCACTTGCGTTAATGCGGCATTGGAGAAAGTGGGGAGAATGGGATTGGCACTGCTAACACTTCAAATACCGGGACTTGATGAAAAGCACTATTTTATGTTGGACCAACTCCTGCAGGTGTGATACCCCTCAGGTGTTTTATAACCCTCTGTTAGCCCAACACTCAGATGTACTGACACACTGTTTGAGGTAGATCCCCTTGTCACATCACTTGAGCCAGAAAACCATTTAGCTCCTCCCTATTAAATGAGGCACCATTCAGCTTGCCTCTCGGGATAAATTCACACTTGTGCATTCACTCAGCCTACACACTCCCAAAGAGCTTAGAGTTCGAAGGGTGTGAGATTGACCTGTTCAAATATCAGCTTACAAATTCTTAACCCGCTTGGTCAAAGTTCCTTTGCCCGCTTTAAATGGAGGCGTTAGAACATGGGGGGGGTGATCCGCTGAGGGGCGGGTTTGGCACAGGAGATGGAGAAATGAGAGAGGGGGTCCCACCTGAAGGTTTGTTACCCTGTTCTGAGGCTTTTCCATCTGCTGCAGAACATTCCCTCCCACACACGTCTTGGGAGCTTCAAGCTCCTGCCTCTTCGGAACAGGAGTCGGTTCGTTCCCCCAGGAGTGGAAGTGAAGTGGGCTTAAACAGTGCCCCAAGCTGCCATGGAGGAGAAGGAGCAAGAGCAGCCAGATCAGTTAAGAGTCGGCCTCGCTCCCTCAACAATGCTATCAGTGCAACCTCTCTGCCTTTGACACAGCCACCCAGAGCCAAGCAACTGGCGAGCTTCAGACAGATTACAGCACGGTGTAACGTATGCACCTGTGAGGATGCTCAAAGCTTTTCACCCCCGGCAACCAAATTTTAATTTGATTTTATATGTTTTAAAGTTTAATTTGTTTTAATTGCCGGATTTTTAGTGTCCCCCTCCCCTTTTATAGGGGGCACTTGTAAAATATATGGTTTTAATGCCCCCCCCAAAAAATCACAAAAAACCCCCCACAAAAATACAAAAAACCCCCCAAAAAAATGTATTAAAAAAAGGGGCAGTTAAATGTCTGGAGTGTCCCCCAGATCGGGGGGGGCACTTGATTTAACGTTTATTTTGTTTCCCCCCCCCCCAAAAAGAGTTGTAGAGTTGTTCACCCCCGGCAACCACATTTTAATTTGATTTTATATGTTTTAAAGTTTAATTTGTTTCAATTGCCGGGTTTTTAGTGTTCCCCCCGCCCCCACTTTTATAGGGGGCACTTGTAAATTATGGTTTTAGAGCCCCAAAAAACCCACAAAAAATCTACAAAAAAAAGGGCCTTGGGAAATGTTTGGAGTGTCCCCCAGATCGGGGGGCACGTGATTTAATGTTTATGTTTGCCCCCAAAGGAGTTGTAGAGCTGTTCATGCGCCAGAGGGACTGGAGTGCATCATCACCCCCGGCAACCAAATTTTAATTTGATTTTATATGTTTTAAAGTTTAATTTGTTTTATTGCCGGGTTTTAGTGTCCCCCTCCCCTTTTAAAGGGGGCACTTGTATAATTTGTGGTTTTAGTGCCAAACAAAACCACAAAAAAAAAGGCACTTGTAAACTGTTTGGAGTGTCCCCCCTTTAAGAAGGGGGCACTTGATTTAATGTTTATTTATTTTTTTGCAACAAAAAGAGATGTTCAGCTGTTCATGCGCCAGAGGTACTGGAATGCATCATCACCCCCGGCAACCAAATTTTAATTTGATTTAAATGTCTAAAGTTTAATTTGTTTAAATTGTCAGTTTTAGTGCCCCCCCTCCCATCTTTTAGCCAGGGGGCACTTGCATAATTTGTGTTTCAGTACCCTCGGGAAAAAAAAAACAAAAACAAGGGAGCACTTGTTTGAAAGTGTTTAGAGTGTCCCACCCCCCCCTTAAGGGGGCATTTGATTTATTTGTTTAATTGTTTTCTACAAAATAGTTGTACAGCTGTTCATGCTCCGGAGGTACTGGAATGCATCATCACCTCCAGCAACCAAATTTTAATTTGATTTAAATGTCTAAACTTTAATTTGTTTAAATTGTCGGTTTTAGTGCCCCCCACGCCCTTTTAGCCATGGGGCACTTGTATAATTTGTGTTTCAGTGCCCACAAAAAAAAACAAAGGGGCACTTGTTTGAAAATGTTTGGAGTGTTTCCTCCCCCCTCCACCACCTTAATCTGGGGGCATTTGATTTAACGATTTAATTGTCTTCAACTAAAATAGTTGTAGAGCTGTTACGTACGTTCGAGCCAGGGTGTCCCTGGAGATGGAGCATGCGGTGTCCACCGGTACGCTCGCGGCCTGCCGCAAGAGGTGGGCGCCGGAGGTTTGGAGTGCATCATCAACCCCAGCAACCAAATTTTAATTTGATCCACTAATGTCTAAAGTTTAATTTATTCAATGTGTCTGTTTTAGTGCCCCACTTTAATCAGGGGGCACTTGATTTACAGATGCAACTTAAAATAGTTGTAGAGCCGTTGAAGATGCCCGTCTCTTGGCATAGGGCAGGGCGATCTCCGCCTACTAAAGAACTGGCGCCCGGTCTCCCTCCTCAGCATGGATTACAAAATTTTTGCCAGGGTGATGTCTGCTCGCCTTGGCGCCGTGCTGGACCACATGATCCACCCCGACCAGTCCTACACGGTCCCGGGCTGGACAATCCACGACAACATCCATCTGGTCCAGGACCTGGTCCACCATTCCCAGGAGGCTGGTCTGTTGGTCGCCTTTCTTTCCCTAGACCAGGAGAAGGCGTTCGACAGGGTGGATCACAAGTATCTGTTCAGAACGCTGCGCGCTTTCGGGTTCGGGACGCATTTCGTCGCCCGGATCCGACTTTTGTACGCCGCCGCGGAGTGTCTGATTAAGGTTAACGGGTCTTGGACGGCACCCCTTCGCTTTGTGAGAGGGGTGCACCAGGGATGCCCCATGTCCGGCCAGTTATATGCCATCTGCGTGGAGCCTTTCCTGTGCCTCCTGCGGACGAGGTTGACGGGACTGGCTCTGCAAGGTCGAGGATCCCGTTGGCCTGCGGAGGATGCGTGAGTGCCAGGAGATTTACTCGGCCGCATCCTCCACCAGGATTAACTGGGAGAAATGTTCTGGACTCCTGGTGGGTCAGTGGCAGGTGGACTCCCTGCCGGAGGAGCTCAGGCCTTTTGCCTGAAGCACGACCCATCTCCTCTATCTGGGAGTCTACCTTAGCCCTGATGAGGAAGCCTGGCCAGCGAACTGGCAAGAGCTGGAGGCCAAGTTCGCCGCTCGCCTAGGGTGCTGGACAGGACTGCTCTGAGTGCTGTCCTACAGGGGTCGAGCGCTAGTCATAAATCAGCTGGTGGCCACTATGCTGTGGTACCGGCTGGTCACTTTGACCCCTCCCCCTGCGTTTGTCGCCAAGATACAGAAGAAGCTGGTCAATTTCTTCTGGAACAACAGGAAGCACTGGGTCTCTGCCGCGGTTTTGAGTCTGCCGCTTGGGGAGGGCGGTCAGTCGTTGGTGTGCGTCAGCACCCAGCTAGTAACTTTCCGTCTTCAGACCCTGCAGAGATAACTCTATGTCGAGCCCCCTCCTCGGCATGTGCTGGCAACGTATTTCTTCTGCCAGCGGTACAGCCTCAATTACGACACGCAGCTCCTGTTTGTGAGCCTGGGGGGGGCGTCAGGACCGCGTCCAGGAGCTGCCTGTCTTTTACAAGGAACTCATCAGGGTCTGGAACAGAGTCGCCACCAAATGCAACTCTCCACCGTCTGGAGTGACGGCTGTCCTGCAGGAGCCGCTGCTCGGGAATCCGTACCTCCACGACCGCGGTTTTAGGTGGCAGGCGGATGAGAGGGTTGCTCGATGGCGGAGGAGCGGGCTGATGGCGGCAGACGTGCTGGCACGGCGCCTAAACTGGGCTGACGTCCTGCGCGCGGCCAATACCGTCGAGTCGCTAAAAACAGCACTGGTCCCGGACTCCTTTAGGTGACGGAATTCCTCATCGGCGCCAAGCCCAGAAACCTCCCTCGGGAGCCGGCGCCTCACAACTTGAGCCTCCTCGGGGAAATCCCCTCCGTGCCTTTCAGTTCTGCGCGGAGGGGTTTCCTGTACGGGCTGCTCTTGCACACTCTCAACCTTGCCATCCTCGCCTGCCGTCCGGACACGCCATGGAGAACCATCTTGCCGTCCGGAGGAGGCGGGGGTCCCCACTGGAGTGCACTCTACACGGGAGTCCTCCCTTTATTTATTGGGGACTTGGTCTGGAGGGTGGTGCATGGAGCAGTCCCGTGCAATAAGTTTTTAAGTCGGTTCACGGGCTCCCAGACCATCTGCAATTTCTGCGGTCTGGAAGAGTCCGTGTTCCATGTTTTTATGGAATGTGTCAGGTTGCAGCCCCTGTTCCATTATTTGAAGAGGCTTCTCCTCAAATTCTGGTTGCACTTCAGTCCCACACTCCTGATCTTTGGGCACCCTGTGCGGAGGGGAGCGGGCAGGTCGGAAGGCCTCCTCGTAGGACTTCTCCTGGGCACGGCCAAGGGGGCCATCAGCCGGTCCAGCAGCGGGCGGTCGAGGAAGTCGTCCAGCCCGACTGCCTGTCTCTCTTCCACAGTTACATCTGAGCCAGGGTGTCCTTGGAGATGGAGCACGCGGTGTCCACCGGTACGCTCGCGGCCTTCGGCGAGAGGTGGGCACCAGAAGGACTGGAGTGCATCATCACCCCCGGCAACCAAATTTTAATTTTATTACTGTTGTTTACAGTTTAATTTGTCTATGTTTATTGGTTTTAGTGCTCCTCTCCCCTTTTAGCCAGGGGACACTTGTATAATTTGTGTTTTGGTGCACTCGGGGAAAAAAATAAAAAAAACAAGGTGCACCTGAAAAGTTTTTGGAGTGTTCCCCCCTTTTCATCAGGAGCCACTTGATTATTCATTTACAATTAAAATAGTTGTAGAGCTGTTGAAGATACCCCTCTCTTGGCGCAGGGCAGTCATCGTCCTGCTGCCTAAGAAGGGCGATCTCCGCCGACTAAAGAACTGGCGCCCTGTCTCCCTCCTCAGCATGGATTAAAACATTTTTGCCAGGGTGATGCCAGGGTGGTGGCCATTACAGAAACGTGTTTGCAGGGTGGCCAAGACTGGGAATTAAACATACAGGGGTATCTGACAATTCGGAAACATAGACAAGAAGGGAAAGGAGGTGGGGTAGCTCTGTTAATAAAGGATGATATCAGGGCAGTTGTGAGAGACGATATGAACTATTAACTCGTTCATAGCCACCGTAACCAACGTATCGAATTTCAACTTAATTCGATTCTTTAAAATAGGCAGCAACTTGCGCTCGTTGTTGAATCATTGTGGGTGGAGATTAGAGATAGTAAGGGGAAAAAGTCACTGGTGGGCGTAGTTTATAGGCCCCCAAATAATAACTTCACGGTGGGACGGACAATAATCAAGGAAATAATGGAGGCATGTGAAAAAGGAACGGCAGTAATCATGAGGGATTTTAACCTACATATCGATTGGTCAAATCAAATCGCATGGGGTAGCCTTGAGGAGGAATTCATAGAATGCATACGGGATTGTTTCTTAGAACAGTATGTTACAGAACCTACAAGGGAGCAAGCTATCTTAGATCTGGTCCTGTGTAATGAGACAGGAATAATAAACGATCTCCGAGTAAAAGATCCTCTCGGAATGAGTGATCACATAAGAACATAAGAATTAGGAACAGGAGTAGGCCATCTAGCCCCTCGAGCCTGCTCCGCCATTCAATAAAATCATGGCTGATCTGGTCGTGGACTCAGCTCCACTTACCTGCCCTCTCCCCGTAACCCTTAATTCCCTTATTGCTAAAAAATCTATCTATCTTTGACTTGAAAACATTCAATGAGCTAGCCTCAACTGCTTCCTTGGGGAGAGAATTCCACAGATTCACAACCCTCTGGGAGAAGAAATTATTTCTCAACTCGGTTTTAAATTGGCTCCTCCGTATTTTGAGGCTGTGCCCCTTAGTTCTAGTCTCCCCCACCAATGGAAACAACCTCTCTGCCTCTATCTTGTCTATCCCTTTCATGATTTTAAATGTTTCTATAAGATCACCCCTCATCCTTCTGAACTCCAAGGAGTAAAGACCCAGTCTACTCAATCTATCACCATAAGGTAACCCCTTCATCTCCGGAATCAGCCTAGTGAATCGTCTCTGTACCCTTTCCAAAGCTAGTATATCCTTCCTTAAGTAAGGTGACCAAAACTGCACGCAGTACTCCAGGTGCGGCCTTACCAATACCTTATACAGTTGCAGCAACACCTCCCTGCTTTTGTACTCCATCCCTTTCGCAATGAAGGCCAACATTCCATTTGCCTTCCTGATTACCAGCTGCACCTGCAAACTAACCTTTTGGGATTCATGCACAAGGAACCAATCGTGGAGCAGTGGAGGCGTGTCCTGCACAGTTGGAGCTGTGAGCAGTGAGAGAAGCAGCTATCAACTTGTGCTCCTGCCTGGAGAGCCCTGAGACCAGCCCAGGAAAAGAAGGAAGGAAGGGGCTTCAACACCAACTTTTATCCAGAGGGAGAGGAGGAGAACAGAAAACTCTGTACATCTTTTACCATTCTGCAAGGAGTTGGAGAGAGGGGGAAAAGACCAACAACATCCAGTGTGGAAGGAGGGAGACTCTACATTTCAACAGGTGGGTGTTGGTGCATTTCCCCAAACAGACTTTGTTGTTTCGGTGGGGGGAGGAAAGAAGACCACTGAGGGCCGGAACATCGCGGGGGGTGTGTGTGTGTGTGGTAGTGTGTGTGGGGGCCTTGCTTACAACTAGGCCCCCCCCACAATTGGAACCCCCCCCACCCCCCACATTTGCCTAGCCTGGGATAGCTGGAGCTACCAGGCTGAAGATTCTTTAAATCACCCTATTAAAGATCGTTTGGGATTGTGTGCCTGGTGGCTCTAGCTACCCCAGGTGAAGACGTCTTCTCCCCCCACCTGAAGACCAACCCAAAGACTGTGTTTTTTGTGTGTTTTGCCATCTGGGGAGTGCACCCACCCACAGCTGCGAGGGGAGACCTGCCCTCGCAGCCCCCCCCCCTTCCCACCCCCCTCTCTCTTTCTCCGTTACCCTCTGTTTCTCCCCTCTCTCTCTGAGAACCCTTTCCTTCCAAATTTACAAAAAAAACAAAAAAACAAAACCAATTAAGACAACTGAGCAGAGGGAGCAAGGCCTCTCCCCAATTGTCAACGAGGGGAGAGGTACCTCGTTAAGAGCTCCTCTGCTTCAGTCTTTTAGATAAGAGGCCTAATTAAGACCATTAAGGCCTGTGACTTTGGGGTGGGTGTAGCCCTTAAAGGGACCCCGTGATGGCGACCCCATCCACGCCGGTGGCAGGGCCAGCAAGGACGTATGCGCAGGCGGTGTCTACATCCACGGCACCTCCTGCGCCACCTGCTGCCCTGCCACCATTCAAACTAATAACCAAGAAACACGGGGTCAAGAGCTACACTCACCCCACAATGAGCATCGAGGAGTGCGTGCGGGCGATGGCTGGGGTAGTCGGCCCCTCGGCCATTGTCGCAGCCTCCAAGATGTCTGGGAAGGCCGTGTTCTTCCTGGGATCGGAGCGGGCGGTGTCCCTGGCCCTTGAAAAGGGGCTCACGGTGGGCGGGACGTTCCTGCCGGTGGACCCTCTCGAGGCCACCGCGCAGAGGGTCATCGTGTCAAACGTCCCGCCCTTTGTTTCCGCTGAGCTCCTCCTCCCTCACCTACACCAACTGGGGGAGGTAAGGTCGGGGATCAACCCCATACCGCTCGGCCTCAGGGAGAACAGCCTGCGCCACGTGTTCTCCTTCCGCCGCCAGCTCTTTGTCCGGCTGGCGCGGGAGGACGTGACAGAAGGGCACTTTAATGTGGTGCACGAGGGGACTGCCTACCGCGTCTTCTGGACGTCGGACGGCGTGCGGTGCCATGCCTGCAGGGAGGTGGGGCACGTTCGTAAGAACTGCCCCGCCTCCAAGGCCGCCAAACCACCGAAGGCGGCCATAGCTGGCACCGCCGCCACCCCTCCCCCTAGTTGCGTCCGCGTGCCGGGAGCCGTAGGTGCGCGGGCATCGTCGGAGGCCTTTGTTTTCAGGGCCTCCGGCGGGGGGGAGGGAGAGCGTCCGAGCGGAAAGAAGGCGCGGAAGAAGGAGAAACATCTAGAGGCGGGTCCCCTCGGTGCGCCGGAAAGTCTGACCACCGCGCTCAGCCCAACCCAGTCACCGGCGAGCGCGGGGTGCCCCGAGCCCGTGCCCGGGCCCTTGAATAACACCACAGAGGGGCCCAGGCGCGGGCAAGAAAAGGAAAAGGGGGGGGCGGAGCGGGAGGCCTCGGCAGACATGGAGGTCTCCCTGACTCCGCGCGCCCCCAGGAACAAAAAGAGGCACCGCCCCAATGAGGCGGAGGGGGAACAACATCCCTCCGCGGAGGAGGCGGTGCCCGCCGCGTGTCCCGCGTCCCCCACCAGCGCCCCCAAATTGCGCTGCAGGCGCGAGGAGTCTTTCCCCGGGGAGGGTGAGGCAGTCGAGGCTGCCCAGCCGCTGCCTCCTGGGGAGGGCGTGGAAGATCTGCCTGTCGTGGGGGGCGTGGGGCCAGTGGAAGAATGCGTAGCCGCCGGGCCGGGCGTCCCGGGGACCGAGGCGGGCGGGGCCGAAAAGGCCGAACCTGAGCCCGCCCAGCTATTATCCAACTTCCCCCGGGAGTCGCTCGACCCGGCAGAAATACAAACAAATAATTATGACACTGTAGATGCTGGGCCGGGGGGTGGCAGCGGGGAGGGGGAGGAACACCCACCCTCGCCCCTTACTTTGGAGCTGGAGCACTTGGAGGGCCTGGGGATTTCCTATGGCCGGGTCTCTCCTTGTTCTCCGGTTCCTGGGGCGGAGGGGGAACCCCTTCCGCTGTCATTTCCCGACCCAGCACCATTTTTAAAAGAGCCCAGTGGGGACTCCTCTGCCGACGATCCTGGGGGTGGGATCGGGGCAGTGCCAGGGCCGGTTGGAGCGGCCGGTTCATTTGCCGTACCTTGTGCGGTCGATGGGCCGGCTGCTGGCGGCCACCTCCCGGAGGAGGACGGGGACTCGGTGGGGGACGCGGGTGAAGACCTAGAGACCACCGCCAGTGAGGCGGTGGATCTGCTCGCGGCCGCCGCTGAGGCCCTCCTCATTCCTGCAAAGGAACTCCGGGACTTTTTGGCCCAGAGCCGGGGTCGCCGCGACCAAGCCCGACTGGCCCTGGAAAAATGGTCCGAGCCAGAGCTGATCAAGGGGTCTGTCCGCGCCGCCGTTAAAACCTTGGCCGCGGGCGGGCCCTTGACAAAGGAGCAGCACCTTGAGCTGCGCGAGCTCGAGGGACTCCTCGCTGGGCTGCGGAGGGAGCGGAGTTCAACAAAAGACTCCGCTCCCTCCCCCACAATAGGTTAAGGTAGAGGTTGCACTATGCTTTTGCCATGAAGATAACCATAGCCAGCCTCAACATCAACGGCGGCAGAGGGGCACGCCGTAGATTTGACAATTTTTCGCTCCTGCGGGAGGGGAAATATGCGGTGTGCTTCCTGCAAGAAACCCACACCGTTCCGGGAGACGAAGCCACGTGGCTCCTGGAATGGCAAGGAGAGGTCCGCATGAGCCACCTCACCGCCATTTCTAGTGGGGTGGCCATCTTGCTGGGCCCGCATTTTCAGCCGGAGATCTTGGGGGTCGAGGAGCCCGTGCCAGGCCGCTTGCTGCACGTAACGGTTCGCCTGGGGGACGTGCCGCTCCATCTCGTGAACGTGTACGCCCCTCATCCCGGCCCGCAGCAAACGCGCTTCTTTGAAGAGGTGTCCGCTCTTCTTGGCTCCGTCGACGTCGGCGACTGCATTGTCCTCGGGGGGGATTTTAACTGCACCCTCGAGGCGAGGGACCGCTCCGGTGCCCCGCAGTGCATGACGGCGATGGAGAAGTTGAGGGACCTGGTCGGGTCCTTCGACTTGGTGGACGTCTGGCGAAATCTCCACCCCGACTCCAGCGCCTTTACTTGGGTGAGGCCTGGAGTTGGATGGTCTAGAGTCGACCGCCTTTACGTGTCTCGGGCGTACGTTTCCTGCGTCCCAGCGGCCTCCATGCGGCCGGTGCCGTGTTCGGACCACCACCTGGTGTGGGCGGAGCTCGCTTCGCTCCGCGCGAAGACGGGGTCCGCGTACTGGCACTTTAACAACCGGCTGCTGGAGGACGTGCGGTTCCAGGACTCGTTCCGTCGATTCTGGTCCGACTGGAGAAGGAAGCAGGGGGGCTTCCCCTCCTTGAGGCTATGGTGGGACGTGGGCAAGGCTCACGTCCGCGTCTTCTGTCAAGAGTACGCGAGGGGGTCGACCAAGAGGCGGGCGGCCAGAGTCGGGCGCCTAGAAAAAGAGGTGCTCGACCTGGAAGCCCGTCTCGGTCAAGTCGTCCAGGACCCGGCCCTGCGGACGGTGTACGAAGCGAAGAAGGCCGCGCTGAAGGACCTGCAGCTCGTCGGGTCCCGAGGCGCGTTCGTGAGGTCGCGGATCCGGTTCCTGCGGGATCTGGACCGCGGCTCCCCCTTCTTCTACTCGCTGGAAAAAAGGCAGAGTGTCCGTAAGCAGCTCTTGACGCTGCTGGCCGACGACGGCTCTCTCGTCTCGGATCCGGAGGGCGTCAACAACAGGGTCCGTGAATATTACGGGGCTCTGTTCTCTCCGGATCCGTCCAGCGAGGAAGCGCGTAGAGTTTTGTGGGAGGACCTGCCGAAGGTCGGCCCGGAGGGCGCCGAAAATCTGGAAGCTCCGCTAAGCCTGGCGGAGCTGACCGGTGCCCTCGCCCGGCTCTCGAGGGGAAAATCCCCGGGGCTGGACGGGCTGACCGTGGAGTTCCACAGGGCGTTCTGGGACGTCCTGGGGAGCGACTACGCGCGGGTCCTGGGGGAAAGTCTGGCGACCGGGGAGATGCCCCTCTCTTGGCGCAGGGCAGTCATCGTCCTGCTGCCTAAGAAGGGCGATCTCCGCCTCCTTAAGAACTGGCGCCCGGTCTCCCTCCTCAGCACGGACTACAAAATCTTCGCCAGGGCGATGTCTGCTCGCCTTGGTGCCGTGCTGGACCACATGATCCACCCCGACCAGTCATACACGGTCCCGGGCCGGACAATCCACGACAACATCCATCTGGTCCGGGACCTCATCCATTGTTCCCAGGAGGCTGGTCTGTCGGTCGCCTTCCTATCCCTCGACCAAGAGAAGGCGTTCGACAGGGTGGATCACGACTATCTGCTCGGAACTCTGCGCGCTTTCGGGTTCGGGACGCATTTCGTCGCCCGGATCCGACTTTTGTACGCCGCCGCGGAGTGTCTGATTAAGGTTAACGGGTCCTTGACGGCGCCCCTTCGCTTTAGGAGAGGGGTGCGCCAGGGATGCCCCATGTCCGGCCAGTTATACGCCGTTTGCGTGGAGCCTTTCCTGCGCCTCTTGCGGACGAGGTTGACGGGACTGGCTCTGCAAGGGCCGGGCGTGGAGGTCGTCCTCTCGGCTTACGCCGATGACGTGCTCCTCGCGGTAGAGGATCCCGCTGACCTGCGGAGGATGCGTGAGTGCCAGGAGATTTACTCGGCCGCGTCCTCCGCCAGGATCAACTGGGAGAAATGTTCCGGACTCCTGGTGGGTCAGTGGCGGGTGGACTCCCTGCCGGAGGAGCTCAGGCCTTTTGCCTGGAGCACGACCCATCTCCTCTATCTGGGAGTCTACCTTAGCCCCGACGAGGAAGCCTGGCCGGCGAACTGGCAGGAGCTGGAGGCCAAGGTCGCCGCTCGCCTAGGGCGCTGGACAGGACTGCTCCGAGTGCTGTCCTACAGGGGTCGAGCGCTAGTCATAAACCAGCTGGTGGCCGCAATGCTGTGGTACCGGCTGGTCACTTTGACCCCTCCCCCTGCGTTTGTCGCCAAGATACAGAAGAAGCTGGTGGACTTCTTCTGGAACAACAGGAAGCACTGGGTCTCTGTCGCGGTCTTGAGTCTCCCGCTTGAGGAGGGCGGTCAGTCGTTGGTGTGCGTCAGCGCCCAGCTCGCGACTTTCCGTCTTCAGACCCTGCAGAGATACCTTTACGTCGAGCCCCCTCCTAGGTGGTGTGCTCTGGCGAGGTATTTCTTCCGCCAGCAGCTCGACCTCAATTATGACACGCAGCTCCTGTTTGTGAATTTGGGGGGTGCCAGGACCGCCCTCCGGGAGCTGCCTGTCTTTTACAGGGAACTCATCAGGGTCTGGAACAAAGTCTCCACCAAGCGCAGCTCTCCGCCGGCTGGAGTGGCGGCCGTCCTGCAGGAGCCGCTGCTCGGGAATCCGTACCTCCACGGCCGAGGCTTCATGTGGCGGTCGGAAGAGAGGGCTGTGGCTGGTGAGGTGACCAGGGTCAGGGACCTGCTCGATGGCGGAGGAGCGGGCTGGATGGCGCCAGTCACGCTGGCGCGGCGCCTAAATTCTGCCAACGTCCGCCGCGCGGCCGATGCCATCGAGTCGCTAAAAACAGCTCTGGGCCCTGACTCCGTTCGGTGCATCGAGGAGGCTCAAGCACGTGGGGAGATCCCGTCCGAACTGACCCCCGTCCGGACGGAATTCCTCATCGGCGCCAAACCCCGGAACCTCCCTCGGGGGCCGGCGCCTCACAACTTGAGCCGCCTCGGGGAAATCCCCTCCGTGCCTTTCAGTTCCGCGCGGAGGGGTTTCCTGTACGGGCTGCTCCTGCACACCCTCAACTTTGCCATCCTCGCCGGCCGTCCGGACACGCCATGGCGTACCATCTTGCCGTCCGGAGGAGGCGGGGGTCCCCGATGGAGGGCACTCTACGCAGGGGTCCTCCCACTATTCATCGGGGACTTGGCCTGGAGGGTGGTGCACGGAGCAGTACCGTGCAACAAATTTTTAAGCCGGTTCACGGACTCCCAGGCCGCCTGCAATTTCTGCGGTCTGGAGGAGTCCGTGTTCCATGTTTTTATGGAATGCACAAGGTTGCAGCCCCTGTTCCATTATTTGAAGGGGCTGCTCCTGAAATTCTGGCTGCACTTCAGTCCCACTCTCCTGATCTTTGGGCACCCTGTGCGGAGGGGAGCGGGTAGGTCCGAAGGCCTCCTCGTAGGACTGCTCCTGGGCACGGCCAAGGGTGCCATCAGCCGGTCCAGGCAGCGGGCGGTCGAGGGGGTCGTTCAACCTGACTGCCTGCCTCTCTTCCGCTCTTACATCCGGTCCAGGGTGTCCTTGGAGATGGAGCACGCGGTGTCCACCGGTACGCTCGCGGCCTTCCGCGAGAGGTGGGCACCGGAGGGACTGGAGTGCATCATCACGCCCGGCAACCAAATTTTAATTTGATTTTACGTTTTAAAGTTAATTTGTTTTAATTGCCGGTGCTTTTAGTGTCCCCTTCCCTTTTATAGGGGGCACTGGGGAAAAATTGTGATTTTAGTGCCCAAAAAAAAAAACAAAAAAAAAAAAGAAAAAACACAAAAAAAAACACAAAAAAGGGGGGGGAAAAAAAAGGGCCTTGTAAATGTCTGGAGTGTCACCCAGGTCGGGTGGCACCGTTTAATGTTTTATGTTTTCACAGATAAACTCAAAAGAGTTTCATGCACAAGGAACCAATCGTGGAGCAGTGGAGGCGTGTCCTGCACAGTTGGAGCTGTGAGCAGTGAGAGAAGCAGCTATCAACTTGTGCTCCTGCCTGGAGAGCCCTGAGACCAGCCCAGGAAAAGAAGGAAGGAAGGGGCTTCAACACCAACTTTTATCCAGAGGGAGAGGAGGAGAACAGAAAACTCTGTACATCTTTTACCATTCTGCAAGGAGTTGGAGAGAGGGGGAAAAGACCAACAACATCCAGTGTGGAAGGAGGGAGACTCTACATTTCAACAGGTGGGTGTTGGTGCATTTCCCCAAACAGACTTTGTTGTTTCGGTGGGGGGAGGAAAGAAGACCACTGAGGGCCGGAACATCGCGGGGGGTGTGTGTGTGTGTGGTAGTGTGTGTGGGGGCCTTGCTTACAACTAGGCCCCCCCCACAATTGGAACCCCCCCCACCCCCCACATTTGCCTAGCCTGGGATAGCTGGAGCTACCAGGCTGAAGATTCTTTAAATCACCCTATTAAAGATCGTTTGGGATTGTGTGCCTGGTGGCTCTAGCTACCCCAGGTGAAGACGTCTTCTCCCCCCACCTGAAGACCAACCCAAAGACTGTGTTTTTTGTGTGTTTTGCCATCTGGGGAGTGCACCCACCCACAGCTGCGAGGGGAGACCTGCCCTCGCAGCCCCCCCCCCTTCCCACCCCCCTCTCTCTTTCTCCGTTACCCTCTGTTTCTCCTCTCTCTCTCTGAGAACCCTTTCCTTCCAAATTTACAAAAAAAACAAAAAAACAAAACCAATTAAGACAACTGAGCAGAGGGAGCAAGGCCTCTCCCCAATTGTCAACGAGGGGAGAGGTACCTCGTTAAGAGCTCCTCTGCTTCAGTCTTTTAGATAAGAGGCCTAATTAAGACCATTAAGGCCTGTGACTTTGGGGTGGGTGTAGCCCTTAAAGGGACCCCGTGATGGCGACCCCATCCACGCCGGTGGCAGGGCCAGCAAGGACGTATGCGCAGGCGGTGTCTACATCCACGGCACCTCCTGCGCCACCTGCTGCCCTGCCACCATTCAAACTAATAACCAAGAAACACGGGGTCAAGAGCTACACTCACCCCACAATGAGCATCGAGGAGTGCGTGCGGGCGATGGCTGGGGTAGTCGGCCCCTCGGCCATTGTCGCAGCCTCCAAGATGTCTGGGAAGGCCGTGTTCTTCCTGGGATCGGAGCGGGCGGTGTCCCTGGCCCTTGAAAAGGGGCTCACGGTGGGCGGGACGTTCCTGCCGGTGGACCCTCTCGAGGCCACCGCGCAGAGGGTCATCGTGTCAAACGTCCCGCCCTTTGTTTCCGCTGAGCTCCTCCTCCCTCACCTACACCAACTGGGGGAGGTAAGGTCGGGGATCAACCCCATACCGCTCGGCCTCAGGGAGAACAGCCTGCGCCACGTGTTCTCCTTCCGCCGCCAGCTCTTTGTCCGGCTGGCGCGGGAGGACGTGACAGAAGGGCACTTTAATGTGGTGCACGAGGGGACTGCCTACCGCGTCTTCTGGACGTCGGACGGCGTGCGGTGCCATGCCTGCAGGGAGGTGGGGCACGTTCGTAAGAACTGCCCCGCCTCCAAGGCCGCCAAACCACCGAAGGCGGCCATAGCTGGCACCGCCGCCACCCCTCCCCCTAGTTGCGTCCGCGTGCCGGGAGCCATGGGTGCGCGGGCATCGTCGGAGGCCTTTGTTTTCAGGGCCTCCGGCGGGGGGGAGGGAGAGCGTCCGAGCGGAAAGAAGGCGCGGAAGAAGGAGAAACATCTAGAGGCGGGTCCCCTCGGTGCGCCGGAAAGTCTGACCACCGCGCTCAGCCCAACCCAGTCACCGGCGAGCGCGGGGTGCCCCGAGCCCGTGCCCGGGCCCTTGAATACCACCACAGAGGGGCCCAGGCGCGGGCAAGAAAAGGAAAAGGGGGGGGCGGAGCGGGAGGCCTCGGCAGACATGGAGGTCTCCCTGACTCCGCGCGCCCCCAGGAACAAAAAGAGGCACCGCCCCAATGAGGCGGAGGGGGAACAACATCCCTCCGCGTAGGAGGCGGTGCCCGCCGCGTGTCCCGCGTCCCCCACCAGCGCCCCCAAATTGCGCTGCAGGCGCGAGGAGTCTTTCCCCGGGGAGGGTGAGGCAGTCGAGGCTGCCCAGCCGCTGCCTCCTGGGGAGGGCGTGGAAGATCTGCCTGTCGTGGGGGGCGTGGGGCCAGTGGAAGAATGCGTAGCCGCCGGGTCGAGCGTCCCGGGGACCGAGGCGGGCGGGGCCGAAAAGGCCGAACCTGAGCCCGCCCGGCTATTATCCAACTTCCCCCGGGAGTCGCTCGACCCGGCAGAAATACAAACAAATAATTATGACACTGTAGATGCTGGGCCGGGGGGTGGCAGCGGGGAGGGGGAGGAACACCCACCCTCGCCCCTTACTTTGGAGCTGGAGCACTTGGAGGGCCTGGGGATTTCCTATGGCCGGGTCTCTCCTTGTTCTCCGGTTCCTCGGGCGGAGGGGGAACCCCTTCCGCTGTCATTTCCCGACCCAGCACCATTTTTAAAAGAGCCCAGTGGGGACTCCTCTGCCGACGATCCTGGGGGTGGGATCGGGGCAGTGCCAGGGCCGGTTGGAGCGGCCGGTTCATTTGCCGTACCTTGTGCGGTCGATGGGCCGGCTGCTGGCGGCCACCTCCCGGAGGAGGACGGGGACTCGGTGGGGGACGCGGGTGAAGACCTAGAGACCACCGCCAGTGAGGCGGTGGATCTGCTCGCGGCCGCCGCTGAGGCCCTCCTCATTCCTGCAAAGGAACTCCGGGACTTTTTGGCCCAGAGCCGGGGTCGCCGCGACCAAGCCCGACTGGCCCTGGAAAAATGGTCCGAGCCAGAGCTGATCAAGGGGTCTGTCCGCGCCGCCGTTAAAACCTTGGCCGCGGGCGGGCCCTTGACAAAGGAGCAGCACCTTGAGCTGCGCGAGCTCGAGGGACTCCTCGCTGGGCTGCGGAGGGAGCGGAGTTCAACAAAAGACTCCGCTCCCTCCCCCACAATAGGTTAAGGTAGAGGTTGCACTATGCTTTTGCCATGAAGATAACCATAGCCAGCCTCAACATCAACGGCGGCAGAGGGGCACGCCGTAGATTTGACAATTTTTCGCTCCTGCGGGAGGGGAAATATGCGGTGTGCTTCCTGCAAGAAACCCACACCGTTCCGGGAGACGAAGCCACGTGGCTCCTGGAATGGCAAGGAGAGGTCCGCATGAGCCACCTCACCGCCATTTCTAGTGGGGTGGCCATCTTGCTGGGCCCGCATTTTCAGCCGGAGATCTTGGGGGTCGAGGAGCCCGTGCCAGGCCGCTTGCTGCACGTAACGGTTCGCCTGGGGGACGTGCCGCTCCATCTCGTGAACGTGTACGCCCCTCATCCCGGCCCGCAGCAGACGCGCTTCTTTGAAGAGGTGTCCGCTCTTCTTGGCTCCGTCGACGTCGGCGACTGCATTGTCCTCGGGGGGGATTTTAACTGCACCCTCGAGGCGAGGGACCGCTCCGGTGCCCCGCAGAGCATGACGGCGATGGAGAAGTTGAGGGACCTGGTCGGGTCCTTCGACTTGGTGGACGTCTGGCGAAATCTCCACCCCGACTCCAGCGCCTTTACTTGGGTGAGGCCTGGAGTTGGATGGTCTAGAGTCGACCGCCTTTACGTGTCTCGGGCGTACGTTTCCTGCGTCCCGGCGGCCTCCATGCGGCCGGTGCCGTGTTCGGACCACCACCTGGTGTGGGCGGAGCTCGCTTCGCTCCGCGCGAGGACGGGGTCCGCGTACTGGCACTTTAACAACCGGCTGCTGGAGGACGTGCGGTTCCAGGACTCGTTCCGTCGATTCTGGTCCGACTGGAGAAGGAAGCAGGGGGGCTTCCCCTCCTTGAGGCTATGGTGGGACGTGGGCAAGGCTCACGTCCGCGTCTTCTGTCAAGAGTACGCGAGGGGGTCGACCAAGAGGCGGGCGGCCAGAGTCGGGCGCCTAGAAAAAGAGGTGCTCGACCTGGAAGCCCGTCTCGGTCAAGTCGTCCAGGACCCGGCCCTGCGGACGGTGTACGAAGCGAAGAAGGCCGCGCTGAAGGACCTGCAGCTCGTCGGCTCCCGAGGCGCGTTCGTGAGGTCGCGGATCCGGTTCCTGCGGGATCTGGACCGCGGCTCCCCCTTCTTCTACTCGCTGGAAAAAAGGCAGAGTGTCCGTAAGCAGCTCTTGACGCTGCTGGCCGACGACGGCTCTCTCGTCTCGGATCCGGAGGGCGTCAACAACAGGGTCCGTGAATATTACGGGGCTCTGTTCTCTCCGGATCCGTCCAGCGAGGAAGCGCGTAGAGTTTTGTGGGAGGACCTGCCGAAGGTCAGCCCGGAGGGCGCCGAAAATCTGGAAGCTCCGCTAAGCCTGGCGGAGCTGATCGGTGCCCTCGCCCGGCTCTCGAGGGGAAAATCCCCGGGGCTGGACGGGCTGACCGTGGAGTTCCACAGGGCGTTCTGGGACGTCCTGGGGAGTGACTACGCGCGGGTCCTGGGGGAAAGTCTGGCGACCGGGGAGATGCCCCTCTCTTGGCGCAGGGCAGTCATCGTCCTGCTGCCTAAGAAGGGCGATCTCCGCCTCCTTAAGAACTGGCGCCCGGTCTCCCTCCTCAGCACGGACTACAAAATCTTCGCCAGGGCGATGTCTGCTCGCCTTGGTGCCGTGCTGGACCACATGATCCACCCCGACCAGTCATACACGGTCCCGGGCCGGACAATCCACGATAACATCCATCTGGTCCGGGACCTCATCCATTGTTCCCAGGAGGCTGGTCTGTCGGTCGCCTTCCTATCCCTCGACCAAGAGAAGGCGTTCGACAGGGTGGATCACGACTATCTGCTCGGAACTCTGCGCGCTTTCGGGTTCGGGACGCATTTCGTCGCCCGGATCCGACTTTTGTACGCCGCCGCGGAGTGTCTGATTAAGGTTAACGGGTCCTTGACGGCGCCCCTTCGCTTTAGGAGAGGGGTGCGCCAGGGATGCCCCATGTCCGGCCAGTTATACGCCGTTTGCGTGGAGCCTTTCCTGCGCCTCTTGCGGACGAGGTTGACGGGACTGGCTCTGCAAGGGCCGGGCGTGGAGGTCGTCCTCTCGGCTTACGCCGATGACGTGCTCCTCGCGGTAGAGGATCCCGCTGACCTGCGGAGGATGCGTGAGTGCCAGGAGATTTACTCGGCCGCGTCCTCCGCCAGGATCAACTGGGAGAAATGTTCCGGACTCCTGGTGGGTCAGTGGCGGGTGGACTCCCTGCCGGAGGAGCTCAGGCCTTTTGCCTGGAGCACGACCCATCTCCTCTATCTGGGAGTCTACCTTAGCCCCGACGAGGGAGCCTGGCCGGCGAACTGGCAGGAGCTGGAGGCCAAGGTCGCCGCTCGCCTAGGGCGCTGGACAGGACTGCTCCGAGTGCTGTCCTACAGGGGTCGAGCGCTAGTCATAAACCAGCTGGTGGCCGCAATGCTGTGGTACCGGCTGGTCACTTTGACCCCTCCCCCTGCGTTTGTCGCCAAGATACAGAAGAAGCTGGTGGACTTCTTCTGGAACAACAGGAAGCACTGGGTCTCTGCCGCGGTCTTGAGTCTCCCGCTTGAGGAGGGCGGTCAGTCGTTGGTGTGCGTCAGCGCCCAGCTCGCGACTTTCCGTCTTCAGACCCTGCAGAGATACCTTTACGTCGAGCCCCCTCCTAGGTGGTGTGCTCTGGCGAGGTATTTCTTCCGCCAGCAGCTCGACCTCAATTATGACACGCAGCTCCTGTTTGTGAACTTGGGGGGTGCCAGGACCGCCCTCCGGGAGCTGCCTGTCTTTTACAGGGAACTCATCAGGGTCTGGAACAAAGTCTCCACCAAGCGCAGCTCTCCGCCGGCTGGAGTGGCGGCCGTCCTGCAGGAACCGCTGCTCGGGAATCCGTACCTCCATGGCCGAGGCTTCATGTGGCGGTCGGAAGAGAGGGCTGTGGCTGGTGAGGTGACCAGGGTCAGGGACCTGCTCGATGGCGGAGGAGCGGGCTGGATGGCGCCAGTCACGCTGGCGCGGCGCCTAAATTCTGCCAACGTCCGCCGCGCGGCCGATGCCATCGAGTCGCTAAAAACAGCTCTGGGCCCTGACTCCGTTAGGTGTATCGAGGAGGCTCAAGCACGTGGGGAGATCCCGTCCGAACTGACCCCCGTCCGGACGGAATTCCTCATCGGCGCCAAACCCCGGAACCTCCCTCGGGGGCCGGCGCCTCACAACTTGAGCCGCCTCGGGGAAATCCCCTCCGTGCCTTTCAGTTCCGCGCGGAGGGGTTTCCTGTACGGGCTGCTCCTGCACACCCTCAACTTTGCCATCCTCGCCGGCCGTCCGGACACGCCATGGCGTACCATCTTGCCGTCCGGAGGAGGCGGGGGTCCCCGATGGAGGGCACTCTACGCAGGGGTCCTCCCACTATTCATCGGGGACTTGGCCTGGAGGGTGGTGCACGGAGCAGTGCCGTGCAACAAATTTTTAAGCCGGTTCACGGACTCCCAGGCCGCCTGCAATTTCTGCGGTCTGGAGGAGTCCGTGTTCCATGTTTTTATTGAGTGCACAAGGTTGCAGCCCCTGTTCCATTATTTGAAGGGGCTGCTCCTGAAATTCTGGCTGCACTTCAGTCCCACTCTCCTGATCTTTGGGCACCCTGTGCGGAGGGGAGCGGGTAGGTCCGAAGGCCTCCTCGTAGGACTGCTCCTGGGCACGGCCAAGGGTGCCATCAGCCGGTCCAGGCAGCGGGCGGTCGAGGGGGTCGTTCAACCTGACTGCCTGCCTCTCTTCCGCTCTTACATCCGGTCCAGGGTGTCCTTGGAGATGGAGCACGCGGTGTCCACCGGTACGCTCGCGGCCTTCCGCGAGAGGTGGGCACCGGAGGGACTGGAGTGCATCATCACGCCCGGCAACCAAATTTTAATTTGATTTTACGTTTTAAAGTTAATTTGTTTTAATTGCCGGTGCTTTTAGTGTCCCCTTCCCTTTTATAGGGGGCACTGGGGAAAAATTGTGATTTTAGTGCCCAAAAAAAAAAACAACAAAAAAAAGAAAAAACAAAAAAAAAAACACAAAAAAGGGGGGAAAAAAAAAATGGGCCTTGTAAATGTCTGGAGTGTCACCCAGGTCGGGTGGCACAGTTTAATGTTTATGTTTTCGCAGGTAGACTCTAAAAGAGTTTCATGCACAAGGAACCAATCGTGGAGCAGTGGAGGCGTGTCCTGCACAGTTGGAGCTGTGAGCAGTGAGAGAAGCAGCTATCAACTTGTGCTCCTGCCTGGAGAGCCCTGAGACCAGCCCAGGAAAAGAAGGAAGGAAGGGGCTTCAACACCAACTTTTATCCAGAGGGAGAGGAGGAGAACAGAAAACTCTGTACATCTTTTACCATTCTGCAAGGAGTTGGAGAGAGGGGGAAAAGACCAACAACATCCAGTGTGGAAGGAGGGAGACTCTACATTTCAACAGGTGGGTGTTGGTGCATTTCCCCAAACAGACTTTGTTGTTTCGGTGGGGGGAGGAAAGAAGACCACTGAGGGCCGGAACATCGCGGGGGGTGTGTGTGTGTGTGGTAGTGTGTGTGGGGGCCTTGCTTACAACTAGGCCCCCCCCACAATTGGAACCCCCCCCACCCCCCACATTTGCCTAGCCTGGGATAGCTGGAGCTACCAGGCTGAAGATTCTTTAAATCACCCTATTAAAGATCGTTTGGGATTGTGTGCCTGGTGGCTCTAGCTACCCCAGGTGAAGACGTCTTCTCCCCCCACCTGAAGACCAACCCAAAGACTGTGTTTTTTGTGTGTTTTGCCATCTGGGGAGTGCACCCACCCACAGCTGCGAGGGGAGACCTGCCCTCGCAGCCCCCCCCCCTTCCCACCCCCCTCTCTCTTTCTCCGTTACCCTCTGTTTCTCCCCTCTCTCTCTGAGAACCCTTTCCTTCCAAATTTACAAAAAAAACAAAAAAACAAAACCAATTAAGACAACTGAGCAGAGGGAGCAAGGCCTCTCCCCAATTGTCAACGAGGGGAGAGGTACCTCGTTAAGAGCTCCTCTGCTTCAGTCTTTTAGATAAGAGGCCTAATTAAGACCATTAAGGCCTGTGACTTTGGGGTGGGTGTAGCCCTTAAAGGGACCCCGTGATGGCGACCCCATCCACGCCGGTGGCAGGGCCAGCAAGGACGTATGCGCAGGCGGTGTCTACATCCACGGCACCTCCTGCGCCACCTGCTGCCCTGCCACCATTCAAACTAATAACCAAGAAACACGGGGTCAAGAGCTACACTCACCCCACAATGAGCATCGAGGAGTGCGTGCGGGCGATGGCTGGGGTAGTCGGCCCCTCGGCCATTGTCGCAGCCTCCAAGATGTCTGGGAAGGCCGTGTTCTTCCTGGGATCGGAGCGGGCGGTGTCCCTGGCCCTTGAAAAGGGGCTCACGGTGGGCGGGACGTTCCTGCCGGTGGACCCTCTCGAGGCCACCGCGCAGAGGGTCATCGTGTCAAACGTCCCGCCCTTTGTTTCCGCTGAGCTCCTCCTCCCTCACCTACACCAACTGGGGGAGGTAAGGTCGGGGATCAACCCCATACCGCTCGGCCTCAGGGAGAACAGCCTGCGCCACGTGTTCTCCTTCCGCCGCCAGCTCTTTGTCCGGCTGGCGCGGGAGGACGTGACAGAAGGGCACTTTAATGTGGTGCACGAGGGGACTGCCTACCGCGTCTTCTGGACGTCGGACGGCGTGCGGTGCCATGCCTGCAGGGAGGTGGGGCACGTTCGTAAGAACTGCCCCGCCTCCAAGGCCGCCAAACCACCGAAGGCGGCCATAGCTGGCACCGCCGCCACCCCTCCCCCTAGTTGCGTCCGCGTGCCGGGAGCCATGGGTGCGCGGGCATCGTCGGAGGCCTTTGTTTTCAGGGCCTCCGGCGGGGGGGAGGGAGAGCGTCCGAGCGGAAAGAAGGCGCGGAAGAAGGAGAAACATCTAGAGGCGGGTCCCCTCGGTGCGCCGGAAAGTCTGACCACCGCGCTCAGCCCAACCCAGTCACCGGCGAGCGCGGGGTGCCCCGAGCCCGTGCCCGGGCCCTTGAATAACACCACAGAGGGGCCCAGGCGCGGGCAAGAAAAGGAAAAGGGGGGGGCGGAGCGGGAGGCCTCGGCAGACATGGAGGTCTCCCTGACTCCGCGCGCCCCCAGGAACAAAAAGAGGCACCGCCCCAATGAGGCGGAGGGGGAACAACATCCCTCCGCGGAGGAGGCGGTGCCCGCCGCGTGTCCCGCGTCCCCCACCAGCGCCCCCAAATTGCGCTGCAGGCGCGAGGAGTCTTTCCCCGGGGAGGGTGAGGCAGTCGAGGCTGCCCAGCCTCTGCCTCCCGGGGATGGAGTGGAAGATCTGCCTGTCGTGGGGGGCGTGGGGCCAGTGGAAGAATGCGTAGCCGCCGGGTCGAGCGTCCCGGGGACCGAGGCGGGCGGGGCCGAAAAGGCCGAACCTGAGCCCGCCCAGCTATTATCCAACTTCCCCCGGGAGTCGCTCGACCCGGCAGAAATACAAACAAATAATTATGACACTGTAGATGCTGGGCCGGGGGGTGGCAGCGGGGAGGGGGAGGAACACCCACCCTCGCCCCTTACTTTGGAGCTGGAGCACTTGGAGGGCCTGGGGATTTCCTATGGCCGGGTCTCTCCTTGTTCTCCGGTTCCTGGGGCGGAGGGGGAACCCCTTCCGCTGTCATTTCCCGACCCAGCACCATTTTTAAAAGAGCCCAGTGGGGACTCCTCTGCCGACGATCCTGGGGGTGGGATCGGGGCAGTGCCAGGGCCGGTTGGAGCGGCCGGTTCATTTGCCGTACCTTGTGCGGTCGATGGGCCGGCTGCTGGCGGCCACCTCCCGGAGGAGGACGGGGACTCGGTGGGGGACGCGGGTGAAGACCTAGAGACCACCGCCAGTGAGGCGGTGGATCTGCTCGCGGCCGCCGCTGAGGCCCTCCTCATTCCTGCAAAGGAACTCCGGGACTTTTTGGCCCAGAGCCGGGGTCGCCGCGACCAAGCCCGACTGGCCCTGGAAAAATGGTCCGAGCCAGAGCTGATCAAGGGGTCTGTCCGCGCCGCCGTTAAAACCTTGGCCGCGGGCGGGCCCTTGACAAAGGAGCAGCACCTTGAGCTGCGCGAGCTCGAGGGACTCCTCGCTGGGCTGCGGAGGGAGCGGAGTTCAACAAAAGACTCCGCTCCCTCCCCCACAATAGGTTAAGGTAGAGGTTGCACTATGCTTTTGCCATGAAGATAACCATAGCCAGCCTCAACATCAACGGCGGCAGAGGGGCACGCCGTAGATTTGACAATTTTTCGCTCCTGCGGGAGGGGAAATATGCGGTGTGCTTCCTGCAAGAAACCCACACCGTTCCGGGAGACGAAGCCACGTGGCTCCTGGAATGGCAAGGAGAGGTCCGCATGAGCCACCTCACCGCCATTTCTAGTGGGGTGGCCATCTTGCTGGGCCCGCATTTTCAGCCGGAGATCTTGGGGGTCGAGGAGCCCGTGCCAGGCCGCTTGCTGCACGTAACGGTTCGCCTGGGGGACGTGCCGCTCCATCTCGTGAACGTGTACGCCCCTCATCCCGGCCCGCAGCAAACGCGCTTCTTTGAAGAGGTGTCCGCTCTTCTTGGCTCCGTCGACGTCGGCGACTGCATTGTCCTCGGGGGGGATTTTAACTGCACCCTCGAGGCGAGGGACCGCTCCGGTGCCCCGCAGTGCATGACGGCGATGGAGAAGTTGAGGGACCTGGTCGGGTCCTTCGACTTGGTGGACGTCTGGCGAAATCTCCACCCCGACTCCAGCGCCTTTACTTGGGTGAGGCCTGGAGTTGGATGGTCTAGAGTCGACCGCCTTTACGTGTCTCGGGCGTACGTTTCCTGCGTCCCGGCGGCCTCCATGCGGCCGGTGCCGTGTTCGGACCACCACCTGGTGTGGGCGGAGCTCGCTTCGCTCCGCGCGAGGACGGGGTCCGCGTACTGGCACTTTAACAACCGGCTGCTGGAGGACGTGCGGTTCCAGGACTCGTTCCGTCGATTCTGGTCCGACTGGAGAAGGAAGCAGGGGGGCTTCCCCTCCTTGAGGCTATGGTGGGACGTGGGCAAGGCTCACGTCCGCGTCTTCTGTCAAGAGTACGCGAGGGGGTCGACCAAGAGGCGGGCGGCCAGAGTCGGGCGCCTAGAAAAAGAGGTGCTCGACCTGGAAGCCCGTCTCGGTCAAGTCGTCCAGGACCCGGCCCTGCGGACGGTGTACGAAGCGAAGAAGGCCGCGCTGAAGGACCTGCAGCTCGTCGGGTCCCGAGGCGCGTTCGTGAGGTCGCGGATCCGGTTCCTGCGGGATCTGGACCGCGGCTCCCCCTTCTTCTACTCGCTGGAAAAAAGGCAGAGTGTCCGTAAGCAGCTCTTGACGCTGCTGGCCGACGACGGCTCTCTCGTCTCGGATCCGGAGGGCGTCAACAACAGGGTCCGTGAATATTACGGGGCTCTGTTCTCTCCGGATCCGTCCAGCGAGGAAGCGCGTAGAGTTTTGTGGGAGGACCTGCCGAAGGTCGGCCCGGAGGGCGCCGAAAATCTGGAAGCTCCGCTAAGCCTGGCGGAGCTGACCGGTGCCCTCGCCCGGCTCTCGAGGGGAAAATCCCCGGGGCTGGACGGGCTGACCGTGGAGTTCCACAGGGCGTTCTGGGACGTCCTGGGGAGCGACTACGCGCGGGTCCTGGGGGAAAGTCTGGCGACCGGGGAGATGCCCCTCTCTTGGCGCAGGGCAGTCATCGTCCTGCTGCCTAAGAAGGGCGATCTCCGCCTCCTTAAGAACTGGCGCCCGGTCTCCCTCCTCAGCACGGACTACAAAATCTTCGCCAGGGCGATGTCTGCTCGCCTTGGTGCCGTGCTGGACCACATGATCCACCCCGACCAGTCATACACGGTCCCGGGCCGGACAATCCACGACAACATCCATCTGGTCCGGGACCTCATCCATTGTTCCCAGGAGGCTGGTCTGTCGGTCGCCTTCCTATCCCTCGACCAAGAGAAGGCGTTCGACAGGGTGGATCACGACTATCTGCTCGGAACTCTGCGCGCTTTCGGGTTCGGGACGCATTTCGTCGCCCGGATCCGACTTTTGTACGCCGCCGCGGAGTGTCTGATTAAGGTTAACGGGTCCTTGACGGCGCCCCTTCGCTTTAGGAGAGGGGTGCGCCAGGGATGCCCCATGTCCGGCCAGTTATATGCTGTTTGCGTGGAGCCTTTCCTGCGCCTCTTGCGGACGAGGTTGACGGGACTGGCTCTGCAAGGGCCGGGCGTGGAGGTCGTCCTCTCGGCTTACGCCGATGACGTGCTCCTCGCGGTAGAGGATCCCGCTGACCTGCGGAGGATGCGTGAGTGCCAGGAGATTTACTCGGCCGCGTCCTCCGCCAGGATCAACTGGGAGAAATGTTCCGGACTCCTGGTGGGTCAGTGGCGGGTGGACTCCCTGCCGGAGGAGCTCAGGCCTTTTGCCTGGAGCACGACCCATCTCCTCTATCTGGGAGTCTACCTTAGCCCCGACGAGGGAGCCTGGCCGGCGAACTGGCAGGAGCTGGAGGCCAAGGTCGCCGCTCGCCTAGGGCGCTGGACAGGACTGCTCCGAGTGCTGTCCTACAGGGGTCGAGCGCTAGTCATAAACCAGCTGGTGGCCGCAATGCTGTGGTACCGGCTGGTCACTTTGACCCCTCCCCCTGCGTTTGTCGCCAAGATACAGAAGAAGCTGGTGGACTTCTTCTGGAACAACAGGAAGCACTGGGTCTCTGCCGCGGTCTTGAGTCTCCCGCTTGAGGAGGGCGGTCAGTCGTTGGTGTGCGTCAGCGCCCAGCTCGCGACTTTCCGTCTTCAGACCCTGCAGAGATACCTTTACGTCGAGCCCCCTCCTAGGTGGTGCGCTCTGGCGAGGTATTTCTTCCGCCAGCAGCTCGACCTCAATTATGACACGCAGCTCCTGTTTGTGAACTTGGGGGGTGCCAGGACCGCCCTCCGGGAGCTGCCTGTCTTTTACAGGGAACTCATCAGGGTCTGGAACAAAGTCTCCACCAAGCGCAGCTCTCCGCCGGCTGGAGTGGCGGCCGTCCTGCAGGAGCCGCTGCTCGGGAATCCGTACCTCCACGGCCGAGGCTTCATGTGGCGGTCGGAAGAGAGGGCTGTGGCTGGTGAGGTGACCAGGGTCAGGGACCTGCTCGATGGCGGAGGAGCGGGCTGGATGGCGCCAGACACGCTGGCGCGGCGCCTAAACTCTGCCAACGTCCGCCGCGCGGCCGATGCCATCGAGTCGCTAAAAACAGCTCTGGGCCCTGACTCCGTTAGGTGCATCGAGGAGGCTCAAGCACGTGGGGAGATCCCGTCCGAAATGACCCCCGTCCGGACGGAATTCCTCATCGGCGCCAAACCCCGGAACCTCCCTCGGGGGCCGGCGCCTCACAACTTGAGCCGCCTCGGGGAAATCCCCTCCGTGCCTTTCAGTTCCGCGCGGAGGGGTTTCCTGTACGGGCTGCTCCTGCACACCCTCAACTTTGCCATCCTCGCCGGCCGTCCGGACACGCCATGGCGTACCATCTTGCCGTCCGGAGGAGGCGGGGGTCCCCGATGGAGGGCACTCTACGCAGGGGTCCTCCCACTATTCATCGGGGACTTGGCCTGGAGGGTGGTGCACGGAGCAGTGCCGTGCAACAAATTTTTAAGCCGGTTCACGGACTCCCAGGCCGCCTGCAATTTCTGCGGTCTGGAGGAGTCCGTGTTCCATGTTTTTATTGAATGCACGAGGTTGCAGCCCCTGTTCCACTATTTGAAGGGGCTGCTCCTGAAATTCTGGCTGCACTTCAGTCCCACTCTCCTGATCTTTGGGCACCCTGTGCGGAGGGGAGCGGGTAGGTCCGAAGGCCTCCTCGTAGGACTGCTCCTGGGCACGGCCAAGGGTGCCATCAGCCGGTCCAGGCAGCGGGCGGTCGAGGGGGTCGTTCAACCTGACTGCCTGCCTCTCTTCCGCTCTTACATCCGGTCCAGGGTGTCCTTGGAGATGGAGCACGCGGTGTCCACCGGTACGCTCGCGGCCTTCCGCGAGAGGTGGGCACCGGAGGGACTGGAGTGCATCATCACGCCCGGCAACCAAATTTTAATTTGATTTTACGTTTTAAAGTTTAATTTGTTTTAATTGCCGGTGCTTTTAGTGTCCCCCTCTCCTTTTATAGGGGGCACTGGAAAAAGGAAAAATTTGATTTTAGTGCCCCAAAAAAAAAAAACCACAAAAAAAAAAAAAAAAAAAAAGGGGCCTTGTAAATGTCTTGTGTGTGTCATCCAGGTCGGGTGGCACGGATACATGTTTTATGTTTTTGCAGTTTAACTCAAAAGAGTTTCATGCACAAGGAACCAATCGTGGAGCAGTGGAGGCGTGTCCTGCACAGTTGGAGCTGTGAGCAGTGAGAGAAGCAGCTATCAACTTGTGCTCCTGCCTGGAGAGCCCTGAGACCAGCCCAGGAGGAGAAGGAAGGAAGGGGCTTCACCTTCAACTTTTACCCAGAGGGAGAGGAGGAAAAAGCAGAAAACTCTTTTAACATCTTTTTACCATTCTGCAAGGAGTTGGAGAGAGGGGGAAAGACCAACAACATCCAGTGTGGAAGGAGGGAGACTCTACACTTTCAACAGGTGGGTGTTGGTGCATTTCCCCAAACAGACTTTGTTGTTTCGGTGGGGGGAGGAAAGAAGACCACTGAGGGCCGGAACATCGCGGGGGGTGTGTGTGTGTGTGGTAGTGTGTGTGGGGGCCTTGCTTACAACTAGGCCCCCCCCACAATTGGAACCCCCCCCACCCCCCCACATTTGCCTAGCCTGGGATAGCTGGAGCTACCAGGCTGAAGATTCTTTAAATCACCCTATTAAAGATCGTTTGGGATTGTGTGCCTGGTGGCTCTAGCTACCCCAGGTGAAGACGTCTTCTCCCCCCACCTGAAGACCAACCCAAAGACTGTGTTTTTTTTTTGTGTGTGTTTTGCCATCTGGGGAGTGCACCCACCCACAGCTGCGAGGGGAGACCTGCCCTCGCAGCCCCCCCCCCCTTCCCACCCCCCTCTCTCTTTCTCTGCTACTCTGTTTCTCCCCTCTCTCTCTGAGAACCCTTTCCTTCCAAATTTAAAAAAAAAAAAACAATTAAGACAACTGAGCAGAGGGAGCAAGGCCTCTCCCCAATTGTCAACGAGGGGAGAGGTGCCTCGTTAAGGGCTCCTCTGCTCAGTTAACATACGAGGCCATTAAAGACCATTAAGGCCTGTGACTCTGGGGTGGGTGTAGCCCTTAAAGGGACCCCGTGATGGCGACCCCATCCACGCCGGTGGCAGGGCCAGCAAGGACGTATGCGCAGGCGGTGTCCACATCCACGGCACCTCCTGCGCCACCCGCTGCCCTGCCACCGTTCAGACTTATAACCAGGAAACACGGGGTCAAGAGCTACACTCACCCCACAATGAGCATTGAGGAGTGCGTGCGGGCGATGGCTGGGGTAGTCGGCCCCTCGGCCATTGTCGCAGCCTCCAAGATGTCTGGGAAGGCCGTGTTCTTCCTGGGGTCGGAGCGGGCGGTGTCCCTGGCCCTTGAAAAGGGGCTCACGGTGGGCGGGACGTTCCTGCCGGTGGACCCTCTCGAGGCCACCGCGCAGAGGGTCATCGTGTCAAACGTCCCGCCCTTTGTTTCCGCTGAGCTCCTCCTCCCTCACCTACACCAACTGGGGGAGGTAAGGTCGGGGATCAACCCCATACCGCTCGGCCTCAGGGAGAACAGCCTGCGCCACGTGTTCTCCTTCCGCCGCCAGCTCTTTGTCCGGCTGGCGCGGGAGGACGTGACAGAAGGGCACTTTAATGTGGTGCACGAGGGGACTGCCTACCGCGTCTTCTGGACGTCGGACGGCGTGCGGTGCCATGCCTGCAGGGAGGTGGGGCACGTTCGCAAGAACTGCCCCGCCTCCAAGGCCGCCAAACCACCGAAGGCGGCCATAGCTGGCGCCGCCGCCACCCCTCCCCCTAGTTGCGTCCGCGTGCCGGGAGCCATGGGTGCGCGGCAATCGTCGGAGGCCTTTGTTTTCAGGGCCTCCGGCGGGGGGGAGGGAGAGCGTCCGAGCGGAAAGAAGGCGCGGAAGAAGGAAAAACATCTAGAGGCGGGTCCCCTCGGTGCGCCGGAAAGTCTGACCACCGCGCTCAGCCCAACCCCGTCACCGGCGAGCGCGGGGTGCCCCGAGCCCGTGCCCGAGCCCTTGAACAACACCACAGAGGGGCCCGGGCGCGGGCAAGAAAAGGAAAAGGGGGGGGCGGAGCGGGAGGCCTCGGCAGACATGGAGGTCTCCCTGACTCCGCGCGCCCCCAGGAACAAAAAGAGGCACCGCCCCAATGACGCGGAGGGGGAACAACATCCCTCCGCGGAGGAGTCGGTGCCCGCCGCGTGTCCCGCGTCCCCCACCAGCGCCCCCAAATTGCGCTGCAGGCGCGAGGAGTCTTTCCCCGGGGAGGGTGAGACAGTTGAGGCTGCCCAGCCTCTGCCTCCCGGGGATGGAGTGGAAGATCTGCCTGTCGTGGGGGGCGTGGGGACCGCGGAGGAATGCGTAGCCGCCGGGCCGGGCGTCCCGGGGACTGAGGCGGGCGGGGCCGAAAAGGCCGAACCTGAGCCCGCCCAGCCAATACACAACTTCCCCCGGGAGTCGCTCGACCCGGCAGAAATACAAACAAATAATTATGACACTGTAGATGCTGGGCCGGGGGCTGGCAGCGGGGAGGGGGAGGAACACCCACCCTCGCCCCTTACTTTGGAGCTGGAGCACTTGGAGGGCCTGGGGATTTCCTATGGCCGGGTCTCTCCTTGTTCTCCGGTTCCTGGGGCGGAGGGGGAACCCCTTCCGCTGTCATTTCCCGACCCAGCACCATTTTTAAAAGAGCCCAGTGGGGACTCCTCTGCCGACGATCCTGGGGGTGGGATCGGGGCAGTGCCAGGGCCGGTTGGAGCGGCCGGTTCATTTGCCGTACCTTGTGCGGTCGATGGGCCGGCTGCTGGCGGCCACCTCCCGGAGGAGGACGGGGACTCGGTGGGGGACGCGGGTGAAGACCTAGAGACCACCGCCAGTGAGGCGGTGGATCTGCTCGCGGCCGCCGCTGAGGCCCTCCTCATTCCTGCAAAGGAACTCCGGGACTTTTTGGCCCAGAGCCGGGGTCGCCGCGACCAAGCCCGACTGGCCCTGGAAAAATGGTCCGAGCCGGAGCTGATCAAGGGGTCCGTCCGCGCCGCCGTTAAAACCTTGGCCGCGGGCGGGCCCTTGACAAAGGAGCAGCACCTTGAGCTGCGCGAGCTCGAGGGACTCCTCGCTGGGCTGCGGAGGGAGCGGAGTTCAACAAAAGACTCCGCTCCCTCCCCCACAATAGGTTAAGGTAGAGGTTGCACTATGCTTTTGCCATGAAGATAACCATAGCCAGCCTCAACATCAACGGCGGCAGAGGGGCACGCCGTAGATTTGACAATTTTTCGCTCCTGCGGGAGGGGAAATATGCGGTGTGCTTCCTGCAAGAAACCCACACCGTTCCGGGAGACGAAGCCACGTGGCTCCTGGAATGGCAAGGAGAGGTCCGCATGAGCCACCTCACCGCCATTTCTAGTGGGGTGGCCATCTTGCTGGGCCCGCATTTTCAGCCGGAGATCTTGGGGGTCGAGGAGCCCGTGCCATGCCGCTTGCTGCACGTAACGGTTCGCCTGGGGGACGTGCCGCTCCATCTCGTGAACGTGTACGCCCCTCATCCCGGCCCGCAGCAGACGCGCTTCTTTGAAGAGGTGTCCGCTCTTCTTGGCTCCGTCGACGTCGGCGACTGCATTGTCCTCGGGGGGGATTTTAACTGCACCCTCGAGGCGAGGGACCGCTTCGGTGCCCCGCAGTGCATGACGGCGATGGAGAAGTTGAGGGACCTGGTCGGGTCCTTCGACTTGGTGGACGTCTGGCGAAATCTCCACCCCGACTCCAGCGCCTTTACTTGGGTGAGGCCTGGAGTTGGATGGTCTAGAGTCGACCGCCTTTACGTGTCTCGGGCGTACGTTTCCTGCGTCCCGGCGGCCTCCATGCGGCCGGTGCCGTGTTCGGACCACCACCTGGTGTGGGCGGAGCTCGCTTCGCTCCGCGCGAGGACGGGGTCCGCGTACTGGCACTTTAACAACCGGCTGCTGGAGGACGTGCGGTTCCAGGACTCGTTCCGTCGATTCTGGTCCGACTGGAGAAGGAAGCAGGGGGGCTTCCCCTCCTTGAGGCTATGGTGGGACGTGGGCAAGGCTCACGTCCGCGTCTTCTGTCAAGAGTACGCGAGGGGGTCGACCAAGAGGCGGGCGGCCAGAGTCGGGCGCCTAGAAAAAGAGGTGCTCGACCTGGAAGCCCGTCTCGGTCAAGTCGTCCAGGACCCGGCCCTGCGGACGGTGTACGAAGCGAAGAAGGCCGCGCTGAAGGACCTGCAGCTCGTCGGGTCCCGAGGCGCGTTCGTGAGGTCGCGGATCCGGTTCCTGCGGGATCTGGACCGCGGCTCCCCCTTCTTCTACTCGCTGGAAAAAAGGCAGAGTGTCCGTAAGCAGCTCTTGACGCTGCTGGCCGACGACGGCTCTCTCGTCTCGGATCCGGAGGGCGTCAACAACAGGGTCCGTGAATATTACGGGGCTCTGTTCTCTCCGGATCCGTCCAGCGAGGAAGCGCGTAGAGTTTTGTGGGAGGACCTGCCGAAGGTCGGCCCGGAGGGCGCCGAAAATCTGGAAGCTCCGCTAAGCCTGGCGGAGCTGACCGGTGCCCTCGCCCGGCTCTCGAGGGGAAAATCCCCGGGGCTGGACGGGCTGACCGTGGAGTTCCACAGGGCGTTCTGGGACGTCCTGGGGAGCGACTACGCGCGGGTCCTGGGGGAAAGTCTGGCGACCGGGGAGATGCCCCTCTCTTGGCGCAGGGCAGTCATCGTCCTGCTGCCTAAGAAGGGCGATCTCCGCCTCCTTAAGAACTGGCGCCCGGTCTCCCTCCTCAGCACGGACTACAAAATCTTCGCCAGGGCGATGTCTGCTCGCCTTGGTGCCGTGCTGGACCACATGATCCACCCCGACCAGTCATACACGGTCCCGGGCCGGACAATCCACGATAACATCCATCTGGTCCGGGACCTCACCCATTGTTCCCAGGAGGCTGGTCTGTCGGTCGCCTTCCTATCCCTCGACCAAGAGAAGGCGTTCGACAGGGTGGATCACGACTATCTGCTCGGAACTCTGCGCGCTTTCGGGTTCGGGACGCATTTCGTCGCCCGGATCCGACTTTTGTACGCCGCCGCGGAGTGTCTGATTAAGGTTAACGGGTCCTTGACGGCGCCCCTTCGCTTTAGGAGAGGGGTGCGCCAGGGATGCCCCATGTCCGGCCAGTTATACGCCGTTTGCGTGGAGCCTTTCCTGCACCTCTTGCGGACGAGGTTGACGGGACTGGCTCTGCAAGGGCCGGGCGTGGAGGTCGTCCTCTCGGCTTACGCCGATGACGTGCTCCTCGCGATAGAGGATCCCGCTGACCTGCGGAGGATGCGTGAGTGCCAGGAGATTTACTCGGCCGCGTCCTCCGCCAGGATCAACTGGGAGAAATGTTCCGGACTCCTGGTGGGTCAGTGGCGGGTGGACTCCCTGCCGGAGGAGCTCAGGCCTTTTGCCTGGAGCACGACCCATCTCCTCTATCTGGGAGTCTACCTTAGCCCCGACGAGGGAGCCTGGCCGGCGAACTGGCAGGAGCTGGAGGCCAAGGTCGCCGCTCGCCTAGGGCGCTGGACAGGACTGCTCCGAGTGCTGTCCTACAGGGGTCGAGCGCTAGTCATAAACCAGCTGGTGGCCGCAATGCTGTGGTACCGGCTGGTCACTTTGACCCCTCCCCCTGCGTTTGTCGCCAAGATACAGAAGAAGCTGGTGGACTTCTTCTGGAACAACAGGAAGCACTGGGTCTCTGCTGCGGTCTTGAGTCTCCCGCTTGAGGAGGGCGGTCAGTCGTTGGTGTGCGTCAGCGCCCAGCTCGCGACTTTCCGTCTTCAGACCCTGCAGAGATACCTTTACGTCGAGCCCCCTCCTAGGTGGTGCGCTCTGGCGAGGTATTTCTTCCGCCAGCAGCTCGACCTCAATTATGACACGCAGCTCCTGTTTGTGAACTTGGGGGGTGCCAGGACCGCCCTCCGGGAGCTGCCTGTCTTTTACAGGGAACTCATCAGGGTCTGGAACAAAGTCTCCACCAAGCGCAGCTCTCCGCCGGCTGGAGTGGCGGCCGTCCTGCAGGAGCCGCTGCTCGGGAATCCGTAACTCCACGGCCGAGGCTTCATGTGGCGGTCGGAAGAGAGGGCTGTGGCTGGTGAGGTGACCAGGGTCAGGGACCTGCTCGATGGCGGAGGAGCGGGCTGGATGGCGCCGGACACGCTGGCGCGGCGCCTAAACTCTGCCAACGTCCGCCACGCGGCCGATGCCATCGAGTCGCTAAAAACAGCTCTGGGCCCTGACTCCATTAGGTGCATCGAGGAGGCTCAAGCACGTGGGGAGATCCCGTCCCAACTGACCCCCGTCCGGACGGAATTCCTCATCGGCGCCAAACCCCGGAACCTCCCTCGGGGGCTGGCGCCTCACAACTTGAGCCGCCTCCGGGAAATCCCCTCCGTGCCTTTCAGTTCCGCGCGGAGGGGTTTCCTGTACGGGCTGCTCCTGCACACCCTCAACTTTGCCATCCTCACCGGCCGTCCGGACACGCCATGGCGTACCATCTTGCCGTCCGGAGGAGGCGGAGGTCCCCGATGGAGGGCACTCTACGCAGGGGTCCTCCCACTATTCATCGGGGACTTGGCCTGGAGGGTGGTGCACGGAGCAGTGCCGTGCAACAAATTTTTAAGCCGGTTCACGGACTCCCAGGCCGCCTGCAATTTCTGCGGTCTGGAGGAGTCCGTGTTCCATGTTTTTATTGAATGCACGAGGTTGCAGCCCCTGTTCCACTATTTGAAGGGGCTGCTCCTGAAATTCTGGCTGCACTTCAGTCCCACTCTCCTGATCTTTGGGCACCCTGTGCGGAGGGGAGCGGGTAGGTCCGAAAGCCTCCTCGTAGGACTGCTCCTGGGCACGGCCAAGGGTGCCATCAGCCGGTCCAGGCAGCGGGCGGTCGAGGGGGTCGTTCAACCTGACTGCCTGCCTCTCTTCCGCTCTTACATCCGGTCCAGGGTGTCCTTGGAGATGGAGCACGCGGTGTCCACCGGTACGCTCGCGGCCTTCCGCGAGAGGTGGGCACCGGAGGGACTGGAGTGCATCATCACGCCCGGCAACCAAATTTTAATTTGATTTTACGTTTTAAAGTTAATTTGTTTTAATTGCCGGTGCTTTTAGTGTCCCCTTCCCTTTTATAGGGGGCACTGGGGAAAAATTGTGATTTTAGTGCCCAAAAAAAAAACAAAAAAAAAGAAAAAACACAAAAAAAAAACAAAAAAGGGGGGAAAAAAAGGGCCTTGTAAATGTCTGGAGTGTCACCCAGGTCGGGTGGCACAGTTTAATGTTTATGTTTTGCAGGTAGACTCTAAAAGAGTTTCATGCACAAGGAACCAATCGTGGAGCAGTGGAGGCGTGTCCTGCACAGTTGGAGCTGTGAGCAGTGAGAGAAGCAGCTATCAACTTGTGCTCCTGCCTGGAGAGCCCTGAGACCAGCCCAGGAGGAGAAGGAAGGAAGGGGCTTCAACACCAACTTCTATCCAGAGGGAGAGGAGGAGGAAGCAGAAAACATTTTCAACAACTTTACCATTCTGCAAGGAGTTGGAGAGAGGGGGAAAGACCAACAACATCCAGTGTGGAAGGAGGGAGACTCTACTATTTCTACAGGTGGGTGTGGGTGCATTTCCCAAAAAGACTTTGTTGTATCGGTGGGGGGAGGAAAGAAGACCACTGAGGGCCGGAACATCGCGGGGGGTGTGTGTGTGTGTGGTAGTGTGCGTGGGGGCCGTGCTTACAACTAGGCCCCCCCCCCACAATTGGAACCCCCCCCACCCCCCCCCAATTGCCTAGCCTGGGATAGCTAGAGCTACCAGGCTGAAGATTGTCATTAATCATCCTATTAAAGATCGTTTAGGATTGTGTGCCTGGTGGCTCCAGCTACCCCAGGTGAAGACATCTTCTCCCCCCACCTGAAGACCACCCCAAAGACTTTTGTGTTTTGCCATCTGGGGAGTGCACCCACCCACAGCTGCGAGGGGAGACCTGCCCTCGCAGCCCCCCCCCTTCCCACCCCCCTCTCTCTTTCTCCGTTACCCTCTGTTTCTCCCCTCTCTCTCTGAGGCCCCTTTTCTTCCTAATTTAAAAAAAAAACCAATTAAGACAACTGAGCAGAGGGAGCAAGGCCTCTCCCCAATTGTCAACGAGGGGAGAGGTGCCTCGTTAAGGGCTCCTCTGCTCAGTTAATATACGAGGCCATTAAAGACCATTAAGGCCTGTGACTTTGGGGTGGGTGTAGCCCTTAAAGGGACCCCGTGATGGCGACCCCATCCACGCCGGTGGCAGGGCCAGCGAAGACGTATGCGCAGGTGGCAACCGCTTCCACGGCACCTCCTGCGCCACCCGCTGCCCTGCCACCATTCAGACTCATTACAAAAAAACACGGGGTCAAGAGCTACACTCACCCCACAATGAGCATTGAGGAGTGCGTGCGGGCGATGGCTGGGGTAGTCGGCCCCTCGGCCATTGTCGCAGCCTCCAAGATGTCTGGGAAGGCCGTGTTCTTCCTGGGGTCGGAGCGGGCGGTGTCCCTGGCCCTTGAAAAGGGGCTCACGGTGGGCGGGACGTTCCTGCCGGTGGACCCTCTCGAGGCCACCGCGCAGAGGGTCATCATTTCAAACGTCCCGCCCTTTGCTCCCGCTGGGCTCCTCCTCCCTCACCTACACCAACTGGGGGAGGTAAGGTCAGGGATCACCCCCATACCGCTCGGCCTCAGGGAGAACAGCCTGCGCCACGTGTTCTCCTTCCGCCGCCAGCTCTTTGTCCGGCTGGCGCGGGAGGACACGACGGAGGGAAATTTTAATGTGGTGCACGAGGGGACTGCCTACCGCGTCTTCTGGACGTCGGACGGCGTGCGGTGCCATGCCTGCAGGGAGGTGGGGCACGTTCGCAAGAACTGCCCCGCCTCCAAGGCCACCAAACCACCGAAGGCGGCCAAGGCTGGCGCCGCCGCCACCCCTCCCCCTAATTGCGTCCGCGTGCCGGGAGCCATGGGTGCGCGGGCATCGTCGGAGGCCTTTGTTTTCAGGGCCTCCGGCGGGGGGGAGGGAAAGCGTCCGACCGGAAAGAAGGCGCGGAAGAAGGCAAAACATCTAGAGGCGGGTCCCCTCGGTGCGCCAGATAATTTGACCACCGCGCTCAGCCCAACCCCGTCACCGGCGAGCGCGTGGTGCCCCGAGCCCGTGCCCGAGCCCTTGAATAACACCACAGAGGGGCCCGGGCGCGGGAAAGGAAAGGAAAAGGGGGGGGCGGAGCGGGAGGCCTCGGCAGACATGGGGGTCTCCCTGCCTCCGCGCACCCCCAGGAACAAAAGGAGGCGCGGCTCCGATGAGGCGGAGGGGGAACAACATCCCTCCGCGGAGGAGTCGGTGCCCGCCGCGTGTCCCGCGTCCCCCACCAGCGCTCCCAAATTGCGCTGCAGGCGCGAAGAGTCTGTCCCCGGGGAGGGTGAGGTAGTCGAGGCTGCCCAGCCGCTGCCTCCTGGGGATGGAGTGGAAGATCTGCCTGTCGTGGGGGGCGTGGGGACCGCGGAGGAATGCGTAGCCGCCGGGCCGGGCGTCCCGGGGACTGAGGCGGGCGAGGCCGAAAAGGCCGAACCTGAGCCCGCCCAGCTATTATCCAACTTCCCCCGGGAGTCGCTCGACCCGGCAGAAACACAAACTGTTTTTAATGAAACTGTAGATGCTGGGCCGGGGGGTGGCAGCGGGGAGGGGGAGGAACACCCACCCTCGCCTCTTACTTTGGAGCTGGAGCACTTGGGGAGCCTGGGGATCTCCTATGGCCGGGTCTCTCCTTGTTCTCCGGTTCCTGGGGCGGAGGGGGAACCCCTTCCGCTGTCATTTCCCGACCCAGCACCATTTTTAAAAGAGCCCAGTGGGGACTCCTCTGCCGACGATCCTGGGGGTGGGATCGGGGCAGTGCCAGGGCCGGTTGGAGCGGCCGGTTCATTTGCCGTACCTTGTGCGGTCGATGGGCCGGCTGCTGGCGGCCACCTCCCGGAGGAGGACGGGGACTCGGTGGGGGACGCGGGTGAAGACCTAGAGACCACCGCCAGTGAGGCGGTGGATCTGCTCGCGGCCGCCGCTGAGGCCCTTCTCATTCCTGCAAAGGAACTCCGGGACTTTTTGGCCCAGAGCCGGGGTCGCCGCGACCAAGCCCGACTGGCCCTGGAAAAATGGTCCGAGCCAGAGCTGATCAAGGGGTCTGTCCGCGCCGCCGTTAAAACCTTGGCCGCGGGCGGGCCCTTGACAAAGGAGCAGCACCTTGAGCTGCGCGAGCTCGAGGGACTCCTCGCTGGGCTGCGGAGGGAGCGGAGTTCAACAAAAGACTCCGCTCCCTCCCCCACAATAGGTTAAGGTAGAGGTTGCACTATGCTTTTGCCATGAAGATAACCATAGCCAGCCTCAACATCAACGGCGGCAGAGGGGCACGCCGTAGATTTGACAATTTTTCGCTCCTGCGGGAGGGGAAATATGCGGTGTGCTTCCTGCAAGAAACCCACACCGTTCCGGGAGACGAAGCCACGTGGCTCCTGGAATGGCAAGGAGAGGTCCGCATGAGCCACCTCACCGCCATTTCTAGTGGGGTGGCCATCTTGCTGGGCCCGCATTTTCAGCCGGAGATCTTGGGGGTCGAGGAGCCCGTGCCAGGCCGCTTGCTGCACGTAACGGTTCGCCTGGGGGACGTGCCGCTCCATCTCGTGAACGTGTACGCCCCTCATCCCGGCCCGCAGCAAACGCGCTTCTTTGAAGAGGTGTCCGCTCTTCTTGGCTCCGTCGACGTCGGCGACTGCATTGTCCTCGGGGGGGATTTTAACTGCACCCTCGAGGCGAGGGACCGCTCCGGTGCCCCGCAGTGCATGACGGCGATGGAGAAGTTGAGGGACCTGGTCGGGTCCTTCGACTTGGTGGACGTCTGGCGAAATCTCCACCCCGACTCCAGCGCCTTTACTTGGGTGAGGCCTGGAGTTGGATGGTCTAGAGTCGACCGCCTTTACGTGTCTCGGGCGTACGTTTCCTGCGTCCCGGCGGCCTCCATGCGGCCGGTGCCGTGTTCGGACCACCACCTGGTGTGGGCGGAGCTCGCTTCGCTCCGCGCGAGGACGGGGTCCGCGTACTGGCACTTTAACAACCGGCTGCTGGAGGACGTGCGGTTCCAGGACTCGTTCCGTCGATTCTGGTCCGACTGGAGAAGGAAGCAGGGGGGCTTCCCCTCCTTGAGGCTATGGTGGGACGTGGGCAAGGCTCACGTCCGCGTCTTCTGTCAAGAGTACGCGAGGGGGTCGACCAAGAGGCGGGCGGCCAGAGTCGGGCGCCTAGAAAAAGAGGTGCTCGACCTGGAAGCCCGTCTCGGTCAAGTCGTCCAGGACCCGGCCCTGCGGACGGTGTACGAAGCGAAGAAGGCCGCGCTGAAGGACCTGCAGCTCGTCGGGTCCCGAGGCGCGTACGTGAGGTCGCGGATCCGGTTCCTGCGGGATCTGGACCGCGGCTCCCCCTTCTTCTACTCGCTGGAAAAAAGGCAGAGTGTCCGTAAGCAGCTCTTGACGCTGCTGGCCGACGACGGCTCTCTCGTCTCGGATCCGGAGGGCGTCAACAACAGGGTCCGTGAATATTACGGGGCTCTGTTCTCTCCGGATCCGTCCAGCGAGGAAGCGCGTAGAGTTTTGTGGGAGGACCTGCCGAAGGTCGGCCCGGAAGGCGCCGAAAATCTGGAAGCTCCGCTAAGCTTGGCGGAGCTGACCGGTGCCCTCGCCCGGCTCTCGAGGGGAAAATCCCCGGGGCTGGACGGGCTGACCGTGGAGTTCCACAGGGCGTTCTGGGACGTCCTGGGGAGCGACTACGCGCGGGTCCTGGGGGAAAGTCTGGCGACCGGGGAGATGCCCCTCTCTTGGCGCAGGGCAGTCATCGTCCTGCTGCCTAAGAAGGGCGATCTCCGCCTCCTTAAGAACTGGCGCCCGGTCTCCCTCCTCAGCACGGACTACAAAATCTTCGCCAGGGCGATGTCTGCTCGCCTTGGTGCCGTGCTGGACCACATGATCCACCCCGACCAGTCATACACGGTCCCGGGCCGGACAATCCACGATAACATCCATCTGGTCCGGGACCTCATCCATTGTTCCCAGGAGGCTGGTCTGTCGGTCGCCTTCCTATCCCTCGACCAAGAGAAGGCGTTCGACAGGGTGGATCACGACTATCTGCTCGGAACTCTGCGCGCTTTCGGGTTCGGGACGCATTTCGTCGCCCGGATCCGACTTTTGTACGCCGCCGCGGAGTGTCTGATTAAGGTTAACGGGTCCTTGACGGCGCCCCTTCGCTTTAGGAGAGGGGTGCGCCAGGGATGCCCCATGTCCGGCCAGTTATACGCCGTTTGCGTGGAGCCTTTCCTGCGCCTCTTGCGGACGAGGTTGACGGGACTGGCTCTGCAAGGGCCGGGCGTGGAGGTCGTCCTCTCGGCTTACGCCGATGACGTGCTCCTCGCGATAGAGGATCCCGCTGACCTGCGGAGGATGCGTGAGTGCCAGGAGATTTACTCGGCCGCGTCCTCCGCCAGGATCAACTGGGAGAAATGTTCCGGACTCCTGGTGGGTCAGTGGCGGGTGGACTCCCTGCCGGAGGAGCTCAGGCCTTTTGCCTGGAGCACGACCCATCTCCTCTATCTGGGAGTCTACCTTAGCCCCGACGAGGGAGCCTGGCCGGCGAACTGGCAGGAGCTGGAGGCCAAGGTCGCCGCTCGCCTAGGGCGCTGGACAGGACTGCTCCGAGTGCTGTCCTACAGGGGTCGAGCGCTAGTCATAAACCAGCTGGTGGCCGCAATGCTGTGGTACTGGCTAGTCACTTTGACCCCTCCCCCTGCGTTTGTCGCCAAGATACAGAAGAAGCTGGTGGACTTCTTCTGGAACAACAGGAAGCACTGGGTCTCTGCCACGGTCTTGAGTCTCCCGCTTGAGGAGGGCGGTCAGTCGTTGGTGTGCGTCAGCGCCCAGCTCGCGACTTTCCGTCTTCAGACCCTGCAGAGATACCTTTACGTCGAGCCCCCTCCTAGGTGGTGTGCTCTGGCGAGGTATTTCTTCCGCCAGCAGCTCGACCTCAATTATGACACGCAGCTCCTGTTTGTGAACTTGGGGGGTGCCAGGACCGCCCTCCGGGAGCTGCCTGTCTTTTACAGGGAACTCATCAGGGTCTGGAACAAAGTCTCCACCAAGCGCAGCTCTCCACCGGCTGGAGTGGCGGCCGTCCTGCAGGAGCCGCTGCTCGGGAATCCGTACCTCCACGGCCGAGGTTTTATGTGGCGGTCGGAAGAGAGGGCTGTGGCTGGTGAGGTGACCAGGGTCAGGGACCTGCTCGATGGCGGAGGAGCGGGCTGGATGGCGCCAGTCACGCTGGCGCGGCGCCTAAACTCTGCCAACGTCCGCCGCGCGGCCGATGCCATCGAGTCGCTAAAAACAGCTCTGGGCCCTGACTCCGTTAGGTGTATCGAGGAGGCTCAAGCACGTGGGGAGATCCCGTCCGAACTGACCCCCGTCCGGACGGAATTCCTCATCGGCGCCAAACCCCGGAACCTGCCTCGGGGGCCGGCGCCTCACAACTTGAGCCGCCTCGGGGAAATCCCCTCCGTGCCTTTCAGTTCCGCGCGGAGGGGTTTCCTGTACGGGCTGCTCCTGCACACCCTCAACTTTGCCATCCTCGCCGGCCGTCCGGACACGCCATGGCGTACCATCTTGCCGTCCGGAGGAGGCGGGGGTCCCCGATGGAGGGCACTCTACGCAGGGGTCCTCCCACTATTCATCGGGGACTTGGCCTGGAGGGTGGTGCACGGAGCAGTGCCGTGCAATAAATTTTTAAGCCGGTTCACGGACTCCCAGGCCGCCTGCAATTTCTGCGGTCTGGAGGAGTCCGTGTTCCATGTTTTTATTGAATGCACGAGGTTGCAGCCCCTGTTCCACTATTTGAAGGGGCTGCTCCTGAAATTCTGGCTGCACTTCAGTCCCACTCTCCTGATCTTTGGGCACCCTGTGCGGAGGGGAGCGGGTAGGTCCGAAGGCCTCCTCGTAGGACTGCTCCTGGGCACGGCCAAGGGTGCCATCAGCCGGTCCAGGCAGCGGGCGGTCGAGGGGGTCGTTCAACCTGACTGCCTGCCTCTCTTCCGCTCTTACATCCGGTCCAGGGTGTCCTTGGAGATGGAGCACGCGGTGTCCACCGGTACGCTCGCGGCCTTCCGCGAGAGGTGGGCACCGGAGGGACTGGAGTGCATCATCACGCCCGGCAACCAAATTTTAATTTGATTTTACGTTTTAAAGTTTAATTTGTTTTAATTGCCGGTGCTTTTAGTGTCCCCCTTCCCTTTTATAGGGGGCACTGGGGAAAATTGTGATTTTAGTGCCCAAAAAAAAAACCAAAAAAAAAAAGAAAAACACAAAAAAAACCAAAAAAAAAAGGGGGGAAAAAAAGGGCCTTGAAAATGTCTGGAGTGTCACCCAGGTCGGGTGGCACCGTTTATTGTTTTTATGTTTTCACAGGTGAACTCAAAAGAGTTTCATGCACAAGGAACCAATCGTGGAGCAGTGGAGGCGTGTCCTGCACAGTTGGAGCTGTGAGCAGTGAGAGAAGCAGCTATCAACTTGTGCTCCTGCCTGGAGAGCCCTGAGACCAGCCCAGGAGGAGAAGGAAGGAAGGGGCTTCAACACCAACTTCTATCCAGAGGGAGAGGAGGAGGAAGCAGAAAACATTTTCAACAACTTTACCATTCTGCAAGGAGTTGGAGAGAGGGGGAAAGACCAACAACATCCAGTGTGGAAGGAGGGAGACTCTACTATTTCTACAGGTGGGTGTGGGTGCATTTCCCAAAAAGACTTTGTTGTATCGGTGGGGGGAGGAAAGAAGACCACTGAGGGCCGGAACATCGCGGGGGGTGTGTGTGTGTGTGGTAGTGTGCGTGGGGGCCGTGCTTACAACTAGGCCCCCCCCCCACAATTGGAACCCCCCCCACCCCCCCCCAATTGCCTAGCCTGGGATAGCTAGAGCTACCAGGCTGAAGATTGTCATTAATCATCCTATTAAAGATCGTTTAGGATTGTGTGCCTGGTGGCTCCAGCTACCCCAGGTGAAGACATCTTCTCCCCCCACCTGAAGACCACCCCAAAGACTTTTGTGTTTTGCCATCTGGGGAGTGCACCCACCCACAGCTGCGAGGGGAGACCTGCCCTCGCAGCCCCCCCCCTTCCCACCCCCCTCTCTCTTTCTCCGTTACCCTCTGTTTCTCCCCTCTCTCTCTGAGGCCCCTTTTCTTCCTAATTTAAAAAAAAACCCAATTAAGACAACTGAGCAGAGGGAGCAAGGCCTCTCCCCAATTGTCAACGAGGGGAGAGGTGCCTCGTTAAGGGCTCCTCTGCTCAGTTAATATACGAGGCCATTAAAGACCATTAAGGCCTGTGACTTTGGGGTGGGTGTAGCCCTTAAAGGGACCCCGTGATGGCGACCCCATCCACGCCGGTGGCAGGGCCAGCGAAGACGTATGCGCAGGTGGCAACCGCTTCCACGGCACCTCCTGCGCCACCCGCTGCCCTGCCACCATTCAGACTCATTACAAAAAAACACGGGGTCAGGAGCTACACTCACCCCACAATGACCATCGAGGAGTGCGTGCGGGCGATGGCTGGGGTAGTCGGCCCCTCGGCCATTGTCGCAGCCTCCAAGATGTCTGGGAAGGCTGTGTTCTTCCTGGGGTCGGAGCGGGCGGTGTCCCTGGCCCTTGAAAAGGGGCTCACGGTGGGCGGGACGTTCCTGCCGGTGGACCCTCTCGAGGCCACCGCGCAGAGGGTCATCATTTCAAACGTCCCGCCCTTTGCTCCCGCTGGGCTCCTCCTCCCTCACCTACACCAACTGGGGGAGGTAAGGTCAGGGATCACCCCCATACCGCTCGGCCTCAGGGAGAACAGCCTGCGCCACGTGTTCTCCTTCCGCCGCCAGCTCTTTGTCCGGCTGGCGCGGGAGGACACGACGGAGGGAAATTTTAATGTGGTGCACGAGGGGACTGCCTACCGCGTCTTCTGGACGTCGGACGGCGTGCGGTGCCATGCCTGCAGGGAGGTGGGGCACGTTCGCAAGAACTGCCCCGCCTCCAAGGCCACCAAACCACCGAAGGCGGCCAAGGCTGGCGCCGCCGCCACCCCTCCCCCTAATTGCGTCCGCGTGCCGGGAGCCATGGGTGCGCGGGCATCGTCGGAGGCCTTTGTTTTCAGGGCCTCCGGCGGGGGGGAGGGAGAGCGTCCGACCGGAAAGAAGGCGCGGAAGAAGGCAAAACATCTAGAGGCGGGTCCCCTCGGTGCGCCAGATAATTTGACCACCGCGCTCAGCCCAACCCCGTCACCGGCGAGCGCGTGGTGCCCCGAGCCCGTGCCCGAGCCCTTGAATAACACCACAGAGGGGCCCGGGCGCGGGAAAGGAAAGGAAAAGGGGGGGGCGGAGCGGGAGGCCTCGGCAGACATGGGGGTCTCCCTGCCTCCGCGCACCCCCAGGAACAAAAGGAGGCGCGGCTCCGATGAGGCGGAGGGGGAACAACATCCCTCCGCGGAGGAGTCGGTGCCCGCCGCGTGTCCCGCGTCCCCCACCAGCGCTCCCAAATTGCGCTGCAGGCGCGAAGAGTCTGTCCCCGGGGAGGGTGAGGTAGTCGAGGCTGCCCAGCCGCTGCCTCCTGGGGATGGAGTGGAAGATCTGCCTGTCGTGGGGGGCGTGGGGACCGCGGAGGAATGCGTAGCCGCCGGGCCGGGCGTCCCGGGGACTGAGGCGGGCGAGGCCGAAAAGGCCGAACCTGAGCCCGCCCAGCTATTATCCAACTTCCCCCGGGAGTCGCTCGACCCGGCAGAAACACAAACTGTTTTTAATGAAACTGTAGATGCTGGGCCGGGGGGTGGCAGCGGGGAGGGGGAGGAACACCCACCCTCGCCTCTTACTTTGGAGCTGGAGCACTTGGGGAGCCTGGGGATCTCCTATGGCCGGGTCTCTCCTTGTTCTCCGGTTCCTGGGGCGGAGGGGGAACCCCTTCCGCTGTCATTTCCCGACCCAGCACCATTTTTAAAAGAGCCCAGTGGGGACTCCTCTGCCGACGATCCTGGGGGTGGGATCGGGGCAGTGCCAGGGCCGGTTGGAGCGGCCGGTTCATTTGCCGTACCTTGTGCGGTCGATGGGCCGGCTGCTGGCGGCCACCTCCCGGAGGAGGACGGGGACTCGGTGGGGGACGCGGGTGAAGACCTAGAGACCACCGCCAGTGAGGCGGTGGATCTGCTCGCGGCCGCCGCTGAGGCCCTTCTCATTCCTGCAAAGGAACTCCGGGACTTTTTGGCCCAGAGCCGGGGTCGCCGCGACCAAGCCCGACTGGCCCTGGAAAAATGGTCCGAGCCAGAGCTGATCAAGGGGTCTGTCCGCGCCGCCGTTAAAACCTTGGCCGCGGGCGGGCCCTTGACAAAGGAGCAGCACCTTGAGCTGCGCGAGCTCGAGGGACTCCTCGCTGGGCTGCGGAGGGAGCGGAGTTCAACAAAAGACTCCGCTCCCTCCCCCACAATAGGTTAAGGTAGAGGTTGCACTATGCTTTTGCCATGAAGATAACCATAGCCAGCCTCAACATCAACGGCGGCAGAGGGGCACGCCGTAGATTTGACAATTTTTCGCTCCTGCGGGAGGGGAAATATGCGGTGTGCTTCCTGCAAGAAACCCACACCGTTCCGGGAGACGAAGCCACGTGGCTCCTGGAATGGCAAGGAGAGGTCCGCATGAGCCACCTCACCGCCATTTCTAGTGGGGTGGCCATCTTGCTGGGCCCGCATTTTCAGCCGGAGATCTTGGGGGTCGAGGAGCCCGTGCCAGGCCGCTTGCTGCACGTAACGGTTCGCCTGGGGGACGTGCCGCTCCATCTCGTGAACGTGTACGCCCCTCATCCCGGCCCGCAGCAAACGCGCTTCTTTGAAGAGGTGTCCGCTCTTCTTGGCTCCGTCGACGTCGGCGACTGCATTGTCCTCGGGGGGGATTTTAACTGCACCCTCGAGGCGAGGGACCGCTCCGGTGCCCCGCAGTGCATGACGGCGATGGAGAAGTTGAGGGACCTGGTCGGGTCCTTCGACTTGGTGGACGTCTGGCGAAATCTCCACCCCGACTCCAGCGCCTTTACTTGGGTGAGGCCTGGAGTTGGATGGTCTAGAGTCGACCGCCTTTACGTGTCTCGGGCGTACGTTTCCTGCGTCCCGGCGGCCTCCATGCGGCCGGTGCCGTGTTCGGACCACCACCTGGTGTGGGCGGAGCTCGCTTCGCTCCGCGCGAGGACGGGGTCCGCGTACTGGCACTTTAACAACCGGCTGCTGGAGGACGTGCGGTTCCAGGACTCGTTCCGTCGATTCTGGTCCGACTGGAGAAGGAAGCAGGGGGGCTTCCCCTCCTTGAGGCTATGGTGGGACGTGGGCAAGGCTCACGTCCGCGTCTTCTGTCAAGAGTACGCGAGGGGGTCGACCAAGAGGCGGGCGGCCAGAGTCGGGCGCCTAGAAAAAGAGGTGCTCGACCTGGAAGCCCGTCTCGGTCAAGTCGTCCAGGACCCGGCCCTGCGGACGGTGTACGAAGCGAAGAAGGCCGCGCTGAAGGACCTGCAGCTCGTCGGGTCCCGAGGCGCGTACGTGAGGTCGCGGATCCGGTTCCTGCGGGATCTGGACCGCGGCTCCCCCTTCTTCTACTCGCTGGAAAAAAGGCAGAGTGTCCGTAAGCAGCTCTTGACGCTGCTGGCCGACGACGGCTCTCTCGTCTCGGATCCGGAGGGCGTCAACAACAGGGTCCGTGAATATTACGGGGCTCTGTTCTCTCCGGATCCGTCCAGCGAGGAAGCGCGTAGAGTTTTGTGGGAGGACCTGCCGAAGGTCGGCCCGGAAGGCGCCGAAAATCTGGAAGCTCCGCTAAGCTTGGCGGAGCTGACCGGTGCCCTCGCCCGGCTCTCGAGGGGAAAATCCCCGGGGCTGGACGGGCTGACCATGGAGTTCCACAGGGCGTTCTGGGACGTCCTGGGGAGCGACTACGCGCGGGTCCTGGGGGAAAGTCTGGCGACCGGGGAGATGCCCCTCTCTTGGCGCAGGGCAGTCATCGTCCTGCTGCCTAAGAAGGGCGATCTCCGCCTCCTTAAGAACTGGCGCCCGGTCTCCCTCCTCAGCACGGACTACAAAATCTTCGCCAGGGCGATGTCTGCTCGCCTTGGTGCCGTGCTGGACCACATGATCCACCCCGACCAGTCATACACGGTCCCGGGCCGGACAATCCACGATAACATCCATCTGGTCCGGGACCTCATCCATTGTTCCCAGGAGGCTGGTCTGTCGGTCGCCTTCCTATCCCTCGACCAAGAGAAGGCGTTCGACAGGGTGGATCACGACTATCTGCTCGGAACTCTGCGCGCTTTCGGGTTCGGGACGCATTTCGTCGCCCGGATCCGACTTTTGTACGCCGCCGCGGAGTGTCTGATTAAGGTTAACGGGTCCTTGACGGCGCCCCTTCGCTTTAGGAGAGGGGTGCGCCAGGGATGCCCCATGTCCGGCCAGTTATACGCCGTTTGCGTGGAGCCTTTCCTGCGCCTCTTGCGGACGAGGTTGACGGGACTGGCTCTGCAAGGGCCGGGCGTGGAGGTCGTCCTCTCGGCTTACGCCGATGACGTGCTCCTCGCGATAGAGGATCCCGCTGACCTGCGGAGGATGCGTGAGTGCCAGGAGATTTACTCGGCCGCGTCCTCCGCCAGGATCAACTGGGAGAAATGTTCCGGACTCCTGGTGGGTCAGTGGCGGGTGGACTCCCTGCCGGAGGAGCTCAGGCCTTTTGCCTGGAGCACGACCCATCTCCTCTATCTGGGAGTCTACCTTAGCCCCGACGAGGGAGCCTGGCCGGCGAACTGGCAGGAGCTGGAGGCCAAGGTCGCCGCTCGCCTAGGGCGCTGGACAGGACTGCTCCGAGTGCTGTCCTACAGGGGTCGAGCGCTAGTCATAAACCAGCTGGTGGCCGCAATGCTGTGGTACCGGCTGGTCACTTTGACCCCTCCCCCTGCGTTTGTCGCCAAGATACAGAAGAAGCTGGTGGACTTCTTCTGGAACAACAGGAAGCACTGGGTCTCTGCCGCGGTCTTGAGTCTCCCGCTTGAGGAGGGCGGTCAGTCGTTGGTGTGCGTCAGCGCCCAGCTCGCGACTTTCCGTCTTCAGACCCTGCAGAGATACCTTTACGTCGAGCCCCCTCCTAGGTGGTGCGCTCTGGCGAGGTATTTCTTCCGCCAGCAGCTCGACCTCAATTATGACACGCAGCTCCTGTTTGTGAACTTGGGGGGTGCCAGGACCGCCCTCCGGGAGCTGCCTGTCTTTTACAGGGAACTCATCAGGGTCTGGAACAAAGTCTCCACCAAGCGCAGCTCTCCGCCGGCTGGAGTGGCGGCCGTCCTGCAGGAACCGCTGCTCGGGAATCCGTAGCTCCACGGCCGAGGCTTTATGTGGCGGTCGGAAGAGAGGGCTGTGGCTGGTGAGGTGACCAGGGTCAGGGACCTGCTCGATGGCGGAGGAGCGGGCTGGATGGCGCCAGACACGCTGGCGCGGTGCCTAAATTCTGCCAACGTCCGCCACGCGGCCGATGCCATCGAGTCGCTAAAAACAGCTCTGGGCCCTGACTCCGTTAGGTGCATCGAGGAGGCTCAAGCACGTGGGGAGATCCCGTCCGAACTGACCCCCGTCCGGACGGAATTCCTCATCGGCGCCAAACCCCGGAACCTCCCTCGGGGGCCGGCGCCTCACAACTTGAGCCGCCTCCGGGAAATCCCCTCTGTGCCTTTCAGTTCCGCGCGGAGGGGTTTCCTGTACGGGCTGCTCCTGCACACCCTCAACTTTGCCATCCTCGCCGGCCGTCCGGACACGCCATGGCGTACCATCTTGCCGTCCGGAGGAGGCGGGGGTCCCCGATGGAGGGCACTCTACGCAGGGGTCCTCCCACTATTCATCGGGGACTTGGCCTGGAGGGTGGTGCACGGAGCAGTGCCGTGCAACAAATTTTTAAGCCGGTTCACGGACTCCCAGGCCGCCTGCAATTTCTGCGGTCTGGAGGAGTCCGTGTTCCATGTTTTTATGGAGTGCACAAGGTTGCAGCCCCTGTTCCACTATTTGAAGGGGCTGCTCCTGAAATTCTGGCTGCACTTCAGTCCCACTCTCCTGATCTTTGGGCACCCTGTGCGGAGGGGAGCGGGTAGGTCCGAAGGCCTCCTCGTAGGACTGCTCCTGGGCACGGCCAAGGGTGCCATCAGCCGGTCCAGGCAGCGGGCGGTCGAGGGGGTCGTTCAACCTGACTGCCTGCCTCTCTTCCGCTCTTACATCCGGTCCAGGGTGTCCTTGGAGATGGAGCACGCGGTGTCCACCGGTACGCTCGCGGCCTTCCGCGAGAGGTGGGCACCGGAGGGACTGGAGTGCATCATCACGCCCGGCAACCAAATTTTAATTTGATTTTACGTTTTAAAGTTTAATTTGTTTTAATTGCCGGTGCTTTTAGTGTCCCCCTCCCCTTTTATAGGGGGCACTGGGAAAATTTGATTTTAGCGCCCCAAAAAAAAACAAAAAAATTAATTAAAAAAAAAAAAAAAGGGGCCTTGTAAATGTCTGGAGTGTCACCCAGGTCGGGTGGCACCATTTAATGTTTTTATGTTTTGCAGGTAAACTCAAAAGAGTTTCATGCACAAGGATCCCCAGGTCCCTCTGCACCACAGCATGTTGTAATTTCTCCCCATTCAAATAATATTCCCTTTTACAGTTTTTTTCCCCCAAGGTGGATGACCTCACACTTTCCGACATTGTATTCCATCTGCCAAACCTTAGCCCATTCGCTTAACCTATCCAAATCTCCTTGCAGCCTCTCTGAGTCCTCTACACAACCCGCTTTCCCACTAATCTTAGTGTCATCTGCAAATTTTGTTGCACTACACTCTGTCCCCTCCTCTAGGTCATCTATGTATATTGTAAATAGTTGTGGTCCCAGCACTGATCCCTGTGGCACACCACTAACCACTGATTTCCAACCGGAAAAGGACTCATTTATCCCGACTCTCTGCTTTCTGTTCGCCAGCCAATTCTCTATCCATGCTAATACATTTCCTCTGAATCCGCGTACCTTTATCTTCTGCAGTAACCTTTTGTGTGGCACCTTATCGAATGCCTTTTGGAAATCTAAATACACCACATCCATCGGTACACCTCTATCCACCATGCTCGTTCTATCCTCAAAGAATTCCAGTAAGTTAGTTAAACATGATTTCCCTTTCATGAATCCATGCTGCGTCTGCTTGATTGCACTATTCCTATCCAGATGTCCCGCTATTTCTTCCTTAATGATAGTTTCAAGCATTTTCCCCACTTCAGATGTTAAACTAACCGGCCTATAGTTACCTGCCTTTTGCCTGCCCCCTTTTTTAAACAGGCGTTACATTAGCTGCTCTCCAATCCACTGGTACCTCCCCAGAGTCCAGAGAATTTTGGTAGATTATAACAAATGCATCTGCTATAACTTCCGCCATCTCTTTTAATACCCTGGGATGTATTTCATCAGGACCAGGGGACTTGTCTACCTTCAGTCCCATTAGTCTGTCAAGCACTACCTCCCTAGTGATAGTGATCATCTCAAGGTCCTCCCTTCCCACATTCCTATGACCAGCAATTTTAGGCATGGTTTTTGTGTCTTCCACTGTGAAGACGGAAACAAAATAATTGTTTAAGGTCTCAGCTATTTCCACATTTCCCATTATTAAATCCCCCTTTTCATCTTCTAAGGGACCAACATTTACTTTAGTCACTCTTTTCCGTTTTATATATCTGTAAAAGCTTTTACTATCTGTTTTTATGTTTTGCACAAGTTTACCTTCGTAATCTATCTTCCCTTTCTTTATTGCTTTTTTAGTCATTCTTTGCTGTTGCTTAAAATCTTCCCAATCCTCTAGTTTCCCACTAACCTTGGCCACCTTATACGCATTGGTCTTTGATTTGATACTTTCCTTTATTTCCTTGGTTATCCACGGCTGGTTATCTCTTCTCTTGCTGCCCTTCTTTTTCACTGGAATATATTTTTGTTGCGCATTATGAAAGAGCTCCTTAAAAGTCCTCCACTGTTCCTCAATTGTGCCACCGTTTAGTCCTTGTTTCCAGTCTACTTTAATTTGGTTGAATTTGTAATACAGATTGAGGGTGAGGAAGTAGTGTCTCAAACGAGCGTACTATGCTTAAACAAAGGGGACTACAGTGGGATGAGGGCAGAGTTGGCTAAAGTAGACTGGGAACACAGACTAAACGGTGGCACAATTGAGGAACAGTGGAGAACGTTTAAGGAACTCTTTCATAGTGCTCAACAAAAATATATTCCAGTGAAAAAGAAGGGTGGTAAGAGAAGGGATAACCAGCCATGGATAACCAAGGAAATAAAGGAGAGTATCAAATTAAAAATCAATGCGTAAAAGGTGGCCAAGGTTATTGGGAAACTAGAAGATTGGGAAAATTTTAAACTACAGCAAAGAATGACTAAGAAAGCAATAAAGAAAGGAAAGATAGATTACGAAAGTAAACTTGCGCAAAACATAAAGCTTTTACCGATATATAAAACGGAAGAGAGTGACAAAAGTAAATGTTGGTCCCTTAGAAGATGAGAAGGGGGATTTAATAATGGGAAATGTGGAAATGGCTGAGACCTTAAACAATTATTTTGCTTCGGTCTTCACAGTGGAAGACACAAAAACCATGCCAAAAATTGCTGGTCACAGGAATGTGGGAAGGGAGGAGCCAATTTAAAACCGAGTTGAGAAGGAATTGCTTCTCCCAGAGGGTTGTGAATCTGTGGAATTCTCTGCCCAGGGAAGCAGTTGAGCTAGCTCATTGAATGTATTCAAATCACAGACAGATAGATTTTTAACCAATAAGGGAATTAAGGGTTACGGGGAGCGGGCGGGTAAGTGGAGCTGAGTACACAGCCAGATCAGACATGATCTTGTTGAATGGCAGAGCAGGCTCGAGGGGCTAGATGGCCTACTCCTGTTCCTAATTCTTATGTTCTTATGTCTGCTCGCCTTGGAACTGTACTGGACCACATGATCCACCCCGACCAGTCCTATCCAGTCCCGGGCCGGACAATCCACAACAACATCCATCTGGTCCGGGACCTGGTCCACCATTCCCAGGAGGCTGGTCTGTTGGTCGCCTTCCTTTCCTTAGACCATGAGAAGGCGTTCGACAGGGTGGATCACGTGTATCTGTTCGGAACTCTGCACGCTTTCAGGTTCGGGACGCATTTCGTCGCCCGTATCCGACTTGTATACGCCGCTGCGGAATGTCTGATTAAGGTTAACGGGTCCTTGACGGCGCCTGGGAGAGGGGTGCGCCAGGGATGCCAAGTGTCCGGCCAGTTATATGCCTTATGCATGGAGTCTTTCCTGCGCCTCTTGGTTGACGGGACTGGCTCTGCAATTGCCGGGCGTGGAGGTCGACCTCTCGGCTTACGCCGATGACGTACTCCTCACGGTCGAGGATCCTGGAGGATGCGTGAGTTCCAGTAGATTTACTCGGCCGCATCCTCCGCCAGGACCAACTGGGAGAAATGTTCCAGACTCCTGGTGGGTCAGTGGCGGGTGGACTCCCTGGCGGAGGAGCTCAGGCCTTTTGCTTCTATACTAAATATATTCAAAAAGGAGTTAGATGAGGTCCTTACTACTAGGGGGATCAAGGGGTATGGCGAGAAAGCAGGAATGGGGTACTGAAGTTGAATGTTCAGCCATGAACTCATTGAATGGCGGTGCAGGCTAGAAGGGCCGAATGGCCTACTCCTGCACCTATTTTCTATGTTTCTATGTTTCTATGAGCCATCTCCTCTATCTGGGAGTCTACCTTAGCCCGGACAAGGAAGTCTGGCCGGCGAACTGGCAGGAACTGGAGGCCAAGGTCGCCGCTCGCCTAGGGCGCTGGACAGGACTGCTCCGAGTGCTGTCCTACAGGGGTCGAGCGCAAGTCATAAACCAGCTGGTGGCCGCTATGCTGTGGTACCAGCTGGTCACTTTGACCCCTCCCCCTGCGTTTGTCGCCAAGATAAAGAAGCTGGTGGACTTCTTCTGGAACAACAGGAAGCATTGGATCTGTGCTGCGGTTCGGAGTCTCCCGCTTAGGGAGGGCGGTCAGGCGTTGGTGTGCGTCAGCACCCAGCTAGCGACTTTCCGTCTTCAGACCCTGAAGAGATACTTTACGTCGAGCCCCCTCCTAGGCGTGTGTTGGCGACGTATTTCTTCTGCCAGCAGTACGGCCTCAACTATGACACGCAGTTCCTGTTTGTGACCCTGGGGGGCGTCAGGTCCGTCATGCGGGGGCTGCCTGTCTTTTACCAGGAACTCACCAGAGTCTGGAACAGAGTCACCACCAAGCGCAGCTCTCCACCATCTGGAGTGGTGGCTGTCCTTCGGGAACCGCTGCTCGGGAATCCGTACCTCCACGCCCGCGGTTTTAAGTGGCAGGCGGACGAGAGGGCTGTGGCTGGCGAGGTGACCAGGGTCAGGGACCTGCTCGATGGTGAAGGAGCGGGCTGGATGGTGCTTGAAGAGCTGGCACGGCGCCTATCCTGGGCAGACGTGCGGCCAATGCCATCGAGTCGCTAAAAACAGCGCAGGGCCCTGACTCCGTTAAGTGTGTCGAGGAGTCTCAAGCACGTGGGGAGATCCCGTCCGAACTGACCCCCGTCCAGATGGAATTCCTCATCAGCGTCAAGCCCGAATCCTCCCTCGGGAGCCGGCGCCTCACAACTTGAGACTCCTCGGGGAAATCCCCTCCGTGCCTTTCAGTTCTGCATGGAGGGGATTCCTGTACGGGCTGCTCCTGCACACTCTCCACCTTGCCATCCTCGCCTGCTGTCCGGACACGCCATGGTGCACCATCTTGCCGTGAGGAGCAGAGGTTCCCGATGGAGTGCTCTCTACGCGGGCATCCTCCCCTTATTTATTGAGGATTTGGCCTGGAGGGTGGTGCAATAAGTTTTTAAGTCGGTTCACGGGCTCCCAGGCCGCCTGCAATTTCTGCGGTCTGGAAGAGTCCGTGTTCCATGTCTTTGTTGAATGTACGAAGTTGCAGCCCCTCCTTCCAATATTTGAAGGGGCTGCTCCTCAAATTTTGGTTGCACTTCAGTCCCACACTCCTGATCTTTGGGCATCCTGTGCGGAGGGGAGTGGGCAGGTAGGAAGGCCTCCTCGTAGGACTGCACCTGGGCATGGCAAAGGTGGCCATCGACCGGTCTAGGCAGCTGGTGGTCAAGGGGGTCGTTCAGCCCAACTGCCTGCTTCTCTTCCGCAGTTACATCCGAGCCAAGGTGTCCTTGGAGATGGAGCATGCAGGGTCCACTGGTACCTTCTGCGAGAGGTGGGCGCTGGAGGGACTGGAATGCATCATCTTCCCCGGCAAACAAATTTTAATTTGAAACACGTAATGTCTAAAGTTTAATTTGTTTAAGTTTGTCAGTTTTAGTGCCCCCCCACCCCCCTTGTAATCAGGGAGCACTTGATTTAATGATTTATTGTTTTACAGGTGCAACAAAAATAGTTGTAGAGCTGTTGACCATCAACCGGTCCAGGCAGCGGGCGGTCAAGGGGGTCGTGCAGCCCGACTACGTGCTGCAGATACATTCGAGCCAGGGTGTCCCTGGAGAAGGAGCACGTGGTGTCCATCGGTATGTTCGCGGCCTTCTGCGAGAGGTGGGTGCCGGAGGGCCTGGAGTGCATCATCACCCCCGGCAACCAAATTTTAATTTGATTCTTCAATGTTAAAAGTTTAATTTGATTAAATTTGTTGATTTTAGTGCCCCTTTAATAAGGGGGCACTTGATTTATAGTTTCCAACAAAAATAGTTGCAGAGCTGTTGAGTTGAGTGGCTTAGCTAGTCATGTGATGTTCACAAGACTCAATAAAACCCCAGCCAATTGGGTTCAGGGTGTCCACAATGAGGCAGGTCGTTGTGAGCCTGATGGATGAACTGGTAATGTGTTGTGTGATTGTTAAACCTTTTGCTAATAAACCGACTAGCTCTTAATAGGAATATGTTGCTATGAGTTCTTACGCAAAGAACCCATAAAGTTAATACATTACAGCAGGAAACAGTAGCGTGGTGCCTGCAAGTATCGGCTGTCAGGAGGGGTAGGAGAAGACTGCTGGTCCTGATTGGAGGAGCATCAATCCTTGACTGAAGAGCCTGAGGACCTTGATCTCACTTCTACTGCATTTAAAAAGATGTCTGTACCAACGTTCAGTCACCCACCACATACATCTCAAGGAGGCCATGGCCAATATGCTTCACCAAGCGAGAGTGTTTCAGATCACTGCAGCTCACCCTGGAGCATGTGGAAGCTCTATGAGGACCTGCAGAGGATACTCCCAGATGTGTGTCAGCCGTGGCTCAGTGGGCAGCACACTCGTCTTGGAGTCAGAAGGTCGTGGGTTCAAGTCTCACTCCAGGGACTTGAGCACATAAATCCAGGCTGACACTCCAGTGCAGTGCTGAGGGAGTGCTGCACTGTCGGAGGTGCTGCCTTTGGGATAAGAAGTTAAAACTGAGGCTCCGTCTGCCCTCTCAGGTAGACGTAAAAGATCCCATGGCACCATTTCGAAGAAGAGCAGGGGAGAATATTTAGTCAACGTAACAAAAGCAGATTATCTGGTTATCACCACATTGCTGTTTATGGGAGCTTGCTGTGTACAAGTTGGCTGTCACATTTCCCACATTACAATCGTGACTACATCCGGTGGTTGTGAAAGGTGCTATATAAATGCAAGTCTTTCTTTCTTAATACCGAGAACCTGGCACCCCACAGTGTTGTCAATCAAGCAGTTCAAGAGGGTTGTCTCTGGAGGTTTGACCAAATAAGCTTCTGTTGCCCAGGCTCCAAGTCGACAGGTGCAGCCGATAACAAATACAGCTCAGAATACCGGTGGCAAGGTAAAAAACCCCTTCCAGAGGCTCAATGAGGAACAGCCATCCCTCTCACTGACTCCAGGGGCTCGGGTAGCACTCAGGGGAAGCAAGTAGCTGGAAGAGTATCCACAGTACCAAAGAAAACGCACTGTAGTGGTAGTGTAGAATACATATCCCTCAACCAATACTAAAACGGTTTATCCGGACAGCATTACATTGCTGCTCATGGGAGCTTGCTGTGCACAAATTGGCTGCTATGTTTCCTACATTACAAGTGACTATACTTCAAAAGTACTTCACTGGGTGCAAAGTGCTTTGTGATGTCCTGAGGTTGTGAAAGGTACTATGTAAATTCAAGTACTTTCTTTAATAGGAGGCCTGTTTTCATTTGAACAGAGTGAATTAACAAGAGGTATTTCAAATCATCCCAGGGCAGAGAAAATGCTTCAAGGACACCTTCAGTAGCATCCCCACTGACTCTTGGGAATCCCTCGCCCAAGACCGCTCAAAGTGGAGAAGAATCATCAGAGAAGGCGCCGAACACTTCGTGTCTCTTCACCGGGAGTATGCGGAAGCCAAGTAGAGACAGCGGAAGGAGCGCACGACAACCCAAGCCCCCCACCCACCCGTCCTTCCAACCACCGTCTGCCCCATCTGTGACAGAGACTGTAGGTCCCGCATTGGTCTCATCAATCACCTGAGAACTCATATTAGTGTGGAAGCAAGTCATCCTCGACTCCGGGGTACTGCCTAAGAAGAAGAGAAGAATTAAAATCATGAAGCGATGGGTCAGAGTAGATATAAATAGACTATTTGTAGTGATTAAAGGACCTTGAATGTGGATTAACAGACAGAAGATTAAAAGTAAGTTTTAGGAGAGAGCAAGAGTAGCTTTTTTTTTATGCACAGGGTTGTGAGGCTGTAGAAAGCTTTACTGGAGTTAGTGATTGAAGCAGAGACTGTAACATTGACTAGTGAGTTCGGTGGTTGAAGGAAAAGGGAATACAGGCACATGGGATTAGGACTGCGGCTTACGTGGAGGATAAACACCAACATGAACTAGTTGGACTGAAGGGCCTGTTTCCGTGTGCAATTTCTAACTAATTCTATGACTTTTGTTAGCTTGATAACTTTGAGCTGAATTGCTCTGTGCTATCAGGTGGCTTCAGTGGAAAAGCTTTGGAAGATGTCACTCAATGTTGGGACGAGGGCAACGATTATACGATCATTAGAAATTGGCAGTTATAAACTTGCTGCTGGTGTTTTGGGCAACAGGGGGGATATTGCCATCTATCTTGTGTGGCCTTTTGCAGAGGCCTCTCCCTCCTCCTTGTTGCTTCTCAGGGATTCCTCAAACCAGGATGAAATATGCAGCACGCAGCAGACCACGACTACTTGACAGACCCGTGCAGGAGCAGATTGTAGGGCACTCTCGAGAAATGTCACAGCATCGGGATAGAAACATAGACATAGAAACATAGAAAATAGGTGCAGGAGTAGGCCATTCAAGCCTGCAACACCATTCAACAAGATCATGGCTGATCATTCACCTCAGTACCCCTTTCCTGCTTTCTCTCCATACCCCTTGATTCCTTTAGTCGTAAGTGCCATATCTAACTCCATTTTGAATATATCCAATGAACTGGCATCAACAACTCTCTGCGGTAGGTAATTCCACAGGTTAACAACCCTCAGTGAAGAAGTTTCTCCTCATCTCGGTCCTAAATGGCTTACCCCTTATCCTTATAGACTATGACCCCTGGTTCTGGACTTCCCCAACATCGGGAACATTCCACCCGCATCTAACCTGTCCCGTCCCGTCAGAATTTTATATGTTTCTATGAGATCCCCTCTCATCCTTCTAAACTCCAGTGAATAAAGGCCCAGTCAATCCAGTCTCTCCTCATATGTCAGTCCAGCAATCCCGGGAATCAGTCTGGTGAACCTTTGCTGCACTCTCTCAATAGCAAGAACGTCCTTCCTCAGATTAGGAGACCAAAACTGAACACAATATTCCAGGTGAGGCCTCACCAAGGCCCTGTACAACTGCAGTAAGACCTCTCTGCTCCTATACTCAAAACCCCTAGCTAGGAAGGCCAACATACCATTTGCCTTCTTCACCACCTGCTGTACCTGCATGCCAACTTTCAATGACTGATGAACCATGACACCCAGGTCTCGTTGCACCTCCCCTTTTCCTAATCCATTCAGATAATATTCTGTCTTCGTGCTTTTGCCACCAAAGTGGATTATTCAGATTATACTGCATCTGCCATGCACTTGCCCACTCACCTAACCTGTCCAAGTCACCCTGCAGCCTCTTAGCGTCCTCCTCACAGCTCACACTGCCACCCAGTGTCATCTGCAGACTTGGAGATATTACACTCAATTCCTTCATCTAAATCATTAATGTATATTGTAAAGAGCTGGGGTCCCAGCACTGAGCCCTGCGGCACCCCACCAGTCACTGCCTGCTATTCAGAAAAGGATCCAGTTATCCCGACTCTCTGCTTACTGTCTGCCAACCAGCTCTCTATCCACATTAGTTCATTGCCCTCAATACCATGTGCTTTAATTTTGCACACCAACCTCTTGTGTGGGACCTTGTCAAAAGTCTTTTGAAAGTCCAAATACACCACATCCACTGGTTCTCTCTTGTCCACTCTACTAGTTACATCCTCAAAAAATTCCAGAAGATTTGTCAAGCATGATTTCCCCTTCATAAATCCTGGACCGACCCTGTCACTGCTTTCCAAATATGCTGTTACTAATAATTGATTCCAACATTTTCCCCACTACTGATGTCAGGCTAACCGTCTATAATTACTCGTTTTCTCTCTCCCTCCTTTTTTAAAAAGTGATGTTACATTAGCTACCCTCCAGTCCAGAGGAACTGATCCAGAGTCGATAAGACTGTTGGAAAATTATCACCAATGCATCCACTATTTCTAGGGCCACTTCCTTAAGTACTCTGGGATGCAGACTATCAGGCCCCGGGGATTTATCGGCCTTCAATCCCATCAATTTCCCTAACACAATTTCCCGCCCAGTAAGGATATCCTTCCGTTCCTCCTCACTAGACCTTCGGTCCCCTAGTACTTCCGCAAGGTTATTTGTATCTTCCTTCGTGAAGACAGAACCAAAGTATTTGTTCAATTGGTCTGCCATTTCTTTGTTCCCCATTATAAATTCACCTGAATGTGACTGTAAGGGGCCTATGCTTGTCTTCACTAATCTTTTCCTCTTCACATATCTATAGCTTTTACAGTTAGTTTTTATGACCCCGACAAGCTTCCTCTCATACTCTATTTCCCCTTCCTAATCAAACCCTTTGTTCTCCTCTGCTGAATTCTAAATTTCTCCCAGTCCTCAGGTTTGTTGCTTTTTCTGGCCAATTTATTTGCCTCTTCCTTGGATTTAACACTATCCTTAATTTCCCTTGTTAGCCACGGTTGAGCCACCTTCCCCGTTTTATTTTTACTCCAGACAGGGATGTACAATTATTGAAGTTCATCCATGGGATCTTTAAATGTTTGCCATTGTCTATCCACCATCAACCCTTTAAGTATAATTTGCCAGTCTATTCTAGCCAATTCACGTCTCATACCATCGAAGTTACCTTTCCTTAAGTTCAGGACCTTAGTCTCTGAATTAACTGTGTCACTCTCCATCTTAATGAAGAATTCTACCATATTATGGTCACTCTTCCCCAAGGGGCTTCGCACAACAAGATTGCTAATTAGTCCTTTCTCGTTACACATCACCCAGTCGAGGATGGCCAGCCCTCTCGTTGGTTCCTTGACATATTGGTCCAGAAATCCATCCCTAATACACTCCTGGAAATCCTCCTCCACCGTATTGCTACCAGTTTGATTAGCCCAATCTATATGTAAATTAAAGTCACCCATGATGACTGCTTTACCTTTATTGCATGCATCCCTAACCTCACTACTACTGTTTGGTGGTCTGTACACAACTTCCACTAGTGTTTTCTGCCTTTTGGTATTCCGCAGCTCCACCCATACAGATTCCACATCATCCAAGCTAATGTCCCTCCTTACTATTGCATTAATTTCCTCTTTAACCAGCAACGCTGCCCCACCTCCTTTTCCTTTCCGTCTATCCTTCCTGAATGTTGAATACCCTTGGATGTTGAGTTCCCAGCTTTGGTCACTCTGGAGCCATGTCTCCGTGATGCCAATTATATCATATTCATTAATTGCTGCCTGTGCAGTTAATTCGCCCAGCTTATTACGAATACTCCTCGCATTGAGGCTTGTCTTTTTAAACACACTTTGCCCCTTTAGAATTTTGCTGCAATGTGGCCCTTTTTGATTTTTGCCTTGGGTTTCTCTGCCCTCCACTTTTACTTTTCTTCTTTCTATCTTTTACTTCTACTTCCCTCTGTCTTCCTGCATAGGTTCCCATCCCCCTGCCATATTAGTTTAACATCTCCCCAACAGCACTAGTAAACACTACCCCTAGGACATTGGTTCTGATCCTGTCCAGATGCAGACTGTCCGGTTTGTACTGGTCCCACCTCCCCCAGAACCGGTTCCAATGTCCCACGAATTTGAATCCCTCCCTTCTGCACCACTCCTCAAGTCACATATTCATCTGAGCTATCCTGCGATTCCTATTCTGATTAGCACGTGGCACTGGTAGCAATCCTGAGATTACTACCTTTGAGGTCCTACTTTTTAATTTAACTCCTAGCTCCCTAAATTCAGCTTGTCGGACCTCATCCCGGTTTTTTACCTATATCGTTGGTACCTATATGCACCACGACAACTGGCTGTTCACCCTCCCCCTTCAAAATGGCCTGCAGCCGCTCCGAGACATCCTTGACCCTTGCACCAGGGAGGCGACATACCATCCTGGAGTCTCGATTGCGGCCGCAGAAACGTCTATCTGTTTCCCTTACAATAGAATCCCCTACCATTATAGCTCTCCCACTCTTTTTCCTGCCCTCCTGTGCAGCAGAGCCACCCACGGTGCTGCCCTGCCCTGATGAGTCATCCCCCCCCTACAATACCCAAAGTTGTGTATCTGTTTGGGAGGGGGATGACCGCAGGGGACCTCTGCACTACCTTCCTTCCACTGCTCTTCCTGTTGATCATCCATTCACTATCTGTCTGTGTAACTTTTACTTGCGGTAAGACCAACTCACTAAACATGCTATTCACAACATCCTCAGCATCGCGCGTGCTCCAGAGTGAATCCACCCGCAATGCGGTCTGTTAGGAGCTGCATCAGGATACACTTACCGCAGATGTAGTTGTCAGGGACACTGGAAGCGTCCCCGAGTTCCCACATAGCACAGGAGGAGCATGACACGTGTCCGAGCTCTCCTGCCATGACTTAATCCTTAGATTAACTTAATTTGGCAACAATGATAAAGGTTACCTACTGATAGGGAAAAGAAAAACTATTCACCAATCACCAGACAATCACTTACCCCCTTGGCTGTGACGTCACCTTTCGATTTCTTTCTACTTCTTTGTTTACCTTCTGCCCCTGCAGCTGCACTGGCTGGCCTCCTCCGACTGCCCGAACTCCTAAACTCGCGGGTCTTTTATAGGCCTCCGACCCTTGACTCCCGCTGCTCGACTTCCCGAACTTCTCCTCAACGAGCCTTTTATAGGCATCCGACTGCGGACTCCTGCTGCTCGATTCCAGGGATGTGGGACTTCAGCGTGTTTAACGATGACTTGAGTTGTTGCACGTACACCTCATCAGACGAATAGTTGCCTGGGCTCCGAGGAGACTGTAGAGCATCATCAAAGTTGTACAGAGTAGAGTCTTGGATTAATACAGCACAGAGAAACAGGCCATTCAACCAATCGTGCCTGCGTCAGTTCTTTGAAGGAGATATTCAACAGCCCTGCAATGTTTTCCTTTAAGTATAGATCCAATTCCTGGGTATCCCCGCTCTTCAAACAGCTAGCTGATAACTCCGGTCTATCTCTACAAGGTGGCAAATGTCATCATCATCATAGGTGGTCCCTCGAACGAGGATGACTTGCTTCCACGAGTTAACAGGTGTTTCGATGAAGGATCTGATGTTCCAGTCCTGAACTCCAATTGAGGGTGTGGAAGATGCCTGTGCGTGGATTTTTTTTAACGTGTGGTGACCGTTGCACATCAGCCACCACACGGGCTTGACAGAGCTTGGCTTTTATCCAGTGGCAAGGATTAACCATGACGACTGGAGACCAGCTCTGCTGCATGGACCTAGTGCGCACACATATCGCAGTGTGGGCAGGTCCGTGCTGCCCCTGGGCCCTCAGCTCTTCTGGGCCACGTACCCTCCTTCGCCACACCTCCGCCACGATCTCTCGCCGCTCCTCCACCATAAACATTCACCGCATCTAGCCACAAACACACGCCGCTCATCCACCCCGACCTTCCCACTCCTCTGTACCTGGGGCCCGCCGATGTTCCTGCCCACGCTCTAAAACAGCGACCAAGGTTTTGATGATGCCCATCTCAAAATTGTCACACACTTGGAGCATCTCGCGCTGGAGGTTGAAGTGGTACGCCACTCCAGCTCTTTTATCTTCCGACCTGCGGAGCCGTTCTCTCGCAGGTCGGGGGGCCACGTGTGGCAAGTGTGGATGATTACTCCAACACAAATGAGTTATGGCAACTCTCTGGGTATCTGGCGTTGACAGCCATTATAGTGCGTTGGTGAAGTTACACAAGCTGAACTGAGGCAATGAAACCCTTTGCGGTTAAGGTACAAAGGCGACTAACTGCCCCTGAACCTTTGGAAATCCAACTATTCTGTAGAATCTCAGTCGTTTTCTGCTGCAAGTCAGCAACCAAGGGTAGGTTGAGGGGATCACCAGAATCTAGATAGCTTTTAAAAGGGAAGTGGGTAAATATTTGAAGACTAAAAAATTTAAAAAATGGTATGGGGAAGGGCATGGGAATATGACGAGTTAAATATATCTGACAGTTAGCACTGGTGCGATGGGCCGAGTGACCTCCTTCTGTGCAGTAACATTTTAAGATTTAATACCAAATTCAGAGGACCTTTTGCCAGAATTAATGCATTACATTCATTCCATCTAGACACTTCCTGTGGGAGCCAGGCTGTACTTGGAGAAACTTAGCTGCAGTGTTAGCTTCATCTCAGAGTAACAGTTGCATTAAAGACATTTCATTAAAAAAAAATCACACTTAGCAAATGTCAGAACAAACATTTCATGATTCCTCACAATACCAGATATATCTGTACTAGAAGAATACGCAAACTGCTTTTGGACAAAGGCAGAACTGGGGAAGGTATTGTTTAGTTTGCTCTTAATAATCCCACATGACACTCGACTCTGCTAATATACTAGTCGAATATCCTCCACCATTAACATCCTGGGGAAGGGGGTCAGCATTGACTTGAAGCTTAACTGGACCAGCCACATAAATACTGTAAATGCTGGGTATTCTGCGAGTGTCTCACCCCCTGACTCCCCAAAGCCTTTCTACCCGCTACGAGGCACAAGTCAGGAGTGTGATGGGATACTCTCCACTTGCCTGGATGAGTGCAGCTCCAACAACACTCAAGAAGCTCGACACCATCCAGGACAAAGCAACCCACTTGATCGGCACCCCAACCACCACCTTCAACATTCACTCCCTCCACCACCGGTGCACCGTGGCTGCAGTGTGCACCATCTACAAGATGCACTGCAGCAACTCGCCAAGGCTTCTTCGGCAGCACGTCCCAAACCCCCGACCTCTACCACCTAGAAGGACAAAGGCAGCAGGCGCACGGGAGTACCACCACCTCCATGTTCCCCTCCATGTCACACAGTATCCTGACTTAGAAGTATATCGCCATTCCTTCATCATCGCTAGGTCAAAGACCTGGAACTCCCTCCCTAACAGCACTGTGGGAGCACCTTCACCACACGGACTGCAGCAGTTCAAGAAGGTGGCTCACCTCCACCTTCTCAATGGCAATTAGGGATGGGCAATAAATGCTGGCCAGCGACATCTACGTCCCAGGAATGAATACAAAAAAAGTCGGGTTAACAAATAGCATTGACTCACTTATGTAACTGTAGCATACTCATGTGGAATCTTGATCTCAACCTCAACATTTTCAAAGCTTTGTGCAAATTGGACATCTTGCAGACCAGCAAAGCAAACAGCATGAGCCAGATGTATGGTTCAGATAGTTTATTCTTACAACCTATTAAGAATGTACAGTTCATCAGTAGCATTTGTACGGTAGAATTATCACTCAAATACATTTGTCTTGGACACTTATCATACAATACCAAACATTCTGACGCTTAAACTGCGATATGGTTCTTGCCTGCCTACAGATTGCAAACAATATCTCGATACACTCGCCACCCTGCTTCTATCCCAAGTCTTTTGTTTTTTTTTGTTCCCTCCAGCTTTATTTCACAGCATTCTGAATAGTCACGTCACCCTTTTGCTTTTACGTTTGGAAAATTGCTTACAACAGAAGGTTGAAACGAGGCTAAAACGTGGAATAGCAGTGTATAAAAATCGGGATGTCTGCTGTTGAATAAGGCTAATTAAAAAAAAAGATATCCCACAGCGACAAAATCTTGTGCAGAAGGCGGTAGTGGTGAATTGAATGAGCATCGTCAGTGGTTCGCCTTTAGATCTGAATGGGTCCATTTTGCCACACACACACACACACACACACACACACGGTTAAGTTACAAAAAAAAATGTATGAAAAATTAATACAGTGATTATAAACTTAGAGGAAGAAATCAAGCGTACTCGCAAGGCAAAGACTCCATTCACAGCCAGTCTCTTGAGGTGCAAGCAGACAGTTTCTGAAATGTACAGTACACCTAGAATGAATGACTTCAACATCTATACCCACCACTCCGAGAGCGCTGGATGCAATGATGTTACCTACGGACGGGAACCCGAGACATGTTTAGATCACAGTTGCGGACGAAGTCAAAAGATACAGCAGCCGTTATAACATCCTTCGAGCGACATAGTTCAAAATGCCACCTTGCTTGTAAAACGTGACTTCCATTTCATTGTCAAACTTAGCTACAGTGCTGAATGCCTTCCCTGTATTTGTCTGAAAGACAGAATATTGAGTATCAGATTATAGAATGGGATAAAGGACAAAGCTTACTTTTCACTCTTTTACTGATTAAGGTTTTAAACCCCATCTCCCCTTCCCGTGCAAACGCAGGAGATGCAACACCTGCCCTTTTACCTGCTCTCTTCCCACAGTCCAGGGCCCTAAATACTCCTCCCAGGTGAAACAGCGATTTACCTGTACTGCTTGCAATTCAGTATACTGTATTCGCTGCTTAATGTGGTCTCCTCTACATTGGGGAGACCAAGCGTAGATTGGGTGACCGCTTTGCAGAACATCTCCGTTCAGTCCGTAAGTGTGACTCTGAGCTTCCGGTCGCCTGTCACTTTCATTCCCTGCTCCACTCCCACTCTGACCTCTCAGTCCTCGGCCTCCTACACTGTTCCAATGAAGCTCAACGCAAGCTCGAGGAACAGCACCTCATCTTTCGTTTAGGCACTTTACAGCCTTCTGCACTCAACATTCAGTTCAACAATTTCAGGCCATAACCTCTGCCCATATATTTTTCCCTTTCCTCCTTTTTTCTTCAAACACCTCCCCCCCCTTTTTTCACTCTTTCCCAGTGAATGGTGATCATTCCACCATTCACACCCTCTCTAGACTCATCTTTTGTTAACTCGTCCCATTATCATCTCATTTCGGCCCATCATCCCTTTTGTCTCTCTAATCTCTCTTGCCTTCCACCCTATCACAGACCTTCCCTTTTGTTCTTTCCTCCCCCGCCCCTTGCACTTCCTTAAGAACCTGTTACATCTCAAACTTTTCCAGTTCTGACGAAGGGTCACAGACCCGAAATCTTAACTCTGTTTCTCTCTCCACAGATGTTGCCTGACCTGCTGAGATTTCCAGCATTTTCTGTTTTTATTTTGCTTTTCTATTAAGATTTTAAACTTATTGCGTTTTGCAAGACAGAAAATGCTGGAAGACACCCAGCAGGTCAGGCAGCATCTGGGGAGAGAGACAGAGTTAACATTTCAGGTCAACGACCTGCCATCAGAACTGAAACGTTAACTCGGTTTCTCTCGTCAGATGATGCCTGACCTGCTCAGTGTTTTCCTGCATTTTCGGTATTTATTTCAGATTTCCAGCATCCACAGTATTTTTGTTTTGAGTTTGAGACGCATTTTGCCGACTGAATCTATCCATATATGAAAGACTGCGTCTATTTGTACTAACTGAAATGCAGCCGTTTCTCTGATTGGTCTCCTGGGAGGATAAGCCACATCCTGAAGATCCTCTGGAACGTGTAACTGGAATCGCCCAGCCCACGTTGTGAGTGAATTTACTATTTGTAATTCGATCTATTTTAACCAGAAACCACAGAGGATAGATCTTCCCAAAAGCCACCAAGTTCCAGCCGAAGTCCCTTATCCCAGCACAAGTGCAGCCCTCCGCCAGCTGAAGACCCTTACCCCAGCGCAAGACCTTACTCCTCCCCGCCCCCCCCCCGCCATAGATGGGGCAGTGTGTGTGGATTGTTAACAGGTTTATTGGGTATGAAGTGAATAGTGACAGTGTCGTAACTTCTGGATTTCATCCACCCCAACAATGTCCCTTGTAACATTTGCACCGAGCTTGCACGCACCAGGGGGTAGGAAGAACGTGATCCGTCTTCTCTGAATTCCCGCTCTCCCCATCGATCCCGCCCCACCCCCACCAAGGCTCGCTCTCTCGACCTGGCCAAGCTTGCTCGCGCTCTCCCCCCCAAGCTCTCTCTGCCCCTGCCCCCACCCCAAGCTCTCTCTCTCTCCACTGGGGTAAGGGTCTTCAGCTGGCAGAGGGATGCACTTGCGCTGGGATAAGGGACTTTCTCTCCCCCTCCACCAAGCTCTCTCTCCGCCCCCCCTGCTCTCTTCCCCCTCCCCCATCCCCAAGCTCGCTCTCCCCGCCGCTGCGGGAGGCTCGGGGCCCGGTTTGGGCTCGGCGCTGCGGGAGACTTGGCGGATGCGTTCGGCTGCTCAGTGGAGGCAACGTGGTGTTGTACGCATGTGCAGAAAAGGGTTAGTAGGAATTATGCTGGGGTGGGGGCGTAGTCTGTGATATTTGTCCTAACTCTCGCTTCTGTGCACGTGTCGAGCGACTTAGTACAAATAGTTACTCCGATATAAAAAAGGGGGCATTCAGAATGGAAACCACTGGCAGCGATCATCAACCCGGGTCAGTCTCAGTCCGTACACCTTAAGAGCTTGCTGACAGTCTGCTGTCACCCGACGCTCCTGCCTATTGTTGGCACCGCTCCCCGCTAAAATGAGCTGACTGAGGGTAACTGAAGAAGATGCGCAACTGTCTGGCTCCGTGTACGAGGGGTGAGACCATGCAGGGATCTTTAACAAGGATTTTGGATTCCGTGTTTTGGGGAGGAGGGGACAATTGGAGAGTTGTGAGGGCGGAGAGAAGGGCAAATAGGACTTTATGCAGGCAGTGGTGTTTCGGACAAGCTGAAGCTTATGTAGGAACTCGGAAGGCTGCTGAGAAAAGCAGTGGAGAAGTCGAGGCTGGAGGTGATGATAGTGAGGATAAGGATTTCAGCAGAGTTGGGTAGGAGTCAAGGCATAGACAGGTTATGGTGTGGAGTTGAAGAAAGTCTTTCTTGGTATATAGGATATAGGGTTTGAAGCTCAGCACAGGGTCAGGCAGGCCATTTGAGGCTGTGCACCATCAGATTCAGTTTGAGCAAGGAGCCAGGGCTAGGGTGTGGAGTTTCTGATGGAAGCTGAAATGGATAGCTTTGGTCTTTCCAACGTAAAGTTGGAAGAGATTCTGGCTCAGCCCAATCTCATGTTGGACAAGCAATTAGACAGTGCAGTGATGGCTGCAGAGCCGAGGGTGGCGGGGAGTTAGAGCCGAGGGTCGTCAGCATACAATGGACCATGAGTCTATGCCTAGCGATAATGTCAATGAGGATAGGTGGGGAGGGGGGGGGCCAGTAAAGGATAGAATCTTTGGGCGCTCCCGAGGTGACGATATTGGAACCAGGAGAACGGTTCGTTCAGACAGGTTGGAGTGGACTCGGGAAACTAGTACGGATAAATTCTTCCTTTGCAAATTGGTGCAATTGTTTAGTTATATCATCATAGGTGGCCCCTCGAATGAGGATGACTTGCTTCCACGAATTCACAGATGTTTCAATGGAGGACCCGATGTTCCTGTTCTGAACTCCAATTGAAGGGTGGAAGATGCCTGTGCGTGGATTTTTTTAAACGTGTGGTGGCCGTTGCACATCAGCCACCACACGGGCTTGACAGAGCTAGGCCTTTATCCAGTGGCAAGGGTTAACCAGAACGACTGGAGACTTGCTCTGCTGCACAGACCCAGTGCGCACACATATCGCAGTGTGGGCTGGACCTTGCTGCCCCTGGGCCGTCGTCTCTTCTCGGGCTCTCCCATATTCGAGGCTGGAGTATTGAAGGATTAAATGAGAGACAAAATAGTTCCTTCAAATTTAGATTTCACCATCCGTTGCTCAGAGTCACGAAACTGTAGACCTTCTTGGTTCAGAGTTTCAGACAGAACGGTACGCAGAGCTAGGAAAGGTCAGGAACCCATTTAACTAACCATGTGCAATCTCTGCTCTGCGATGGGCATTCCCCAAATCATTCAAACTTCCTGTCGATACCACAGGTAAAGCTTCAGGAAGGTAAGAGATTAGATGGCATCAAGCTTGTGATTTACACACTGTAGGAGGAAGGGGCAAATACGGAGATAAAGAGCTCCATACAGTACAAGCATTTGTCTTAATGTAGTATAACTCACTGAAAGATTCATAGAAATTTACAGCACGGAAGGAGGCCATTTCGGCCCATTGTGTCCACACCGGCCGACAAAGACCTACCCAACCTGATCCCACTTTCCACCTCTTAGTCCGTAACCCTGTAGGTTACAGCACTTCAAGTACATATCCAAGTACTTTTTAAATGTGATGAGGGTTTCTGCCTCTACCACCCTTTCAGGCAGTGAGTTCCAGACCCCCACCACCCTCTGGGTGAAGAAATCTCCCCTCTAAACCTCCCCCCAATTACTTTAAATCTATGCCCCCTGGTTGTTGATCCCTCTGCGAAGGGAAATAGGTCCTTCCTATCCTCTTTATCTCGGCCCCTCATAATTTTATACACCTCAATAAAGTCTCCCCTCAGCCTCCTCTGTTCCAAAGCAAACAAACTCAGTCTATCCAATCTTTCCTCATAACTAAAATCCTCCAGTCCAGGCAACATCCTCGTAAATCTCCTCTGCACCCTCTCTAGTGCAATCACATCCTTCTTGTAATGTGACCAGAACTGCACGGAGTACTCTAGCTGTGGCCTAACTAGTGTTTTATACAGTTCAAGTGTAACCTCCCTGCTCTTGTATTCTATGGCTTGGCTAATAACGTGTTCCCTTAAACACAAGAGGACAGGCCATCTCACGATTCAGCTGAAAGCATAAGAATGACTATGAGTGGTTGTTTTGTAAAAGGCCTTTAAAAGCAACTCCTTTAAATGATTCCGGACTGCAGACCCTCTCACTACACCGTGGCGCCTGTCCCCTGCCAGTTGTTACTTTCTGCAGCATTCTTTGACTTGCGGTGACTGAAAAGGAACAGCATGGACACGGTTTGCATCTGTTGTACGTTAGCAAATCATGAGATTGAATCACCTTTTAAGCACAGGGCACCAGCAGGTGAATCTCATCTGGCACTCAGCTGGTTAAGGCTGGGCCATGCAGATGCAGAAAGGCATCAGATTCGATCCCCAGTCTCTGCCGATTTAGCTGCTGCTAACCGTGCGACAGCCTGAGCGCCTTGGCTCAGAAGATGGGAGGTCGGGGTCGGGGTTAGGCTCGGCTGTGGTGCTCCGAGTGTGCCGACACTAGCTGCCCAGGCTCACATGCAAAGAATGGGTCTGTGCTCCTGGAAGGAACTGTCCCCTCAGGAAAGACAGCAGTAAAGAGAAAGGACTTGAGAGAAGACAGTTCCTGTCTCTAATGCGCTCCCTAGAGTAATTGATCATCCTCATCATAGGCAGCCCCTCGAAATCAAGGAAGACTTGCTTCCACTCCAAAAGTGCATTCCCAGGTGGCTGAACAGTCCAATACGGGAATTACAGTCCCTGTCACAGGCGGGACAGACCGTGGTTGGAGGAAAGGGTGGGTGGGGAGTCTGGTTTGCCGCACGCTCCTTCCGCTGCCTGTGCTTGGTTTCTGCATCCAACATGTGGTCACGGAACAGCCATATACGATTTGATTCTTGGTGGATTAGAGGGGACTGGGGACGGAGGAACGGGGGGGATGGGGAGATGAGGTGGGGGGAGGGAAGGAGAAAATATTCCCTGAAAACCTTCTTTCAACACTACCCATGGTGTGCGTGCACACATAAAACTATACGAGCACCCCCTACAACTATAAGTTAATCTTCAGAAGATTTTATATTCGTACCGTTACATCGACTGTTGTTCCAGGGCACAGTTCTTTAGGAATTATTATTGTGTACCGCTCCTTTCCGGTGAGTCCTAGCTTGTCTACATTTTCCTCTGGGAGGAACTGAAGGGGAATGACGCCCATACCAATCAAGTGGTTCTTGTGCATCTTCTCGTAACTCTCCGCTAGAATGGCTTTCACACCCTGCAACACAAGGGCACAACGGCAGGATTACACCGGTAATCTGAAGCATAAATCAACCCTCGGCACTTCTTACAAAATGTACACAAATCGAGCTTTACCAGTAAATAAGGTCCTTTGGCAGCCCAGTCTCTCGAACTACCCGAGCCATATTTCTTCCCGGCTAAAATGATCAACGGAAAGCCTTCCCTCTGGTACCGTTCAGCTGCATCAAACACGTCGAGCTGGAGAGGTAAAAGGCACACAACTTTAGCAAAAAAGGATCCTTTATGTAAAAATAGAAAGAAAGACTTGCATTTCTATAGTGCCTTTCAAGACCATCGGATGTCCCAAAGCGCTTTACAGCCAATGAAGTACTTTTTGGAGTGTAGTCACTGTTGTAACATGGGAAACACGGCAGCCACTTTGTGCACAGCAAGCTCCCACAAACAGCAATGTATTAATGACAGGATAATTAATGACCAGATAATCTGTTTTTTGTTATGTTGATTGAGGGATAAATATTGGTCCCAGGACACCGGGGATAACTCCCCTGCTCTTCTTCGAAATAGTGCCATGGGATCTTTTACGTCTACCCGAGAGAGCAGGCGGGGCCTCGGTTTAACGTCTCATCCGAAAAACGGCACCTCCGACAGTGCGGCACTCCCTCAGCACTGCACTGGAGTGACAGCCTAGATTTTTGAGCTCAAGTCCCTGGAGTGGGACTTGAACCCACAACCTGCTGACTCAGAGGCAAGAGAACTATCTACTGAGCCAGGGCTGACACAATATCAAATAATAAGAACACCTTTACTTATGTTTAAAAGCACCGATGACGCAGAATACTTACTGTTTGCCCAGACGGGATGTATATTGTTTTAGGCGCCGCTTTGCCAATAAATTTGTTCAGGAGTCTGATGTTGGCGAAGGTCCCTCGGGTCATCACAGCATCATTACCCCTTCGCGCTCCGTACGAGTTAAACTCCCGGGGCGTGAGGCTACGTTTTTAAAAAAGAGAATTCGTATAAAATTGATATATCGTTTATCTTGTCGATGGTTGGGTTTCTCGTCTAAATCGGGGTCATTGGTTTGAATAAGTTCATACTGTGAGGGAGCTGATTGGTAGAGGTACAGTCATTATCCCAACACTGCTCCGATATGACCAGCGTAGGAGTAAATGCAGCGATTGGCGCTCCCCATGGAGAGTAATGCTCGCAGAGACCACGTGGGGAAATCGCAGACGTGCGATCCGTGACCTTCCACCTATCAGATTCCACGTAAAGATGCGCTCTCTGAATGCGGAACCACCCATTATATATACGTTCATTTAGTTGTCTGGCCTGGCAACCATTCCTGTGTTTAGCTAGACTTGCATTTATATAGCGCCTTTCATGACCACCGGACGTCCCAAAGCGCTTTACAGCCAATGAAGTACTTTTTGGAGTGGTCACTGTTGTAATGTGGGAAACGTGACAGCCAGTTTGTGCACAGCAAGCTCCCACAAACAGCAATGTGATAATGACCCAGATAATCTGTTTAGTGATGTTGATTGAGGGATAAAAATTGTCCAGGACCCCTGCTCTTCTTCGAAATAGTGCCATGGGATCTTTTACACCCGAGAGAGCAGACAGGGCCTCGGTTTAACATTTCATCCAAAAGATGGATAGGACAAAAACAGGCGGAAAGAATGTTGAGTGAACTGCTTTTCAAGACCCACCCAATAGTCACCATGCTCCCAGGTATCTGGCCATGATAAAGGAAACAGGATAGCTTTAAGCTGAACTTGTGAATGATAGTTCTCATTGCATTCAGTACCTTTACTAGCATTTCCAGTAACTACCTGCTTCTCGAAAGGGCTTTTCCACACAAAGGGTAGTAGAACTTTGGAACTCTCTCCCCCAAAAGGCTGTGGATGCTGGGTCAATGGAGTTTTTAAGACTGTGTTTGGAAGATTTTTGTTCGGTAAGGGTATCAAGAGTGGCAGAGACAGAAACCCTCACCACATTTAAAAAACACTTGGATATGCACTTGAAGTGCTGCAACCTACAGGGCTATGGACCAAGAGCTGGAAAGTGGGATTAGGCTGGACAGCTCTTGGCACGGACACGCTGGGCTGAATGACCTCCTTCTGTGCTGTAAATGTCTATGATTCTATGATCAAGGGATGTGGAGCCAAGACAGGTCGATGGAGTTTGAATTGCCTGCTCATATTCCTAGAAAGCAGATCCTATTCTACAATGTGTACATAGCTAACAGCTAAACACAGATTAGGAATAGGGGAGGTGCAACAAGACCTGGGTGTCATAGTACATCAGTCATTGAAGGTAGGCATGCAGGTACAGCAGGCGGTGAAGAAGGCAAATGGCATGTTGGCCTTCATAGCGAGAGGATTTGAGTATAGGAGCAGGGAGGTCTTACTGCAGTTGTACAGGGCCTTGGTGAGGCCACGCCTTGAATATTGTGAAGAGTTTTGGTCTCCTAATCTGAGGAAGGACATTCTTGCTATTGAGGAAGTGCAGTGAAGGTTCACCAGACTGATTCCCAGGATGGCAGGACTGACATATGAAGAAAGAGTGGATCGACTAGGTTTATACTCACTGGAGTTTAGAAGAATGAGAGGGGATCTCATAGAAACACATAAAATTCTGATGGGATTGGACAGGTTAGATGCAGGAAGAATGTTCCCGATGTTGGGGAAGTCCAGAACCATGGGTCACAGTCTAAGGATAAGGGGTAAGCCATTTAGGACCGAGATGAGGAGAAACTTCTTCACTCAGAGAGTTGTGAACCTGTGGAATTCTCTACCTCAGAAAGTTGTTGAGGCCAGTTCGTTAGACATATTCAAAAAGGTGTTAGATGTGGCCCTTACGGCTAAAGGGATCAAGGGGTATGGGTAGAAAGCTTGATGGGGTACTGAAGTTGCATGATCAGCCATGATCATATTGAATGGTGGTGCAGGCTCGAAGGGCCGAATAGAAACATAGAAAATAGGTGCAGCAGCAGGCCATTCAGCCCTTCTAGCCTGCACCGCCATTCAATGAGTTCATGGCTGAACATGAAACTTCAGTACCCCCTTCCTGCTTTCATGCCATACCCCTTGATCCCCCGAGTAGTAAGGACTTCATCTAACTCCCTTTTGAATATATTTAGTGAATTGGCCTCAACTACTTTCTGTGGTAGAGAATTCCACAGGTTCACCACTCTCTGGGTGAAGAAGTTTCTCCTCATCTCGGTCCTAAATGGCTTACCCCTTATCCTTAGACTGTGACCCCTGGTTCTGGACTTCCCCAACATTGGGAACATTCTTCCTGCATCCAACCTGTCCAAACCCGTCAGAATTTTAAACGTTTCTATGAGGTCCCCTCTCACTCTTCTGAACTCCAGTGAATACAAGCCCAGTTGATCCAGTCTTTCTTGATAGGTCAGTCCCACCATCCCGGGAATCAGTCTGGTGAATCTTCGCTGCACTCCCTCAATAGCAAGAATGTCCTTCCTCAAGTTAGGAGACCAAAACTGTACACAATACTCCAGGTGTGGCCTCACCAAGGCCCTGTACAACTGTAGCAACACCTCCCTGCCCCTGTACTCAAATCCCCTCGCTGTGAAGGCCAACATGCCATTTGCTTTCTTAACCGCCTGCTGTACCTGCATGCCAACCTTCAATGACTGATGTACCATGACACCCAGGTCTCGTTGCATCTTCCCTTTTCCTAATCTGTCACCATTCAGATAATAGTCTGTCTCTCTGTTTTTACCACCAAAGTGGATAACCTCACATTTATCCACATTATACTTCATCTGCCACGCATTTGCCCACTCACCTAACCTATCCAAGTCACTCTGCAGCCTCATAGCATCCTCCTCGCAGCTCACACTGCCACCCAATTTAGTGTCATCCGCAAATTTGGAGATATGCATTTAATCCCCTCGTCTAAATCATTAATGTACAATGTAAACAGCTGGGGCCCCAGCACAGAACCTTGCGGTACCCCACTAGTCACTGCCTGCCATTCTGAAAAGTACCCATTTACTCCTACTCTTTGCTTCCTGTCTGACAACCAGTTCTCAATCCACGTCAGCACACTACCCCCAATCCCATGTGCTTTAACTTTGCACATTAATCTCCTGTGTGGGACCTTGTCGAAAGCCTTCTGAAAGTCCAAATATACCACATCAACTGGTTCTCCTTTGTCCACTTTACTGGAAACATCCTCAAAAAATTCCAGAAGGTTTGTCAAGCATGATTTCCCTTTCACAAATCCATTCTGACTTGGACCTATCATGTCACCATTTTCCAAATGCGCTGCTATGACATCCTTAATAATTGATTCCATCATTTTACCCACTACTGAGGTCAGGCTGACCGGTCTATAATTCCCTGCTTTCTCTCTCCTTCCTTTTTTAAAAAGTGGGGTTACATTGGCTACCCTCCACTCGATAGGAACTGATCCAGAGTCAATGGAATGTTGGAAAATGACTGTCAATGCATCCGCTATTTCCAAGGCCACCTCCTTAAGTACTCTGGGATGCCTCCTGCACCTATTTTCTATGTTTCTATGGAATGATTGTAATATCTTGCCTTTTTGAAGAGTATTTTGTAGTCTTTTTAAAAAAAAAAGACAAACATTGAATTATATTGGCTTGTCTATATTTACTGGCAATTCTCCAGAGAAATTCATGCATTTTTGTTGGGAAGTATGGGATTCAATAAATATTTTTATTTAAAGGAAAACCCCATTGCCTTGAAACACAGTAAATGGAGAGCAATTGAAAATACTCTCCATGACTAAAAATAACACTTACCCTTTGCAGGTCAGGTACCGAGCGGCAGCACTGTTACGGGCAATACTGCCTGCAGGGGAGATGTGGTCGGTGGTAACAGAATCTCCCAGATGTAGCAGGACATAGGCGTTTTCAATGGACTGCGGACAGGTGGGCTCTTTGGTCTAAGGACAGGAAGAGGAGAGAAGAAATTACATTCACATGCAACGCAAGTACCTGTACTGAAGGGCCCCTGATAAAGTGCAACATCCCCACTGACACCTGGGAGTCCCTGGCCAAAGACCACCCGAAATGGAGGAAGTGCATCCGGGAGGGCGCTGAGCACCTCGAGTCTCATCACCGAGAGCATGCAGAAATCAAGCGCAGGCAGCGGAAGGAGCATGCGACAAACCAGACTCCCCACCCACCCCTTCCCTCAACGACTATCTGTCTCACCTGTGACAGGGACTGTGGTTCTCATATTGGAGTGTCCAGCCACCTAAGGACTCATGTTTAGAGTGAAAGCAAGTCTTCCTCGATTCCGAGGGACTGCCTATGATGATGATGACTGAAGGGTGTGGGCAGGATCACGATTTGGAGGAGTGAAGCTCGACTGGCACGTGATACAAGAGGGTTGTATTTTATTCTTTACAAATTGTACATCTGCTATCAGGCCCTACATGTTCCTATGTTCCTAGAGAAAAGCGATAATGCTACAATGACCAGGCCACCACATGATTGGTCTTCCAACAGAGTTACAAGCAGGCAACTGACTCCCATTCTACTCTCAGCTGGCTCTTGGGCGACAAGTGATCAGTTGTACAGGGTGGGGCAAAAAATAGAGAAGTAATATGAGAAAAAAAAACAATATAATGGGCAATGATTTCTGCAACTTGCAAATCATAGAAAATTACGACACAGAAGGAGGTCATTTCGGCCCATCGTGTCCACGCCGGTCGAAAAAAAGCTACCCAGCGTGATCCCATTTTCCAGCACTAGGTCCGTAGCCCTGTAGGTTACGGCTCTTTAAGTGCACATCCAAGTACTTTTTAAATGTGATGAGGGTTTCTGCCTCTACCACCCTTTCAGGCTGTGAGTTCCAGACCCCCACCACCCTCTGGGTGAAGAAAGGTTTCCTCATCTCCCCTCTAATCCTTCCACCAACGACTTTAAATCTATGCCCCCTGGTTATTGACCCCTCTGCTAAGAGAAATAGGTCCTTCCTATCCACTCTATCCAGGCCCCTCATAATTTTATAGACCTCAATTAAATCTCCCCTCAGCCTCCTCTGTTCCAAAGAAAACAGCCCCAGCCTATCCAATCATTCCTCATAGCTAAAGTTTTCCAGTCCTGGCAACATCCTCGTAAATCTCCTCTGTACTCTCTCTGGTGCAATCATATCCTTCCTGTAATGTGGTGACCAGAACTGCACGCAGTACTGAAGCTGTGGCCCAACTAGTGTTTTATACAGTTCAAGCATAACTTCCCTGCTCTTGTATTCTATGCCTTGGCTAATAAAGGAAAGCATTCCGTATGCATTTTTAACAACCTTATCTACCTGGCTGCTACCTCAAGGTGACTCCTGTTGTGTTACTGGGTCTCAGTTCCAGCAATGGAATGCACTAATACTACACTACAACTATTTTGTTGATACTTAAATCAAATACCCCCTTTTGACAAGGGCACTAGAACCCACAAATTAACAATTTAGACTATAACGAAAATCTTTAATCAAATTAGAATTTGGTTGCCGAGGGTGATGATGCACTCCAGTCCCTCTGGCGCCCACCTCTCACGGAAGGCCGCAAGTGTACCGATGGACATCGCGTGCTCCATCTCCAGAGACACCCTGGCTCGGATGTTAGCGTGGGAGAGAGACAGGCAGTTGAGCTGAACAACCCCCTCGACCGCCCGCTGCCCGGACCGGCTGATGGCCCCCTTGGCCATGCCCAGGAGCAGTCCTACGAGGCGGCCCTCTGACCTGCCCGCTCCCCTCCGCACAGGGTGCCCAAAGATCAGGAGCGTGGGACTGAAGTGCAACCAGAATTTGAGGAGCAGCCGCTTCAAATATTGGAAGAGGGGCTGCAACCTCACACATTCAACATAAATGTGGAACACGGACTCTATCAGACCGCAGAAATTGCAGGCGGCTGGGAGTCCGTGAACCGACTTAAAAACTTATTGCATGGGACTGCCCCGTGCACCACCCTCCAGGCCAAGTCCCCAATAAATAGAGGGAGGATTCCCGCGTAGAGAGTGCTCCACTGGGGAACCCTGCCTCCTCCGGATGGCAAGATGGTGCGCCATGGCATGTCCGGGCGGCAGACGAGGATGACGAGGAGAGTGTGCAAGAGCAGCCCATACAGGAGTCCCCTCTGCGCAGAACTGAAAGGCACGGAGGAGATTTCCTGGAGGAGGCTCAAGTTGTGAGGCGCTGGCTCCCAAGAGAGCTTTCGAGGCTTGGCGCCGATGAGGAATTTCATCCGGTCAGGGGTCAGTTCCGACGGGATCGCCCCCACGTGCTTGAGCATCCTCGACATACCTAACGGAGTCAGGGCCCAGTGCCGTTTTTAGCGACTCTATGGTATTGGCCGTGTGCTGGAGGTCAGTCCAGGATAGGCGCCGTGCCAGCTCCTCAGGCGCCATCCGGCCTGCTCCTCCGCCATCCAGTAAGTCCCTGACCCTGGTACTTCTCCGGGTGAGAAGCTGTACGGAAGCTTCAAGTTGCTTATCAGATTATCTCGAAAGACAAATGAGATTCCGTATTCAAGAGCTTGTACCACAAATCATCTCAGCACGAACCAGGCAGTAGACATTCTGCTCTTCTAATGTTTGTATGTTTCATTTGACCAGTTACAAATTTCTCCGACGATTCAATTAAAAAATTGCTGTATGAAAGATGCTGGAGACCAAAATTGTACGCAGTACTCCAGGTGTGGTCTCAGTTGCTACGGTTGTGGCAGGACTTCTCTGCTTTTATACTCTATCCCCCTTGCAATAAAGGCCAACATTCCATTTGGCTTCCTGATTACTTGCTGTACCTGCATACTAACTTTTTGATGCTTCATGCACAAGGACCCCCAAGATCCCTCTGTACCGCTGCATTCTGTATAATAATAATTTGCTTTTTTATTCTTCCTCCCAAAGTTGATAACTGCACATCTTCCCACATTATACTCCATCTGCCAAATCTTTGCCCACTCACTTAACCTATTTGGCACTGCATGAATGGTTTCTATCCACTTTTATATTAATTCATTTCTAAAAGCCTTCCTCCCCTCCACTTTCACAATGCATGAGGCCAAAATGCACACAATCTGGTCCTTGTGTATTTTTGCTAAACGCTGCTCCTTGGTCAATCTCCCAGGATATTGGCCTCGAACAGGAAGGAAGCAGATGGCAGATGCTCTGTACTTTCCCCCTCCCACAGGCAGCCCCCTCGGGACTGACCAATGTGTTATCCGGCAAAGCTTGCGTGGGAGTATTCCTGCAGACTGCAATCTGTACTGGCCACCTGGTTTAAACCTTACCAGGTTAGCGTTCCGATATTAAAAACCTTGCAGCCATCGCAAACAGGTTTAAAGATGGGAGAGATCGCAATACAGTAGAGGCAAGTTAGAAATAAGGACATAATAGCAAACAAAGGAAAAACACGGATTATAAAATCAATATTACTTACAAATTTATCAAAAAACGAAGGACATCTGATATAGGTTGATTTTGAATCCCAGGGATACAGAAGTGAATCCGGAGCTTCCAAGGCATTCCAGCGATTATTTCCTTTCTGGGAAGAAAAGAAATGGAATTTCTGATGAATACAGCTGATATTTTCAGATTATTTTAAAAAACAAAGAAACAGAATTGTTCACTCGTGATTTTCTTTATCCGAAAATAATGCAATATGAACAAAGGTTTGCCATCCAGCCGCACATTTTGCAATCGCTAAAACGGAAAGCAAAAGGGGCAATCACGTGCAGCAAAACCAAAGCAGTCTTATCTATGATTAGCAAATTTCACGGAGCCCAGTCAGTTGGTGAATAGAAGCTTTTTATATACATGGTGATAATCCACAGAGCCAACTAATGACCAGAACGTGGAATTATACTGTGACAGACTTCCTCTTCCCCCTCACCCCCAACATGTTCTCTCTCTCTCCCCACCGCCCCCCCGCCACCAAACAGCCTCTCTTTCCACCAACCCCAAAACCAGGCTCTCTCCCCCCACCTCCCCTCCCCCCGAACCAGGCTCTCTTCCGCCGCCCCCGCCTCTAACCAGGCACTCTCTTCACCCCACCCCACCCCGGCCAAACCAGGCACTCTCTCTCCCCGTCTGCTGGCTCTCTCTGCCCACCGCTCTCCCCCCGGCTGAGGGTTCAGCAGGGAGCTCGGGGCTCAGGACCCAGCGGGGGGAGCTCGGGGCCCAGCAGGGGTGGGGGCTCGGGGCCCAGTGGGGGGGGGGCCTCGGGGCCCAGCTGGGGGGCTCAGGGCTCGGTGGCCAAGTGGCTAAGCAGGCAAGGTGGTGTTTGGGGCCGGTTCCGACGCACGCGCAGAAAAGGGTTAGTGTAAATTGCGCTGGGGCGGGGGCGGGAGCAAGTCAGAGACTATTTATCCGAACTCGCTTCTGCGCATGTGGCAGGAACGCATGCGCTGAAGCGCGAGTTAGGACAGTCACTGTGGTAAACTAATGCTGTGCTACCGTAGCTTTGCCATGTGATGACCAACCTCTATTTTTTCTCTCAGTTCTTTAAACATGGATGGGATCACTTGTTGTTCCTCCACTTTCTGGATCTCTTCCCTGCTTGGCCAAATATCATGCAGATAGATTTCTCTCCCGTCAGCATTTACACCTTAAAAATAACGGCAAAATATTACTTCCACTTTCTCAAGCTAACCAAATAAAAAGCAAATGGGCAAAGATCCATCGGCAGACCAAATGCTTACCTAAAGGTTCTTTTTCAAAGTCTATGTTAACTGTGCCAGCGATGGCATATGCTACCACTAATGGAGGAGAGGCGAGGTAGTTGGCACGAACACAGTCACAGAGGCGGCCCTCAAAGTTTTTATTTCCAGATAAAACTCCACATGCAACGAGGTCACCCTGCACCAGAGAGTGAGTGAGTCAGTAATCGATCAGTCTTACAATCTTCTTCAATAAAAGCAGAGGATTATAGCACAGACAACTAGGACGGAATCTAATTTAAAACTTACAAGTGAACAGCTTTTCATAGAGTTGCAGACTGTAAGTTGGCATGCATTGGTGATGTAACTGCACTGATGATGTAATGGCGCCGACGATGATGTAACGGCGCTGACGATGTAACTGCACTGATGATGATAAGAACATAAGAAATACGAACAGGAGTCGGCCATACGGCCCCTCGAGCCTGCTCCGCCATTTAATACGATCATGGCTGATCTGATCATGGACTCAGCTCCACTTCCCTGCCCGCTCCCCATAACCCCTTATCATTTAAGAAACTGTCTATTTCTGTCTTAAATGTATTCAATGTCCCAGCTTCCACAGCTCTGAGGCAGCAAATTCCACAGATTTACAACCCTCAGAGAAGAAATTCCTCCTCATCTCAGTTTTAAATGGGCGGCTCCTTATTCTAAGATCATGCCCTCTAGTTCTAGTCTCCCCCATCAGTGGAAACATCCTCTCTGCATCCACCTTGTCAAGCCCCCTCATAAGATCACCTCTCATTCTTCTGAATTCCAATGAGAAGCCCAACCTACTCAACCTTTCCTCATAAGTCAACCCCCTCATCTCCGGAATCAACCTCGTGAACCTTCTCTGAACTGCCTCCAAAGCAAGTATATCCTTTCGTAAATATGGAAACCAAAACTGCACGCAGTATTCCAGGTGTGGCCTCACCAATACCCTGTATAACTGCAGCAAGACTTCCCTGCTTTTATACTCCATCCCCTTTGCAATAAAGGCCAAGATTCCATTAGCCTTCCTGATCACTTGCTGTACCTGCATACTATCCTTTTGTGTTTCATGCACACTATCCTTTTGTGTTTCATGCACAAGTACCCCCAGGTCCCGCTGTACTGCAGCACTTTGCAATCTTTCTCCAGTTAAATAATGGCCCTTAAATCCTGGCCTTGCCGGGTCTGTACATTATGCGCTGGAAACCGACATTTCCGGTCTGTCAAGTTTCTGGCTTGACGGATCGTAAGCCAGATCGGGAGCGAGGACACTTGTAAGCGGAAATTTCCGATATTTATGCTTACAAATGTCCTCAGAAATCTTGCGCCTGAAAAAGTGGGTGCATAGCCTACTTTTACAGTTGCAAGTGTTTTAAAAAAAACACAAAAACATATAAAAATAAAGTTATTAAAACATTATTTAAAAACCCTCCCCACAACGGTAAGTTTATTTTAAAAAACTTTAAAAATCGGGCAATTTAAAAAAAAAACATGAATAACTTCAATTTAAATGAATGTAGTGTAATTATTTTCTATTTTTTATTAGTGTTTTGGGTATTTGGGGCCAGGTTTTGGGTGTTTCGGGCTCTATCACAATCATAGTAATAGGAGTTTAGGACCCTGCGGAACTCCTATTACTATGATACCTTACCTGATTGGCTGCCCAGAGCCATGTGAGTCCAGCTCAAGGCCTGCGCATGAGTCGACGTGCACGCGCTGCAACGTGCAGTCGAAGGAGGCCACAGCATTGGAAAGTCCAACATGGGCACCAGCTTAAGGTAGGTGCGTATTTTTTCTCTAAAATGCACGTGGAAAGGGCAAACCGGAATTTCAGGGCCAATAACTTGCTCTTTGATTTTTTCTGCCAAAGTGCATGACTTCACACTTTCCAACATTATATTCCATCCGCCTAATTTTTGCTCACTCACTTAGCCTGTCTATGTCCTTTTGCAGATTTTTTGTGTCCTCCTCACACATTGCTTTTCCTCCCATCTTTGTATCATCGGCAAACTTGTCTACATTACACTCAGTCCCTTCTTCCAAGTAGTTAATATAGATTGTAAATAGTTGGGGTCCCAGCAGCAGCCCACTAGTTACTGGTTGCCAACCAGCGAATGAACCACTTATCCCGAATCGCTGTTTTCTGTTAGTTAAGACAATTCTCTATCCATGCTAATATATTACCCCGAAACCCTTGAACTTTTATCTTGTGCCGTAACCTTTTATGTGGCACCTTGTCAAATGCCTTCTGGAAGTCCAAATACATCATCATATATATCATAGGCAGTCCCTCGGAATCGAGGAAGACTTGCTTCCACTCTTAGTCCAATACGAGAGCCACAGTCCCTGCCACAGGTGAGACAGATAGTCATTGAAGGAAGGGGTGGGTGGGACAGATTTGCCGCACGTTCTTTCCGCTGCCTGCGCTTAATTTCTGCATGCACTCGGCGATGAGACTCGAGGCGCTCAGCGCCCTCCCGGATGCACTTCCTCCACTTAGGGCGATCTTTGGCCAGGGACTCCCAGGTGGCGGTGGGGATGTTACACTTTATCAGGGAGGTTTTGAGGGCGTCCTTGTAACGTTTTCTCTGTCCACCTTTGGCTTGTTTGCCGTGAAGGAGTTCCGAGTAGAGCGCTTGCTTTGGGGGTCTCGTGTCTGCTATGCAGACAATGTGGCCTGCCCAGCGGAGCTGATCAAGTGTGGTCAGTGCTTCAATGCTGGGGATGTTGGCCACACCACATCCACTGGTTCCCCTTTATCCACCTTGTTCGTTACATCTTCAAAGAATTCCAGCAAATTTGTCAAACATGACTTCCCCTTCATAAATCCATGCTGACTCTGCCTGACTGAATTTTGCTTTACCAAAGGTCCTGCTATTGCTTCTTTAATAATGGACTCCAACATTTTCCCAACCACATCAGCTAACTGGTCTATGGTTTCCTGCTTTTTGTCTGCCTCCTTTTTTAATTAGGGGCGTTACATTTGCAGTTTTCCTGTAACTGCACCGACGATGATGTAGCTGCACCGACAATGATGTAGCTGCACCGACAATGATGTAACTGCACCGACAATGATGTAGCTGCACCGACAATGATGTAGCTGCACCGACAATGATGTAACTGCACCGACAATGATGTAACTGCACCGACAATGATGTAACTGCACCGACAATGATGTAACTGCACCGACAATGATGTAACTGCACCGACAATGATGTAACTGCACCGACTATGATGTAACTGCACCGACTATGATGTAACTGCACCGACTATGATGTAACTGCACCGACTATGATGTAACTGCACCGACTATGATGTAACTGCACCGACTATGATGTAACTGCACCGACTATGATGTAACTGCACCGACTATGATGTAACTGCACCGACTATGATGTAACTGCACCGACTATGATGTAACTGCACCGACAATGATGTAACTGCACCGACAATGATGTAACTGCACCGACAATGATGTAACCAATGTCCCCTTTGAGCTGGCTCGCAGGCTTTAAATGGGGAAAACCATGCATGCGCAGTATTTTGAATGGGCCACGCACCCAAAAAAACATTAACATTGAATGTAACTGCACCTTAATTGAGGCACACGATCTCACTAAAAAGTGATCAAATCTGAAAGAGGCTGAGAGTTACTTGGGACTTGCTCCCCGTCCCCAGTCCATAAACATTTCCAAATATTTTCTGCTATAATGTTGCGCATTTTGTCCACATATGGTGAAAGCGTTAAACAGATGTTAAGTGACATTGTGAAGTGGGTTTCTCAGTGCACGTATACCCACTGTCGTAAAGGACAGACCTCTTGGCGCATTGACATTTACAAACAAACACTTGGTTTTACCTGTTTGATACCAGCAACAACAGAGTCCGGCAAAGGGGCAGTATTCCCAACGCAGGTCGCACAGCCGTAGCCAATAACTTCAAACCTGTTTCAAAAAGATAGACAAGTGTTGCTAACCCTTTTAATACACCCGTTGCATTGACTATTGCAGAAGCGTCAGTGATCATTTCTTCCATTCACAGCTCCTCTGTTAGACTTGTGCGTGGTTTGTACTTGTAGGCAACCAGTACAATGGCCTGGTACAAGTCCATTCAACAAGGAACTGTAAGTGATATGTGCATCTCATTTCCTCCTATGTGCTCCGTTAGTTTTAAACCAACGTTTGAACTGAGGAGAATGGGATTTCTTGGAATGAGTCTACCTGCAAAACCTGCACGGAGCGCACATCCTTCTCACAACGTCTGACCCGACATGATGCACGGCAGCAACTCGTCAAGGCTTCTTCGGAAACACCTCCCAAACCCGCAACCCCTACCAGCTAGAAGGACAAGGGCAGCAGGCGCATGGGAACACCACCACCTCCAAGTTCCGCTCCAAGTCACACACCATCGTCGTTCCTTCATCGTTGCTGGGTTAAAATCCTGGAACTCCCTCCTCAACAGGGAGTACCTTCACCACACGGACTGCAGCGGTTCAAGGCGGCGGCTCACCACCACCTTCTCAAAGGGCAATTATAGGGATGGGTAATAAATGCTGACCTGCCAATGATGCCCACATCCCGTGAACTAACATATAAAACAAATTCTCCTGGTTTAGCAGCTGTTCAATCACCAAACTGAGCTACTAACAGCTTTCAACACTTGTACAGTTAGTGAACGCGCTATCAGGTCTCACTCATTGCAAATTAAATGCATGTTTTAAATTAGAAAGTGTGCAGCATATCCTGCAGGGCTGTGAGGAAGCTTCTGTTACCCGTGACAGTGTGCTGTCCCCAAATCAGCGCTTTAAATCCAGAATGTGGCAAATACACTGAAAACATAGGCTGGATTTTCGGCTTGGGGCCGCCCCTGTATTCGCCCCAAAGGGGCGGCAACGTCTGCGGTAAGCTCTTCTGGGCGAGCGGCTAGCTTCCAGCGCCCCACCAGAATCCTCGGGGCCAGTTTCGGCGGGGCGAGGACCATTATCGCCCGGAAGAGGCGAGCCGGTGTGCTCAATTTTTGTCTCGCGCTCGATCCGTCGCGCTCCGTGCTAGAAGCGCCTGTGAAAGCGGGTGATCCGAGCTGTAGCAGCTGCAGCGAGGTAAGAAATGTCGACCCTCAGGTAATTGTGGTTGGTTTTTTTGGCGATTTATGTTGCGGTGGCGCGAGTTATTTATTAGGAATGTTTTTGGAGTTTTTTTCCCAGGTTTTTTTTATTTCTCTCCAGGTCTCTCTGAGCGCTCCCAGGCCGGCCGGGATTATCGCATGCTCAGTCGGCCTAGCGCCCAAAGAGTGGTGTGCAACGCCTCCCTTAGCGCTCCGCCCCACACTCGGGGCTCAGCTGCCCAATTTTGCTGTGAGGAGCAAACTGTTCCCAGGTGCAAACTTTACCGCCCCACCGCCCCGAAATGAGCAAAGCCAAAAATCCAGCCCTACTCCTTGGTTTACTTTCTCCTCTCACTTTAACAGAAGAAATTAATTCAGAGTCACCTTAACTGCATTACTGGGCAGGGCCACTGATGCGAGAACTTGAAAGCACCTACCCGAGACTGTGCAGATAAGGCAATACACCGCTGGCATTTAGGTAATACGTCACCATCCCACTTCCGGGGGACAAGCTGGTTTTAATGTAAGGTTTGACGGACAGGCCTGCTTCAATGGCTTTTTTTGCCAGCAAACCTGGTGGAAATATTTGAACATTGAATTAGTAAGCTTTACTGAAAAACAGGGGAATGAATCTATGTGCACATTTGATGTGATCTAATTGAGGAATGTCAATGCTGCATAAAGAAAAGAAAAAGTAGCATTTCTATCACGCCTTTCACGACCGCAGCACATCCCAAGGCACTTTACAGCCAATTAAATACTTTTTGAAGCGTGGTAACTGCTGTAGGAAATGTAGGAATGCAGAAAACGCGGCAGCTAATTTGCGCACAGCAATGTGATAATGACCAGATAATTTGTTTTTTTGTTATGTTGATTGAGGGATAAATATTGGTCAGCTCCCCTGCTCTTCTTTGAATAGTGCCATCGGATCTTTTACATCCAACCCGAGAGGGCAGACGAAACCTTGGTTTAACGTCTCATCCGAAAGACGGCACCTCTGACATTGCAGCGCTCCCTCAGCATTGCACTGGAGGGCCATTCGAGATTTGTGTGCTCAAGTCCCTGGAGTGGGACTTGAGCCCGCAACCTTCTGACTCAGAGACAAGTGTGCTGCCCACTGAGCCACAGCTGACACAGGAAGATTTTATTTCAGGGCTCAGTACTCTCAGGTAGGTACTGCCCAGATTCTGACTGAAGTCCCCTCTATCCCCAACATTTGTCTTAACTCCAACTTCAGAAGACTACCCCAGTGCAGTGTGAACAGTTGTACTGCTGCCTCCAGCTGATTCTTACCATCAAGGCTTACCACCATCAACACAGGTGAGTAATAGTCAGGTTCCAGAGCGTGCTCAGTGCCCATGGACCTATGTAAACTTGAGGTCATCCAAAACCCAGCTGCCCGTGTCCTAACTCGCACCAAGTCCCGATCACCCATCACCCCTGTGCTCGCTGACCTACACTGGCTCCCGGTTATGCAACGCTGACAATTTTAAAATTCTCATCCTTGTTTACAAATCCCTCCATAGCCTCGCCCCTCCCTGTCTCTGTAATCTCCTCCAGCCTCACAACCCCACCCTAGATATCTGCGTTCCTCAAATTCTGCCCTCTTGAGCATTCCTGATTATAATCGCTCCACTCTTGGTGGCCGTGCCTTCAGCTGCCTGGGCCCTAAGCTCTGGAAATCCCTCCCTAAACCTCTCCACCTTTCTTTCCTGCTTTAAGACGCTCCTTAAAATCTACCTCTTTGACCAAGCTTTTGGTCACCTGCGCTAATTTCTTCTTATGTGGCTTGGTGTTATTTGTTTTGTTTTATAACACTGCTGTGAAGCGCCATGGGACGTTTTACTACGTTAAAGGCGCTATATAAATAAACGTTGTTGTTGTTGGGGTGGGAGAGGGGGAGAGGAGGCAGGAAACAGAGCAATTGGCCTCAAGGATGGGCCTAATCCCAATCTCGGAGGAACACTCCTGTCTTTGCACCAGTGATTTCATAGAATGGTTACAGCACAGAAGGAGGCCATTCAGCCTGTCGTGATGCGCCAGCTTTCTCCCACTCCCCAACCGTCTCGGTCTCTCCCCACACCAAACATCCTCATACCACCTCAGAATGCCAAAGCTGTTAAATTAGCTAGGAGAAAGACAAAACTTCCAATCTCAGCAGTCTGAGCTGGGTTCAAACCCAGGTCCCCAAAAAGCGAACTCGGAATATTTTAATCTTTCGCAATGCCTTGTCCCTGAGACAGTGAAATACTCGATAGGAAACCATTGTGATTTTATGGTAAACTAATTTGATTATAAATATATACTTTACCTGCTCCCAGCATGACGGATGGATTACAATTATTCGTACAGCTTATTACAGCGGCAATGACGACAGAGCCATGGGCGAGCTTATAATCTTTTCCTTCAAACTCAATGGCAACCATCTCCTTCTGCTTTTTTGGGAGAATCTGAAACCCTTTAAAACCGACCTGTACAAAAAGCAATTAGAATACAGTTAGGCATAACTTGAGACAAATGGCACAGAACTGTACACATCAGTGCATGGGATATGGAAAAGGTATCTTATTTCAGCTTAGGGGAACGGTAGCCTAGTGGTTATGTTACTGGACTAATAATCCAGAGACGTGAGTTCAGATCCCGCTACAGCAGCTGGGGAATTAAAATTCAGTTAATTAAATCGAGAATAAAAAGCTAGTATGGTGCTAGCATGAAAGTACCGGAATGTAGGAAAGGAAATCTGCTGTCCTTACCTGGTCTGGCCTATATGGTTGACTCTGTCCTCTGAAATGGCCGAGCAAGCCAACAAACTGCTACAAGAAACAAGAATAGAACCGGACAACCACCGGGCAGTGACCTTGGCACCGGCTTTGGACACGGCAAATGCACACCCAGTCCGGTCGACCCGGCAAAGTCTTCCTCACTAACATCTGGGGAATTTGTGCCAAAATTTGGAGAGCTGTCCCACAGACTAGTCACGCAACAGCCTGACATAGTCATAGTCACCAATCTACCTGTCGCAGTTGCATCTATCCATGACAGATACCACTGCTCAAGTCCTTGTGAAGACGAAGTCCCATCTTCATACTGAGGACACCCTCCATCGTGTTGTGTGACACTACTGCCGTGCTAAATGGGATAGAACTGGGCATCCATGAGGCAGTGTGGGCCATCAGTAGCAGCAGAATTGTATTCTATCACAATCTATAACTTTCTGACCTGACATATCCCTCACTCTACCATTAAAATTAAGCCAGGCAACCAACCCTGGTACAAGGAGTGTAGAAGAACATGCCAGGAGCAGCACCAGGCATAAGTAAAAATGAGATGCCCAACCTGGGGAAGCTGCAACAGCTGAATTCCAGAGGGGAGGTGAGAGTGACTGCCCTTGACAGCAAGGCAGCATTTGACCGAGTGTGGCATCAAGGAGCCCTAGTAAAACTGAAGTCAATGGGAATCAGGGGGAAAACTCTCCATTGGCTGGAGTCATACCTAGCACATAGGAAGATGATTGTGGTTGTTGGAGACCAATCATCTCAACCCCAGGACATCGCTGCGGGAGTTCCTCAGGGCAGTGTCCTAGGCCCAACCATCTTCAGCTGCTTAATCAATGACCTTCCCTCCATCATAAGGTCAGAAGTGGTGATGTTCGCTGATGATTGCACAGTGTTCAGTTCCATTTGCAACTCCTCAGATAATGGAGCAGTCCATGCCCACATGCAGCAAGACCTGGACGATATTCAGGCTTGGTCTGATAAGTGGCAAGCAACATTCACGCCACATAAGTGCCAGGCAATGACCATCTCCAACAAGCGAGAGTCTAAACACCACCCTTTGACATTCAACGACATTAGCATTGCCGAATTCCCCAGCATCGCCGAATCCCCCAGCATCAACATCCTGGGGCTCACCATTGACCAGAAACTTAACTGGAGTGGCCACATAAATACTGTGGCTACAAGAGCAGGTCAGAGGCTGGGTATTTTGCGGCGAGTGTCTCACCTCCTGACTCCCCAAAGACTTTCCACCATCTACAAAGCACAATTCAGGAGTGTGATAGAATATTCTCCACTTGCCTGGATGAGTGCAGCTCCAACAACACTCAAGAAGCTCGACACCATTCATCACAAAGCAGTCCGCTTTATTGGCACCCCATCCACCACCTAAACATTCACTCCCTCCACCACCGACGTACCATAGATGCAGTGTGCACCATCTACAAGAGGTACTGCAGCAACTCGTCAAGGATTCTTCGACAGCACTGCCTAAAACCACAACCTCTACCACCTGGAAGGGCAGCAGGCACATGGGAACACCATCACCTTCAAGTTCCCCTCCAAGTTACACACCATCCTGACTTGGAAATATATCGCCGTTCATCATCGCTGGGTCAAACTCCCTCCCTAACAGCACTGTGGGAGCACCTTCACTGCACGGACTGCAGCGATTCAAAGTGGCGGCTCAAGAACAATTAGGAGAAGGGAAATAAATGCTGGCCTTGCCTGTGACACCCACATCCCAGGGATCAATAATAAAAGGTCTAATAGTGTGCAGCCAATTAAACTATAATTATATGAGATATTAGTTCTCCAGCCACTGTAGCTCCAATTATCCCGGAAGAAATTAACCCCCCCCCTTGGTGGGTGCTGTGCTATGACTTCTTCAGTGGCCCAACTGGGCATTAATATGTGTGGGCCTCAACACTAAATGCCAGCTATTCAACTAAAGGTGGGGGGGGGGGGGGGGGGGGAGAACGAATTCATGGCCCAGCCCAATGCTGTCCTCTCTTGATGTACCCACAGGATCACTAGATACGGCGCTTAACCAGAGATGCCGAGGTTCAGTTTAGTACTTCATTCGCCATCCTCATAGAGATCAGCGACCTCAGCACAGGCTGCGGATTGAAACTGAAGTCTTCCTGCTCTGAGAGACTCAGTTACTCATTGCTGAACAAATACTTCGGAGCTGTGGGAGAGCTCGGACTGCACACTTCAGTGGCAGGATGGATGGAAGGCACGGCCGTCTTGAGAGCAGAGGAGGCAATTTTTTGGAGAAAATGATTCGTGAAAAATGGTATCTAATCAGCAAATAGTTATTCGTTCGAAGAGCAGTTCAGTCACAGGGGCTTGGTGGCAGTTCGGTTAAGGTGTCATCCAAAGATCGATAATGAATTTCTGACTTGTAATTCACTGCAAGTCAGTTTTACAATGTACACATTCACTCAAGTTTTCAAACTAAAATTTGCCCAATTTATTTTTTCCAATAAATACATCCGGCATAAACACAATCTCCACCCTTTCATCTTCAGCTGAAATTCAATTTGCACTTTGTAATTTCCTTCATTCATTTCCTCTTTCACCACTTGTTAAAAAAAAACTCTCCACTGTTACATCTGTCCTCTGTTTCCTCCTCACTGGATCCTGCAAGGTCCTCTACGCTGTCTTGGTGGGGCGGTAGTGTAGAGGGACTGATCGCTTGAATTTTAATTCTCCATCCCATTCTGACCTCTGTCTCCTACACTGTTTCAACGATGTGCAATGCAAGCTTCAATCAGGCACATTACAGCCTTCCGGACTCAACATCAAATTCAACAATTTCAGATCATAACCTCTGCCCTCATTTTCGCAGACAGCGGGTGCTGGTTCTGACGAAAGATCATCGACCCGAAACGTTAACTCTGTCGCGCTCTCTCCACAGATGCTGCCTGACCTGCTGAGCGTTTCCAGCATTTTCTGTTATTATTTCAGATTTCCAGTATTTTGCATTTGATGAAGTAGTAGTTCAGGTTTGAGCCAGAATTTACTAGCACTGACAACACCTGACAGAGCGACTGCTCCCCAAGGTCCTAGTGCCCTCAAGGTTCAGAAAAACTATGTAATATTAACATGCAATGTTTAATATGTTGCACATAATCCCTTGCTTTTTGTTTTAATGGAACTGTGAACTTGCTTAAGCAGGTGAATACTTCTGAAAACAGCAGGTCAATACTTCTGAAAACAGCAGGCTAGAGGAATTTCACAAACAGTTATCACATTGTGCTGCTTCACTCCGGAAAAAAATCTTCTACTAACCACCGGGCTTGAAACACTTTCAATTTGCTTGTTAAATTAGCAGTTTACTTTGGCAAGCCCCATGGCCGGAACATTGCTCATCCCAGAAGCTGCAAATAATACTCGGCGCTGATGGGGTGAAACGATCTTCAAACAAACCAGTTGTATTTTGGGTCCTTGATCTAGCATCTCAATGAATAACCAGTCACGTGGTCTGGATTCTGTAGTGATTCGGCCAGATTTTGTGATTATAATTTATAATATACAGCTTCACACTAATGTGTGAACAAATTTCTCTCTTTGATACGAATTTTGTATTGGTTCTGTGAAGCTATCCTGTGCTTATTTCTGCCAATTCTGCACCGAATGTGCCAAACATTAAGTACTGTGGATCAGATTGGATTGATCACAGAACACCATTACAAATAAAGTACAAAAAGCGATTTACTTTTTTTATAGTTAGTATCAGAGAGCACAGGAGGCGGCTAATCAGCCCATTGTACCTATGCCGGCTCTTTATAACAGCAATCCAATTAGTCTCAATATCCTGCTCCTTGCTCACAGCCCTGAAATCGTTTCCTTCTGTAAGTTACAATTGAATCAGATTCCGCCACCCTTTCAGACACTGAATTCCAGATAATAACTTGCTGAGTAAAAAAATCTCATCTTCCCCCATCTGTAATGTATTTGCTTCATGGGTTCTCTGCTTAAGAATTCAGAGAAACACATTGCTATTAAGAACTAATACACCAGCAAAATACTGCCGATGCTGGAATCGGAAAAAAAAAACAGAGAATGCTGGAAATCTCAGCGGGTCAGGCAGCATCTGTGGAGAGAAACAGAGTTAATGTTTCAGGTCGATGACCCTTCGGCAGAACTGGCGATTGGTCGAAAGTACAGATCTTTAAGGAGCACAGAAAGGGGAAGGGGAGAAAAGAACAAAACGGAAGGTCGGTGATAGGGTGGAAGACAGGAGAGATTAGAGACACAAAAGGGATGATGGGCCGACTTGAGATGGTAATGGCAGAAGTTAGATAAATTAATATTTTGATAGGGAGTGAGTGGCGGGATAATTACCAGCTGCCAAGGGAAACACAGAGAAAAAATACATAAGAGCAAAATATGGGCAGAGAAATTGTTGAACTCGTTGAGTCCAGAAGGCTGAAAAGTGCCTAAACTAAATATGAGGTGCTGTTCCTCGAGCTTGCGTTGAGCTTCATTGTAACAATGCAGGAGTCTGAGGACGGAGAGGTCAGAGTGGGAGTGGAGCGGGGAATTAAAGTGACAGGCGACCGGAAGCTCGGGGTCACGCTTACGGACTGAACAAAGGTGCTCCGCAAAGCGGTCACCCAATCTGCCTTTGGTCTTCCCAATGTAGAGGAGACCACAGTGTGAGCAGTGAATACAGTATACTGAATTGATAGTCCAAGTAAATCGCTGTTTCACCTGGAAGGAGTATTTGGAGCCCTGGAAAGTGGGAAGGGAGGAGGTAAAAGGGCAGGTGTTGCATCTCCTGCGCTTGCATGGGAAGAAGCCATGGGAAGGGGAGGGGCTGTGGGGAGTTTATTAACAATCAAACTACACCATTACCAGTTCATCCACTAGGCTCACAACCACATGTCTCATCGTGGATGACCTAGACCCAAATGACTGGGATTTTATTGAGCCCTGTGAACATCACGTGACTGGCTAAGCCATTCACATTGCAACATCTCTACTGTGCATACATCCTTTATGAAGAAATTAAATCAATTATTTTCCGTGACCATTCAGAATTGCACAATGCAGTTTGCAGAGCTTCAATAATTCAAGCCACACTCACCTTTTCATTCAGGCTGCTCTGGAAATCTTTCTTCATGTCGGTTACCACTACTCTGTCTTGTGGCCGTTTTGGTCCACTCACGTATGGCACAATAGCGGACAAATTTAGTTCTATAACCTGAGGGACAGAAACAGAAGATGTCAGTATACACTGCTCACAGCCTTGAAATAAACTGTCAATTGAGAAAGAATAAGACGCAAGTTTTTATTTTGCTAAATTGCTTCGTACTGTCAACTGAAGAGGCCCTGTTCTTTATCAGTTGCCTCTTGCTAAGTGGTTTATGCTTTATTTTTCGAGTGGAAGCAAGTCTTCCTCGATTTCGAAGGACTGCCTATGATGATGATGCTTTAGAAGTCTGGTTAAAGTTGGGAGATATATCTTTTGCGTAAAAGACTTGTTTCTGCACTATCACAATGCACAACGGCAATGATGTAAGGAGTGGACAGCTCACAATCTCCATTATAATCAGAGGAAGCTGCTACACAAAACATATGGTCCCCAGCTGTCTCGAACCAGCACCATAAAAACACAAATTGTAAACAGAGGCTTGGTAGATTACAAGAAACCCACAAAAAAACCTGAAAAAATCTTCGTGCTCCCTCAGTATTGCAATGGAGTGTCAGCTAGACTTTTGTGCTCAAGTCTCTGTACACTATCTAACTTACTGTTACTACGTAGAATCATAGAACGTTACAGTACAGAGCGAGGCCATTCGGCCCTTCTTGCCTGTGCCGGCTCCTGGAGCTATCTATCTAGTCCCACTGCCCTGCTCTTTCCCCATATCCTTGCAAATTTTTCCCCTTCCACTATTTATCCAATTCCCTTTTGAAAATTACGATTGAATTTGCTTCTACCACCCTTTCAGGCAGCGCATTCCAGATCACAACAACTGGATGAGAGAGATTTCTTTTTCTCATGTCGCTCTGGTTCTTTTGCAAATTACTTTGAACCTGGTTACCAGCCCTTCTGCCAGTGGAAGTTTCTCCTTATATACTCGTCATGATTTTTGAACACCTCAATCAAATCTACCCTTAGCCTTCTGTGCTCCAACAACAACTCGCATTTATATAGTACCTTTAGTGTAGTAAAACTTCCCATGGTGCTTCACAGGAGTGTTACCAAACAAAATTTAACATTGAGCCATAAGAGGAGATATTAGGACAGGCTTGGTCAGAGGTAGGTTTTAAAGAACATTTTAAACAAGGAGGTTTAGTGAGGGAATTCCAGAGCTTAGGGCTTAAGACAGCTGAAAGTACAGCCGCCTATGGTGGAGCGATTAAAAACGGGATGCGCAAGCGGTAGGAATTGGAAGAGTGCAGAGATCATGGAGGGCTATATGGCTGGAAAGGTTACAAAGATAAGGAGGGGAGAGGCCACGGAGGGATATGAAAAGGATGAGAATTTTAAAATCGAGGCGTGGCCGGACTGGGAGCCAATGTAGGTCAGCGAGTACAGGGGTGATGAGTGAACTGGACTTGGAGTGAGTTAGGATACAGGCGGCAGAGTTTTGGATGAGTTCAAGTTTACTCATGGGCGAAGATGGGCAATGGAAGAGGTCGGTGTCGGTGATGGAGCGGACAGGCGGTCGGCAGCTCGTCTGAGGGTCAAATATGACACTAAGGTTGCGAACGGTCTGGGTGACAGTGACCAGGGAGTGGGATGAAGTCGTTAATGAGGGAACGGAGTTTGTGGCGGGGTCCGAAGACAATGGCTTCCCAACATGTAGTTGAAGGAATTTCTGCTTATCCAGGACTGGATGCAAGATAAGCAGTGTGACAAATCAGAGACAGTGGTGGAGAAGTAGAGCTGGGTCTCGTCAGTGTACATGTGGAACGTGACGCTGTTTTTGGATGATGTCGCCGAGGGGCAGCGTGTAGATGAGAAATAAGAGGGGGGGGGCCAAGGATAGATCCTTGGGGAACCCCAGAGGTAACAATGCGGGAAGAGGTGCCATTACAGGTGATTCTCTGGCTACAATTGGATAGATAAGAATGGAACCAGGCGAAGGCAGCCCCACCTAGTTGGATGACAGAGGAGAGATGTTTGAGGAAGATGGTGTGGTCAACCATGTCAAAGGATGCAGAGGTCAGGAAGGATGAGGAGGGATATTTTACCACGGCTAGTCACACAAGATGTCATTTGTGACTTTGATAAGGGCCGTTTCAGCGCTGTGGTGGAACCGACACCTGATTGGAGGGGTTCAAACATGGAGTTGCAGGAAAGGTAGGCATGGATTTGGGAGGCGACAACACGTTCAAGGAATTTGGAAAGGAAAGGGAGGTTGGACGTGAGATAGTAGTTTGCAAAGACAGAAGGGTCAAGGGTGTTTTGTTTTTGAAAACAAGAGAACAATTCCAGCTTCTCCAGTCTCTCCACACAACCGAAATCCCTCATCTCGGGTACCATTCTAGTAAATCTTCTCTGCACCCTACACATGGCCTTGACATCCTTTCTAAAGTGTGTTGCCCAGAATTGGACACAATACTTCATCTGGGGCCTAACCAGTGATTAATAAAAGTTTAGCATAACTACCTTGCTTTTGTGCTCTAAGCCCTCTATTAATAAAGCCAAGGATCCTGTATACCTTTCCAACAGCCTTTTCAACTTGTCCCGCCACGATCAAAGATTGGTGTATGTGAACCCCCAGGTGTCCCTGTTCCTGCACCCTCTTTAAAAGTGCACCATATAGATTATATTGCCTCGCCTCAATCTTCCTATCAAAATGAATCACCTGCGAATACTCCGGATCGTCTGATGGATTCTGATAGTTTCTGAACAGTTTCACAGCTTTGAGATAGGTTTCCACAGCTTCAAGTTTCGCTTCACCATAACCTGTTATTAAAAAATAAAGTTTCAAAAAGTTGAAGGGGAGAAAAAAAAAATGCATGAAATTTGAGAAATTCTACATAGTCTCCAGTTCCCCCTCACCTGTCTGTTTTAAATGCCTTAAAGTAACATCATCGACTGGGAAAAAGCTCACGGTAGCACCATATTCAGGACACATGTTTGCGATTGTTGTTCTGTCCGCCACAGACAGTTGGGACACGCCTGGGCCAAAGAATTCAACAAATTTTCCAGAGACGCCTACTTGTCGAAGATGCTGGGGGGGGGGGGGGGGGGGGGGGGAAAGGAGAGGTTAAAAGGGGGGGGGGGAATTAATTCACTTCTGTCTTTGCTTGAAATTTGATAAATGTTAGCTTGAAGCGCAAACGTGATTTTCCAAAACCTTCCCCTACCTTTGTAACACTTAAAACAACATCGATCGAAGTGGCCAGATTGTTGGTGGTCCCCACCAGTTTACAGCCGACTACCTTGGGTAAAGTCAGTGTGACCGGCTGGCCCAGCATAACAGCTTCACTTTCTATCCCGCCAACCCCTGAAAAGCAGACAAACACTCACTTTATTCATGCACGTGGGATAAAGACAAGGAGATCATTTACGGCAACGCGAGCAAGCGGTTTGCAAATTTTTTTTGGAAATAACTGCCCGGTGTTCGTGCAACTTCAGCAGAATTCAGTCTATATTAACTGTTTAGCCAGGATCTAATAAACATTCCACATAATGGACCCAAGTTTCCACACGCGCCTAGAACGGCGCAGTCCCGACCTGGACACCTGTTTTTCGCGCCACAAAGTGCGCCTAAAAAAATGTTCCGTATTCTCCACCTACCTGCAGGTCCTCTGGCCCTCGGCGCAGCCAGTACGAGCTGTGGGGGGGCGGAGCCAGGTCCCTGCGCTGAAAACAGTGCCGGGACCTCTGCACATGCACGCTACAGTGGGCACGCAAGTGCAGTAGCTCCAGGCGCCCGAAGCACGCAGCCCCTAGCCCAGGCCGAATGGCCTCACTGGGGCTGCGTGAATAAGGCTCCTCCCACGGCCAGCTCCTGCATCCCCCCCCCCCCTGACCAGACCCGACACCCGCTCCCCCCCCCCCCCGCCCCTGCCTCCGGACCCGACCCGACCCCCCCCGCCTGGACGCGACCCGCGCTCCTGCTCCCACTCCCCCGTCCCCCCGACTGGACCCGACCCGCGCTCCTGCTCCCCCGCCCCCCCCCCCCAACTGGACCCGACCCGCGCTCCTGCTCCGCCCCCCCGACTGGACCCGACCCGAGCTCCTGCTCCGCCCCCCCCCCCCGACTGGACCCGAACCACGCTCCTGCTCCCGCTCCCCCGACTGGACCCGACCCGACCCGCGCTCCTGCTCTGCCCCCCCCCCTCCCCCCCCGACTGGACCCGACCCGCGCTCCTGCTCCCGCTCCCCCGACTGGACCCGACCCGACCTCCTGCTCCGCCCCCCCTGACTGGACCCAACCCGCGCTCCGGCTCCCGCTCCCACCCCCGACTGGACCCGAACCGCGCTCCTGCTCCCGCCCCCCCCGGATTGGATCCGACCTGACCTCCCCCTCCCCCCCTCTCTCTCTCTCTCTCCCTCCCCCCCTCTCTCCCTCCCTCCCTCTTTCCTTCCCCCCCACTCTCTCTCTCTCTCTCTCTCGCTCTCCCTCCCTCTCTCCCCCCCCTCTCTCTCTCTCTCTCTCTCCCACCCCCCTCCCCCTCTCTCTCTCCCACCCCCCTCCCCCTCTCTCTCTCTCTATCCCTCCCTCTCTCTCTCCCCTCCCTCTCTCCTCTCCCTCTCCCACTCCCCCCTCTTCCCCTCCCCCACTCCCCCCTCCCCCTCTCTCCCACCCCCTCCCCCACTCTCTCCCACCCCCCTCCCCCCTCCCCCTCTCTCTCTCTCTCTCCCTCCCTCTCTCTCTCCCTCCCTCTCTCCTCTCCCTCTCCCACTCCCCCCTCTTCCCCTCCCCCACTCCCCCCTCCCCCTCTCTCCCACCCCCTCCCCCACTCTCTCCCACCCCCCTCCCCCTCTCTCCCACCCCCCTCCCCCTCTCTCCCACCCCCTCCCCCTCTCTCCCACCCACC